>NC_092340.1:181278750-181635000 GCF_046630445.1 Rutidosis leptorrhynchoides | reverse complement strand
GGCTAAAATTGGGGTGGATTGTGAGATTTGGTGGTGGTTGTTTGAAGGTTGTATGGAGAGAGTTTGTTTCATTTTTGCTTGTTAGAGTTTGTTCCATTATATAAACTAGGCTTTAATGGAGCTGGCCGCAAATATATATTAAAACCACATGGTTGGTAATGCATCAAGCACAATTAACGTGGCCCGTGGGAATACGGGGCAATTTTCAATAAGTATAATAGCCGGCGTCTAAGAATAGTAATTTGGGTATTTTGGACATTTCACACCTGGGTATTTATACTGCATCCTCACCGATTTTTCTCGAACGTCCTCCACCCCATTTGTCTCCCTGCATCTACCCTATGAGGAAAGAATAGGGTTCATCCCATTTACTCGCTTGAACCCATCATTTTCCAGCTTTCAGATTTCCGTTTCGCCCCTTTGATTACAAAAGAAAAGGCTTTCTTTCGGTCTCTATCGTATCGTAGCGATGTCAGGTTAGGGTGGTGTATGTTGGTAATTCTTGATATTATGAAGACGGATGAGGGTTTAATCGCTTAACATCTCCGACCTTATAGTGGTTGGTGTTTCTACCGATGTAAAACTGAATACAAAGGGAGAAATTCACTAGAATAAAAAACGACAGTATTAGATTAAATTTTAGGGTTTTGTAAGGATGGTGATCGATAAATAGGAGATACTCGAAGGATGACTCGACGAAGAAACGCAGCATACCTGGCGAATACAATATATACAATACGGTAAATACGTTTATTTGTTCACAATGTGTTTTCTATTTAGTTTCTGTAACAGTTTTAATCTTATTGCTATTAACTTGAAAGAATCTGTGTTTTTTATGGAAAGTTTTATGCTTTTGTTATATTTTGTTATGTTTCAATGTTATGTTTACCATATGTTTGATGAAATTTCTCACTGAGGTGGAATTCGTGTTTGGATGTATTGTAGACATAAAGCTTTTGTGACTGTCCTTGTGACTGTTAAATCATCAATTGTTAATCACATGGTAAATTTTTAATATTACATTCTATAAACAATTACATTAAAAATTAGTTTAGGTGCTGCTTTCATATGATTATAGATGTTTGAGTTAATTTGGTCGTCTTTGTTTATATTATTGGTTAAATTTATACTTTTTTGATGTTTATAAGTTAATCTGCGATTACGTTTTTGAAGTTGGTGTTGGGTGGTTGCGCTATACAAATACAAAATAAAATGTAATATTCTAATAGTAAAGTGAGTGAGTCACAGGTTGCACCAAATTTCTTTTGGTTAAGATTTTGTTCAACATGTTATAGTTAAAATGCTATCTGAACCTATTAAGACGTATTTGTCATACACCAAGTTCATAAATCAATACGTATCCTTTATACTTAGCTTTCTTTTTTTATTGTCTTCAGTAGCAGATAGAGAGACACATTATCACGATTTTGTTGCAAGTAACTGATCTTCAACATTTTCGTTATTATTTGTAAGAAGCAAAAGCGTTGAAGTTCACTTGCAACTTTAATAATGCTGCCTACCAGTTGAAACTGAAAGGTTCCCCTTCTGAACTAGAAGATATCAGGAGGCCGTCCTCAAGAAAAACAAAGATGTATTTGTTCGTTGATTTCAAAATCGTAAGTTTAAGTTCTGTGTTTATAGTCTAGGGTTTGCATTTGATTTTGCTTCTTTATGTATACGTAAGTAAAAAATTTGATTAGGTTGTACTATGTTGGTGGCTATCGTTCAATTGTAAGCTCTAACTTATGGTTTTTAGTATAACTTTAAGCATTTTGACTTTGTATTAACCTCTTATATTGGTTGTTTTGGCTTTTAGTATAACTTTAAGGATTTGAAGTGAGATTCATAATGCTACTATTTCTCACTGAACACCACGAGCTCGATAAAATGCCACATAGAGGTTTAAGAACGAATGTGGTTAGTTCTCCAATCTGAATTTGTAATTTTTGTAAATAATGTATAGGAATTATAATAGGTGTTATGCAACTTAATTCGGTTCGCAATCAATTGTTGGATAGAGTTTGATGCATTGAAAGATTAAATTTGATGGGTATGCTGAAGTTAATGATTTGAATATGAGCTATTAGAGAGGTTCTTATGTTATGAGATTGGGGTTATAATCTTATCATTAGGTATGCCTCTCCCTGTAGTTATTCAAAATTTGAGATAATTTGAAAACTTTTATGTTTTAACATACATGTATTGGTCGAACACTTCATGAAAGATCTTATATGATTTCATATCTGCATGTATAAACATGACTGCCATACATATTAGTCAAGTCACTAAAGTCTTTAATAAATTATATATAATTCAAACTTAACATCAAGGTATATATCTTATAGTGTATAGTTTATGCAGAGAGATATGAGAATCGATCAGGTTGCGACTAAAATGTAGCTTTATGTATGTAATTCCTGCTGCAGCTAACTAGATTAACAGCCTTTTTAATGTATGTGATGCCACAACCGCATTATTCACATGTATATCTAGCCTAACTACTATAACTTTGAACAGTCTACCAGACACAAATGAACGGTCAGATTGCAGCAACGCGCAATCCGGACCTCTGTCTAGTTGGATATATAGATGGTTGTTTAAATTTATAAAGTAATACTCCGTAAAAGATATAGCTAAATAGCAAAAATAATAAAAAACAAGGGTAACTTTGTCAAGTTATCTTGAAATTTGGAGGAGAAAAAGGAATTCATCAAACTTAAATATTTAGAAAATTAAGTACCGAAAATAATGGTAATTATGCTAGTTTAGGATTTATATTGGTAAATAATGTTATTTAATCCAATTCAATAGTTCTTAGTGATTGTTTTTTTTTAAATCCAATTCACTTTTTTGACATGTATATTTTTAAATAGATTGCTTTGATAATATGACTTTTGTAGTTTTGTTATAATAGTATAAATAAACAAGTAAAAGGTTAGCGCGCGCTTCGCTGCGCGAAAATTACGATTTGTTGATTTGCTTTATTACATAGCAAACCTAATTTAGTTGTACATATACCTGCCGTGGAGTTCTGCTAGGCAGTAGTTAATACAAAGAAGCATCTTACCAAGTACTTATAACAGTATTGTTGATAAAAAAACGTACAGTAAACATGTTCAGGGTAAATATGTAACCGCTGTTATTCTCCCACATAATTATTTCTTCTTCTTTGAGGAGCTGGTTTATTCATCTGTTATAGAAATTGTTAGTGTTTCACAAATAGGAAGCTTAATAATTTTATTACCTTGGGATGAGAATAAGACTCTTTTTGCTGTTGATTGGCTGGGAGTGTTTTTGGCAGTCAATTGCTAACAGTGCGTTGCTTACATACGATACCTACATACAATATACTCATGTGTAAAATGACTCATCATACTGTAATTGCGCATGTTAAAGTAGCTTTACATATAAAGCTATAAATATAAGTTTACGGGAACTATCAATAAATCAGATTTCATTAAAGATATCAAAGTGTTAGAAGAATAATATGCTTATACTAAATTGAGCAGTTTAAGAGGTCGTAAGCATTTCAATATGCTTAAAGCGACTTTTGATTGATTTGACCAACCCAATACAACCAATTTCAATTCATGTTTAGTACAACATAATGGTGAACGAATCATTACTGTGTTGTACAACACAACACGAACAATATGAGATATTAAGAAGTAGCAGTATATCAAACACATTAAAGCACAAAGAGAACATACGCATACATACATAACCCGTCAGAGTAAAAAAATATATATTATAAAAAAAAAAGTTGTGTACCTTTGTGCTGAAGCCGAATACACACAATGGATGATCTAGACTGATTTGCATTTGTAGTGGAAGGCGTCCAATGCATCAACTCCTGAGACGGAATACTCATAATTTATATATCTTTTATCTAACTCATTATAAGAGCAGCAAAATAGGCAATAATAGCAGTCCCCCCAAAACATATAGCATCTTGTTAATTACAATTTTAAACTATACCGAAATCACAATGGAGTATGTAGTATAAAACTACAAATATTTAAAACACCTACGCAACATGGTCCAAAGGCTACAGACATCAAGAAAGCTAAAAGAAAGCAAGCAAGCACACTAAAACAAATATGAAGATGCAATAAACGATTTTTAAATTACTGTAAATCAGGAAAAGGGTCCAGGACGATGTAAACTTCCAACCGATAACGTACAAACCATCACATCAGAAAACGTTAAAGAAACACTAATTTATACGGAGTAAAAACTTACTGCACGTTAGCCATCTTTGATGGACCATTTGACGGTGTTCAACTTTCATCTTCTCCTCTTCTTCCTCGTCATAATCTTTTTTGGTCTTGACACTTTAAACAACTGCTGATGTGGACACCGATTTGGTTGCCAACTTTTATGTGTTTGAAAGATGACTGGCATTACTGTCTACATCAGCTCCACGGGAACCAAAAGTTTGTGGTGCAGATGTAATTTGATATTGACTCGTCGTTGCACCTGCAAAAATTGCAAGCAAATAATAACACAAAAAAAAAAAAAAAAAATACAAATAACACAAAATGATAACTCACCAATAGAATCGAGAAGAGTAGGATTTGTTCATCATTGCACCTGCAATTCAACTCATCATAATACCTGTAACAAAACCATTAAAAATTAAAAACGTAAAGGAAAACAAAAATATGATTAAAAAAAATTGAATATAAATAATCAAATGATGAACAATTGATTTGCTATGAATCATACGGGATTGTACCATATTCGCATCAGTTTGGTCATTTCGTAATCTTCTTCTAAAATGACATAATTGAACTAACAATAATGAAATCAAAGAACAAATAAATACTAACAAATTAAAAAGTAAATCCAAACTCTAACCATGAATCGCTCTTTAACGAATATCACTGACTACGCGACATTAGCATACATTAATATTAGCCATTAATTAACTATCGTATGAAACAACAAATTCATTTGAAATGGGCCACATTACTTTATAGCTTATAATAAGGAAAATAAATAATGGTAGAGAAGTCTGAATAACACAGATATGTTTATAATTTTCAATATAGTAATGGCGAAAGCAAAAGAGAATACGGTGTATGTGTATCTAGTGTTGCATAGTCAACAAAAAAGAAGCTTTAACGTACTCTGATGTAACCGTCTAGAATTGTGGCAAGATCCGTGTCGTATCCGGTCGCGTAGCACAGAACGAAATCAGATCTGAAATGGATTCCTGAATCCGATGACCGTAACGGATAATTTTGGGGGTCAAACATCTCTCGAGGGTGAAGGTTAACGATGTGAAGCGGCGGTGAATGGAGATGGAGAGTTAAGAAGGTGATTGTGAGATGCGAAAATAGGATGAGATTCAGATGTAAGCGAGGTTCCAGAGTCCAGACTAATGAGATCTAGAGAAATGACGAAAACGCCATTACTGTTGGTGAATAGAAAGAAAAGTTGCTCAATTGTAATATTATTAATATTAATATTAATATTAATATTAATAAATAAATAGATATATAGATAGATTAGCATGGTAAAATGACCCGTACCCGATGGGAAAATTCGAAACCCATTATAATTGGGTCGAGTTATGGGCCGGGTATAGGGATGGTTACAAAAAAATTCCGGGTTCGGATTCAAGTATGGTTTTGGATACACCCGTTTACCCAACCCGTATACCCGACCCGCATACCCGTATACCTGGTCCGAGGAATTTTAAAAATAATTTTTATGTAAAATTTTAGTATTAGTATTATTGTTAATGTATGAAAGATTTCTCTTATTTATTTTGAAAACGAGTATAATTTTATTCAATATAATCATATACAACAAGTTTTCAAAATGTAATATTATATATATATCTTGTGTATTTGAGTATTTTAGAAACTTTTCATTCAACTTTTTGTATGTGATATTTTCAATCAACTTTGGTAACTTATTTAAAAATAGATACATAATGACTAATCGGGTATACCTGTTTACCCGTGGGGAAACCCGAAACCCGATAGTATGCAAGTAAATGGAAACCCGACGGATTTCGGGTCGGGTTTGGGGCGGGGTTCCTTAATCGGGGTCGGGTCCGGGATTACCTAAACCCGACCCAAACCCGACCCGATGTCATCCCTAAGATAGATAGATAGATGAGAAATTCTTTTTTTTTTTTTTTATAGAAAAGCTGCAAAGATTTATTACTTTGTATAAAATTACAACTCGAAGGATTATATACAGTGAACGATCTATCACTATGTACGTGAGCAAACAACTAAAACCGCGAACCTAAACTGAAAGAATCACGAAAACACACACACATTCGAGAGTCCTACTGTACGAGTTCTATTATCCTACCCCAGCTCGTCGAGAAGAAAAGCAACACGAGACGGGGTTGGTTAACTAAATATGCCAATCTAACTTGCTTCTTTTTGACCTTGTAAAAATCCATTCATAGCTTTTGCATTGTATTTCATTGAAGACCACCATCGAGTTAGATGCAGAATTCTTTCCGAAAACCTTCCTATTGCGATTCTTTCAAATCAAGTATCCTCTTATCCATTTAACCGCTTTCCAAATGATGTCATTTTTGCTCGAACCCGGAACTGGACATGTTCTCTAACGAAAAAGATAGAGACTACATTCAAATTCCACCATTCGAATACCTTCAACCAAATTTTCGAAGCAAATTTACATAACACCAAAGAATGATCCACCGTTTCGAGGTCATCGTCACATATTGGACACCTTACCGAGTCAAGGTCGATAGACTTTTTATCTAACTCAACTCGGGTAGGAATCCTTTTGCGAATCGACTTCCAAGCAAATATCTCGATTTTCTTTGGAACAAACTTATTACGGACAGTCTCTTGGCCTTGAAGGGAGCTTTTTAGGATTTTTTTCATCGATACGTGTCGACATTTCACTACTCTTGAAAGTGCCACTGCCGTCCCACTGCCATTTCCACGAATCATTGCTGCTGTTTGTGAACTGTATTGCCTGTAGAATGGACTGAAGCTGCATCAGCTCGTCTATGGTTCTGCCCGAAACTGTCCTAGCCTACTGCCAATTGTAGTTAATACTATCGATGCCTTTTTGAATTCGGTCACCAACTCTTGCATCCTTGAACACTTCTAGTTGAAAAAATCTTGGGAAAAGTCCTTGAACCTGTGATTACCTATCCAAAGATCTTTCCAAAAAAGAGTATCCAACCCATTACCAATTTCACGTGTAAAAGAAAGATTAAACGAAAAGTCGAACTTGGAGAGATAGAACCCACACCAATGATAGAACACCAAATAGTACCCGAACGATTATTTGATGAAAAACCCAACCCCCCTTCCCTCCCATAATTGCTTTTAATTATTTTAAACCAAAATTCATCTTTTTCAACACGAAAGCGCCACCACCATTTAGAAAGTAAAGCTGGGATTTTTTTTTCCCTTAAAGACCCTTTTTTTAGCCCTCCCGCCCCATATGGGACAAGGATATTGTCCCATTTTACCCATGCCATTTTATTTTTGTTTCCATCACCCAACTCACCCCAAAAGAACTTACAACGAAGGCTCTCAAGAAGGTTGATGACGCAAGTAGGAGCTCGAAAGAGTGAGAAGTAGTACAACTGTAAACCTGAGAGGATCGATTTAATTAATGTTAACCTTCCCCCGAACGACATTGCCTTTGACTTCCACCCCGTGGATCTTTTATTGAATTTCTCAATGACCGATTTCCAATCATTCATCCTGTTCATCTTTAAGCCGACCGGAAGACCTAGGTAAGTGATGGGGAGAGAACCACTAAAACACCCTAATCTTAAGGCAAGCTCCTCAGTTTCAATTTGGTTCGTTCCAATACCATAGGTTATGCTCTTGGACCTATTTACTTTTAAACCCCAGGCTCTTTCAAAACATTCAAGAATCTTCATTACATTACTCGTGTTTCTTTTACCCCATTTCCCGATAAAAATTGTGTTATCCGCGTATTGTAAGAGAGACACTTGAATCTTTTACGTCCCAATTTCAATACCTTTTAAGTGCCCTCGATCACATGAGGCTTTAGCAAGATAGTTCAATCCTTCTCCTACAATTAAGAATAGAAATGGAGACAAGGGGTCACCTAGTCTAATTCCCCTTTCTAATGTGAATTTCAGAGTAGGTGATCCATTTACGAGTACCGAAACGGATGCCGATTTAAAACTCGCACTAATCCACTTTCTCCACTTTGTGCCAAACCCCATAAGTTTCATGATGTCAAACAAATAATTCCAGTTAACGCTATCAAATGCTTTCTTAAAGTCGACCTTAAAGATGAAGCTTTTTTGTTTTTGTTTTTTCAAATCCTATACCACTTCATTTAGAATGAGTACCCCATCTAAGATCGATCTCCCCTTACTAAATGCACTTTGTTCCAAGCCAATGAGTTTAGGGATTAAACCTTTTATTCTATTTGCCAGCACTTTTGAGATGATTTTGTAATATGCCCCGATTAGACTAATTGGTCGATAATCCCCCAAAACCGTAGGATCAGTCTTCTTAGGAATTAAAGTTAGAAACGATGCGTTGCACCCCCTCGATATCTCCCCCTTTTTCTAGAACCACGAGATAGCCTTCATAATATCAAATTTAAGGACTAGCCAAAACTTTTTAAAAAATTTGAAATTAAACCCGTCAGGTCCCGGGGATTTAGAACCGTCACAGTCTTTGATAGCATCAAAAACTTCCCGTTTAGTAAACTGACATTCGAGGTTGCTCGCCTCCATGGGGAAATTCTGTTTGGGAAAGGCCTGTCGAAAGTTGGTCTATCACTGACTGACACAGCAAAAAGATTTTTGTAAAATGAAAATACCTCATTTTTATCGCTTCTGGATCTTCCTGCATGTAGCCACTTACGGATATCCCTATGATATTGTTCTTTGATTCCTTTCTTTTAATAACTGATTGGAAAAAATTGGTGTTTCGTCTCCGTCAAGGGCCCTGATGTGCTCGATCGTGTCCTTTTATTTTGATCGGATTTAGATTGAATTTATTACACGAATTGGTTGTGATTATATGGTGTTCTTATGATTTCGGATTGATTTCACACATAAAGGCAACTTTGTCCTATCCGTATAGTAATAGTTTATTTGGTAAATCCGGTTCGTTCCACAGGGAGATGGAGTTTTCAAGATTTTTTAATTGCTAAAAGTTAATCTATTTAAAAGGGAGATTTTGGATTAGGGTTTACTACTTAATTGAACGGAAATTAAATTTAACTAAAACGAAATAACTAAATTAACGACAATAAAAATACAATTTAAACTAATTTAACAAAGTAGAAGAAATAAGGTTTTTCATAGAAATATAGCAAAATAGTAAAAAGTAATTAAAGTTTACGATATGACAATAAGTGAAATTGAAGAGATTTAAAATAAGGTAAAGTAGTGGCTACTAAAATATGTCCCCTCTGGATTTATGGATTGTTTTTAAGTTCGATTACGATGTTTTAATATATATCCTTATATTTTATCTTTCGATTTATAAAGATTTAATTAACTAAAACTAAATCTCACTTTCGTTTAGATCTCGTTTTAGCGAATTAAATTATACCCCGACTATTTAAATTAAGATTTAATCCAGTTTTTACTTTCGTTAAAACCAAAATTATAACGGTCTTACCCTTTTTATAATTACACGATTATATAAACTGTAATATTACCCAAACCACCGAATCACACTTCTAAATTGTTGTCAATAATTTGTCCATATGTCCGTCTAGATCACCGAGGTGTTGAAGCATAATTTATGTCAATTTAATGCACTTTCGTTTATCAATTTTAATAAATTATGTTATATGGGTGAAAATATTAAATTATATAACAATAGGTCGGTGATTAAACTTAATATTAAAAATAGTCAAAGTTACATCATAATATTATAATATGGTTCAAACCATTTGTCCAGAGGTTCTACATTTTAGTTACCACTATGGATATTTAGTTGGACATTATAACGACGTAAAAATATAAATTATAAAAAATGGACATGGTAATAATAATAATAATAAACGATAACAATAATAAATAATAAATAACGATAGTAATAACAACGATAATAACGATAATAACGATACGCGAAAATAAAGTTGGGACGTGGAGACTTACAGCGAGTTGGAACGGTAAAAAGTAATATAATTAGCGTAGCGGTACCCGGACAGAACTCCGACTTAAAGCCCGTGAATTAAACGTTACAATAACCTTATTATTAAAATAAACTTAAATTAAAATTAAAATTATAAATATATATATTATGTTTACAGAAATGAAAATGAAAAGAAAGTGTACATAAAACTCGAGCAAACTGGCTTTTTATAGAGATGTGACCTGCTACAGGACACCATGCGATGGCATGGAAAATAGCCTTCCAGGCCATGCGATCGCATGGCCCCCTTTTCCAGCTCAGGATTTTTTGTTTGCTTCTTTGTCGACATATTTTTTAAATATAAATATAATATATATAATTTATATAATTATATATATATATATATATATATATATATATATATATATATATATATATATATTATATTTATGTGCATAGTTGACTCATAATTTTGGCTCCGATGTTTCGTACGTTTACGCCCGGTTTATGTCTCGATTCCGGTTTCTCGAACGTCTTTTCGTACAATTTAATATCGTGTAATTTGCGTTCCGCGACTTGCGTTCTTGTCAATCTTTAGACGTTTTTCTTCGATAATTTAAACCACTTGGAGTGTAACTTGTACGATTGAGCATTTTGGACGTTTTCGCCTTTTAAATCTTCGTTTTAATCTTTAAATCTTCAGTTTCGAGCGATCTTCGTCTTTCGTCTTCGCACTTATTTATTTAAACAATTACAACTAAAAATAAGGAAATTACAATTAAAAACATTACATTTTGGAATGATATTGCGACTAAATATATGTTCGTTTGGAGCAATATCAAATATCCCTACACTTGAACGTTGCTTATCCTCAAGCAATACACAACTTGAAATAAAACAAACTTCACACAAAATACTTCTTTATTCTCACACTTTATACATCAGTGATTTTAATACGGCGGTATGAACAATGATAGTAACGATAGAACCATGGTTAAAGGTGGGTGTGCCATCCACAGTTGCCTCGTGTTCAGGTCAACGACACTTGCTATCAAATAGCCGATTTACTTTCGGTTTCCAAAGTGCACATTTGAACGGCGGTTTAAAGTCCCACATGACTATGAAAATTTAGATCCTTAAGAAAATTGGATCTTTATGAAAACTTTTGATCTTTTGAAAATTTAAGCTAGATTTTACACTAGACAAGTTTTCCGGAATAACCCTTCATTGGTGTTAGCAAAATGATTTTGTGGGTTTTGTGGGTTTCAGATTTTTAAAATTTTAGCTCAAAACTGATGGTTTTGTGTCACCCACTTGCTAATCCTTGTATTAGGAAAGCACACGTCCAGTTTACTTGTCCCGTATATTACCTTTCAGTAAACTACCGTCCGGTTGTAAAGAAAAGCGATGAACAAGCAACTGTTAAGGCAATGTCTAATGACATGCTTTTGAATATGGTCCACAACGTGTCGGATGCTATTACTATCCTTTGTAGGAGCAATAGTAAAGATCATCCTATAATTTTTCGGTCTGGCACAAAGTCCTGTCTTCGACCATGCTATGCAACCACCGCTCTTACGGTTGACACCCGATTTGGTTCAGGTGACCTGATATTGCTCAATAACATCATATATATCTATCGCAATATCACTTAAAAACGCTCTATATTCGAAGATAATGAAGATGATCTACAAGTGATAAGCTAAGATGCGCGAATTTGTATCGGAAGAAGGAGTTGCAAAGAATTTTGATGATTTATGACATTGGTCGATTCCAATACAAGTTAAGGTCAAGATAGCACTCTAAAATGATTAAACAAGACTTCCGATATGTTAGGCTTCGTCCAAATGAGCTAATATTAAAAAGAAACGAAACAGTGCCTAAAAGCCTACCAGGACGCCGTCTAGGGTCCAGGGACGCCGTCCTGGCTTACTAACTGGGACGCCGTTTTGAATTTCGGGACGCCGTCTTGTTCATTTAACCGGGACGCCGTCCTCCCTTTTAGGACGACGTCCCGAAGTAGGTGTACCCGATTTTAGAGCTTTTTACCTAATTTCTCCACCTTAAAGACTCATTTTTGGGACTGTTTCAAGAGAGTTACGTACAGAGAAGTTTAGAGGCGATTTTCAGGAGTACTTTGGAGAATTCCAACCTCTTTGAAGAGGCCAAAACATCAAAGCATCATCCATCAACATCTTCTTCATCCAAGAACTCTTGTTCTTGTAGGTTATTCACTTGTTCTCAGAAATGATTTCAGTTTATAATTTGAATGAATTGTTGTCTGTTACAATGATTATTGGCTAGTTTCATTAATGTTTGTCTAGATTAATAACCAAGGTATTGGATGTAATCTTGTTGATTGAATGTATTATGTGTGTTAGATTGAAGCTTGAATAGAGAACCATGCTTATTGTTGTTAAAACCATTTGTATCTAGTTAATTGATATGTTGTTGATAAAGAGAACTCTTGTTGATGTATCATATTGATTTACAATCAACTTGTCTTAGATTGATTGTTTGCTAAACCGGACCAAGGGGGTAAACTAGATTAAAACGGTTAGACAAAATAGGAATGAATTGTGTAGAGCGAACGCAAAGGCAATTGTTATTCAAGTCTTTAATCTTGTTGATCAACTAGTCACAAACGAAAAGGTCTAAGTTATAGGGAACCCTCGCTTAGTAATTCTAGTTTGAGTACTTGCTAAAGAGAACTCTTGGCGAGTCGATTTAGGTGATTAGCATGCTTATAGTTATTTGATTACAAATACAAGAACTATAGTGAAAAGGGAACCCTTGAGCTTGTTATTGTATTTACGTGTTTATCCGAGAGAACTCTTAGTAAAACCTATTAGATAACTACACACATAATCATTCAATCAGGGCTTAATATCTAATTTACATCCAATACCGAGGGTAAAATATCTAGATGAACATTTCCTCTCTTTGATTTAATTCAAAACCTATCTTACTTGCTTTATTTGCATTTATTTGCATTTTATAAACCAAAAGACTAAAAATATTGTTTTTACATTTAACCTTCTTTGATTTGGCTAAATCGTTAAAACAGCCACAAAACATAAAACTTGTACTTTTACTTTAATTAACTTAGTTAATCATAATATAGTTTCTAATTCTAGTTTGACTGATATAACTGTCCTTGGAACGATACACGGATTTTACCATTATCTATACTACTACACGATCGGGTACACTGCCCGTTAGTGTGTAGCAATCTTAAATCGGTATTTTTCCATATTATTTACAAGACAATTTTATACGACACTTTTCGCACATCAAGTTTTTGGCGCCGCTGCCGGGGACAGTTTTGTGTCAAAATAGGATTATTAACTAATTTGTGATTAAGTAGTTTCTTAATTATTTTAAATTATTAATAGTTTTTGATTTTTAATTTTGTAGAATCGGTATGTGTGATAGTTTTTGTTAGTTGTGTGATTGGCAGATTATAGGTTGCATATGCCACATACCCGAAGTTCAGAATCTCCATTATTTACACCATTGACAGAACCGGATAGAAAGCTTGGTAGAATTCCAAAAGAAGTGCTTGATATTTTTGAATCTTCATCAAAGCAGGAAACTTTTGATTCAGAATCAAGTACCACCAAGCCTAGATATTCAGACTTTGGTAAACCAGTTCAACCACCAAATTTTGAAATGGAAGGAGAAAGACCGTTGGTACAAAGACAATCAATGGCAGAAAGGATGAAAGCGACGCGAACCGGACAAGGTAGTGCTATTACTCCGCTCACGGGTGAGGTAAATTTTGAAATTAAAGGACCTATTCTTCAAATGATTAATAATAGGTGTCAATTTAGTGGCGGTCCTAATGAAGACGCAAACGAACATATTCGTCTCTTTGAAGAGATATGTCTTCTTTTCAAATTAAAACCAGAAACTGACCAGGCTATATTTCTAAGACTTTTCCCGTGGACACTCCACGGGGAAGCAAGAAGTTGGTTAGATTCATTAGCCGAGGCTACGATAAGAACATGGGATAGTATGATGGAAAAATTTCTTAAGAAATATTTTCCAGCATCTAAGTCAGCGAGACTCCAACAGGAGATTACCCAGTTCTGTCAAAAGCCTATGGAAACCTTGTACGAAGCATGGAATAGATTTTCCAAAATGCTTAGAGGTTGTCCAAACCATGGTTTGGATACCTTTCAACAGGTTCAAATCTTCTATAAGGGTTGCGAAGTTGCAACCCGAATTTCCATTGATCAAGCATCCGGAGGTTCAATTATGGACAAAACCGAGCAAGAGGCTTATGAGATAATCGAGAAATTAGCCGATTATTCTCATGAGTGGCATCAAGAACGCCCAATTACTCGAAATGCTCAAGTCCAAAGCGCCGGTGCTTATGATGACTTCAGCTCCCTAGGTGTAAAAATAGACGGTGTTGTCCGAAACATGGACAAAATCACAAAAGAAATCCATAGTATGAAAGTAGGTTGTGAATACTGTGGTGGTCTACACTTAGGTAAAGATTGTGATGCCGGGTTAACCATGGCTCAAAAAGAAGAGGTGGCTTTTATAAGCCAAAGAAATAATAACCAGTTTCAGGGTAGAGCCCAATTTAACCGTAACTTTAACAACCCCTACAACCCTCAAGGTCAAAATTCTAATTTTCAACAAGGGTCAAGTAGTGGGTTCCAACAACAAACTCCGGGTTATTATCAAAAACCCCAACAGGAAGAGAAAAAGTCAAATTTAGAGAGTATGTTGGAAAAGTTAATAGCATCACAAACTCAGCTGGTCACAAACATTAATCAAACCAACGAGAAAAACGAACATCAGTTTCGTAACCAACAAGCATCAATCCAAAACTTGGAAAAACAAATGAGTGGTTTAGCCAATTTACTGAGTGAGAGAAAACCCGGTAGTTTACCGGGAGATACCAACAAGAACCCCAGAAATGAGCACGCAAATGTTATTACCACACGGAGTGGTTTAGCATACGATGCTCCACAAATGCCCGAAAATTCTGATTTCAGAGTTCCATTGAACCAAAACGATGAACCGGTTAAGGAGCCGGAAAAAGTGGTTGAAAAGGAAGAACGGGAAAAACCCGTAGTGAAACCATATCAACCACCGCTCCCATTCCCAAGAAAACAACAACAAGAAAGGCTGGAAGCCGAAAGGCTAAAATTTCTAGATATGTTTAAACAGATAAACATAAACATGCCTTTTATTGATGTTATCTCAGGAATGCCAAAGTATGCTAAGTTCCTAAAAGACTTACTTACTAACCGAAAGAAGATGGAAAGCGTTTCATCAGTCACTTTAAATGCTAGATGTTCCGCGCTGGTGTCTAACACACTTCCTGAAAAGCTTCAAGATCCGGGTAGTTTTACTATTCCATGTCTAATGGGTGACCTTGATTGCATGAGGGCATTAGCCGATTTGGGGGCTAGTATCAATTTAATGCCCTATTCAATTTACCTTAAATTAGCCCCTGGGGAACTCAAAACCACACGAATGGCTATTCAACTAGCTGATCGCTCTATAAAATTCCCTCGAGGAATAATAGAGAATTTGTTAGTTAAGACCGGAAATCTGATCTTTCCGGCTGACTTTGTGGTTTTAGACATGGAAGTTGATGAGAGAATACCAATTATTCTGGGTAGGCCATTTTTAAATACTGCTCGATGTGTCATTGATGTTTATGACCAGCAGTTGACCCTTAGAATTGGTGAAGCTAGTGCGACTTTTGCAATTGACAAGTCATTGAAATATCCCGAATCTTCGGATGATACTTGTTATTTCATGCAAAGCATAGATTCGCATTACGAGTTCTTGCAGGAATCTCCCGAATCAGATGAAACAGGTGTATACGATTTGGCAAATGGAGATGATGAATTCACTGAAGAAGAAATGGATGTGATGGCCACATTTTTGATGGCCAATGAGTGTGAACCAACTGATGAGGAAATAGAAACCCTGAGTAAGGATAGCGAGTACCGGAGTCGATCCTCAATTGAGGAACCTCCCATTTTGGAGCTTAAACTGCTCCCTGATCATCTTGAGTACGCTTTCCTTCAGGAAGATTCAAAGCTTCCGGTAATTATTTCCTCACTTCTCTCTCAAAATGAGAAAGAACGTCTTGTTTCCTTGTTACAGGCCCACAAACCGGCCATTGCATGGAAAATCCATGATATAAAAGGAATTAGTCCTTCTTATTGCACGCACAAGATCTTAATGGAAGAAAATTCCAAACCAGTGGTGCAACGTCAAAGAAGACTAAATCCTCATATGCAAGACGTTGTCAAAAAGGAAATCATAAAATTGCTAGATGCAGGTCTAATCTACCCAATCTCAGACAGTCCGTGGATAAGCCCGATTCATTGTGTTCCTAAAAAGGGTGGTATAACTGTTACCACCAATGATAAGGACGAGCTTATCACAACACGAACTGTTACGGGGTGGCGGGTTTGTATAGATTATCGAAAGTTAAACGAAGCCACAAGAAAAGACCATTTTCCTCTACCATTTATTGATCAAATGTTAGAGAGACTTGCAGGAAATAGCTTTTATTGTTTCCTAGATGGTTTTTCGGGGTACTTTCAAATTCCCATCTCCCCAGAAGATCAAGAAAAGACTACCTTCACGTGTCCCTATGGCACCTTCTCATATCGCCGAATGCCCTTTGGTCTATGTAATGCTCCTGCAACATTCCAAAGGTGTATGATGGCCATTTTCCACGATATGATTGAGGATTGCATGGAAGTGTTCATGGACGACTTTTCAGTCTTCGGTGACACTTTTGATTCATGCCTTCTAAATTTGGAGAAAATGCTAATCAGGTGTGAGAAGTCGAACTTAGTGCTGAATTGGGAGAAATGCCACTTTATGGTTAAAGAGGGCATTGTCTTAGGGCACAAAATCTCAAGTGTTGGTATTCAGGTGGATCCAGCAAAGGTTGATGTCATTGCCAACCTTCCACCTCCTTCAAACGTAAAGGGTGTTAGAAGTTTTCTTGGGCATGCCGGGTTTTACCGGCGGTTTGTTAAGGATTTTTCAAAAATCGCAACGCCATTGAATAAACTTCTTGAAAAAGATGCACCCTTTGTTTTCACAAGTGAATGCACTAAGGCATTCAAAATTTTAAAGGAAAAACTTGTTAACGCACCAATAATTATAGCTCCAAATTGGTCTTTACCATTCGAGCTAATGTGCGATGCATCGGATTTTGCGGTTGGTTCAGTCTTGGGCCAACGGGTTGAGAAACGTTTTCAACCCATTTATTATGCGAGCAAGACTTTACAAGGAGCCCAATTAAATTATACAACAACAGAAAAAGAGCTCCTTGCGATAGTCTTTTCCTTTGACAAATTCCGATCTTATCTTGTCCTATCAAAGACTGTTGTCTTTACTGATCATTCGGCATTAAAATATCTTTTCTCTAAGCCGGATGCAAAACCTCGATTGTTAAGGTGGGTCTTGCTTTTGCAAGAATTTGATATCGAGATTAAGGACAAGAAAGGTGCAGAAAATCTTGCAGCGGACCATCTTTCTAGACTCGAAAATCCCAATCTTGAAGTACTCCATGAATCGAGTATTAAAGATGATTTTCCCGGAGAATTCCTAATGAGAGTAGAGAAGGTGGAGGATCCGTGGTTTGTTGACTTCGCCAATTATATTGTTGGAGGGTACCTAGAAACTGGTTGGTCACATCAGAAAAGGAAGAAATTCTTTAGTGACCTAAAATACTATTTTTGGGAAGACCCTTATCTATTCAGGCGATGCGCGGATGGAATTATTCGCAGGTGTGTTTCAGGGAAGGAATGCACCGAAATTCTGCTTGACTGTCACCGTGGTCCCACAGGTGGGCACTTTGGTCCCCAAATTACGGGGAGGAAAGTTTATGAGGCCGGTTTCTATTGGCCTACAATATTCAAAGATGCCTACGCTGTTTGCAAGGCTTGTGACGCGTGCCAACGGGCGGGACAAATAACCAAACGGGATGAAATGCCTCAACAAAGCATCCAAGTATGCGAGGTGTTCGATGTTTGGGGAATTGACTTTATGGGCCCCTTTCCAAAATCTCACTCTTATCTCTACATACTTGTCGCCATCGATTATGTGTCAAAATGGGCAGAGGCAAAGCCTCTACCAACAAATGATGGCCGAGTAGTAGTAAATTTTTTGATGGAGCTTTTCTCTAGATTTGGCACGCCTAAAGCTCTAATAAGTGACCGAGGCACCCACTTTTGCAATAAGCAAATGGAAAAGGTGTTGAAAAGATATGGAGTAATCCATAAAATTTCGACATCCTATCATCCCCAGACGAGTGGGCAAGTAGAGAACACCAACAGGTCGTTAAAACGCATACTAGAAAAGACCGTTGGTGCTAATCCAAAAGAGTGGTCCAACAAGTTATATGATGCATTGTGGGCATTTCGCACGGCCTACAAAACACCGATTGGAACAACTCCTTTCCGTATGGTATACGGAAAAGCATGCCATCTCCCGTTGGAGATTGAACATAAAGCACATTGGGCGCTAAGGGCATGCAATTTGGATTACAAAGAAGCGGGTCGGTTACGTTTGACCCAACTGAATGAATTAGACGAGTTGAGGCTTGAAGCCTATGACAACTCTCTAATTTACAAGGAAAAGAGTAAACAATGGCACGACAAAAGGTTGAAACATCCAAAAGAATTCATGGAAGGAGACCGTGTCCTTGTTTATAACTCTCGTTTCAAGTTATCGCCAGGAAAGTTAAAGTCCCGATGGACGGGACCATATGTGGTTAAAAGAGTGTACCCTTA
Organism: Rutidosis leptorrhynchoides; assembly: GCF_046630445.1. Taxonomy (NCBI): domain Eukaryota; kingdom Viridiplantae; phylum Streptophyta; class Magnoliopsida; order Asterales; family Asteraceae; genus Rutidosis; species Rutidosis leptorrhynchoides. The sequence continues at coordinate 181,616,120 of NC_092340.1, read as the reverse complement.
TGGTACAATTGAAATAGTGAACTGGAAAGGCGATACTTTTAAAGTGAATGGCCACCGGGTCAAACACTACGTTGATGGTCCCCTGGAAATTGAGGATGAGGTTAGCCTCAACTTCAACAAAAACGCTTAAATCAAAACGGGGACGAGTTGGGTGAACGACTAGTAAAAACTGGTTCACCATTGTAATTAGGTTTGTTTTGTGTGTATTATAAATTTTTGTTTGGTACAAAACGATTACCGTATGACCTCGAAACGCGAACGACTCGAAAATTCAGATCAGTGGGTTTTAGTGTTACGGGACGCCGTCCCATTTGGCCTAGACGACGTCCCAATATGCAGACCGAGACGCCGTCCCGACCGGCAAGACGCCGTCCCACTTAAAAGAGCAAGACGCCGTCTTAATTTGCTCGACGCCGTCCCAACATACTAATCGAGACGCCGTCCTCCACTCCGAGACGACGTCCCGAACCCCAAGTCAGAAAAAAAAAAAATTACGCGTTTTATACCCTTTCTATCTCATTTCATCCACAAAAACACACTCTTATCTCTTTCTCTCTGCCCTAACCCGAACCAAACCTCAAGAACCCTAATTTTTACATCAAATTCGTGATTTCCTCTTCAATTTCAAGCCTCTAATCATGAACTTCTGGGTATGGATTCTACATTTCTTCACTTTTCTTTATCAATTACTTACATTGTATGTTTATATATATCAATTGGTTAAAGATTAGTGTGGGGTGTTTGATTTGCTTGATTATTGTGAAGATTAACATGCCTTAGATTGTTTTAATTGCCCTAATGTGTTTATTTTGCAAAGATTACATGTTCTTTAGGGTTTGTTCATGATGCTAGGGTTTGTAAAATTTAAATCCGAATTTTGAGTGTCTAATTCATGATGTTGGGTTAATGTTTGATGATTATGATTCTTGTGAAGTAATTGATTGTGTTGATGATGTTGATGTCAATTTGGCCGGGTCGTTTTTGAAAGTTAGTGAATTGCTAAGCATATTGTGAATTGTAATGAAATTTTGAAGTATGTATGCTTGTTTTTCACATGTATGGGCCTGTTGAATCAATTTAATAGAATGGAATGCCATAATGTATGTTGTTATAAGGTCATTTGAGCTAAAAATTGTGAAAAATTGTATTATGATTAGTGTTGAATATGTTTAGAATGCAAAGTTAAATGCTATGACCTATGACACAACATACTTGAATCTTTTAAGTCCTATGTTTGTGTTACATTGTGATGTTATGATTTTCATTTTTGAAAGTGTATTAATGAATTCAAGTTGACTTTGGTTGACTCTGGTATAAACTTGTGAACGTGCACTTTTGTGTAAATGAATCATACTACTTTTGAACTAGGAATTGAGTGATTAATCTCTCCTGCTATTCGGTTATATTTTGGCTAACATTAACACAACGGTTTCTATGTTCTTTTGGTTTTGTGTTTAATGTTTTGCAGGGACAAACAAGCAGGGGAGGACCGGCGCCTAAGAGGGGAAGACCATCAGGTTTAGCTCCACCAAGACAACCACCACCACCACAAGAACAACCTCATTCATCATCTTCTTCGGGAGAAGAAGAAGGGGAGGATCTCAATGATCCTAGGGTTTGGTTAAATCAGGTACAGAATGACGATGACTACACCGAAACCTTTGAAAGAATAAACCGCAGGCCCATTAATGCTACTTGGTATTTCATTTGGGGGCCATTGGAGGAGGCGGGCATGCGCCGACATGTTACTAATTTACTCGCCATTCCATACAATAGAGTAGTAGCCCACGCCTGGGAACATATTTTTAGCATCAATGAACCTATCTACCCGGTGCTACTTAAAGAATTCTACTCTACAATGCGGTTTAGCAATGTAAGCGATTATTTATCCGCTGAGTTTCTACGGTTTCGTCTTGGAGGCCAAGACAGGGGTTTGAGCAGTTTTCAGGTGTGTAGAATTTTGGGTATTTTTGAGGAACTCACCGACACACAGTTAGGTGAGTACTTGAGGGCTTCGGATTACGTTGGCCGACATCAGTTTGACGATACCTCTTATTGGCGCCGAATCTGTAAGCCAAATATTGCGCCGGCCCATTTTCGATCGAGCAAACACCGGTACAATGAAATCGCAGCCCGAGATGATAAGCTGCTTCACCGACTCATTGCATGTACTTTTAATGCAAGGATAGAGGGTAATGAGAAGGTGAAAACCTTAGATTTGTGGATTATGGATCAGATCAAGCGGGGGGCCTATACCGATATTCCTGGGTTAATCGGTAACTATTTTCTTTCCATTGCTACCGAGACGCGGGTACGGAAGCCACTTTTGGGGGGGCACTACATAACCCGATTTGCCCGACACTTTAACATTGATTTCGACAGATTACAGGAATTACCGAGTATAATGAAACCTTTGAAAAAGGTTTTTTATATTAATGCCGAAATCCTTATGAAAGACGCAAATGGGCATTTGGTCCCCTTTGCAGCAGCCGGTGCAGGTGGCGCGAGTGGCAGTGGTGTTCAACAGGAACAGGAGCAGGAAGAGGAGGCTGAAATGGAGGCCCAAACTAATGTTAATTTGCAGGTTCCGTGGCAACCGTCCCAAGAGAATTGGGACAGTTTGGTTGGTAGTGTTAACAACATGCGATTGAGCCCGAATGAACAAAGGAGGCACAACCAACAAATGTGGGATAGTCAGGAAAGAATGGAGCAACGACAGATTGCTCAAGTGCACGATCAGGGATGGATGAGTTATGGTATTGATTGGAATAACCATAACTCAGAGTTGTTTTATTCCAACCCCGAGCAGTACTATGGGACGACACGTCTGACACCCCAATATTACACGGATCCTCAAAACCCACCTCCGCCTCACCCGATTTATGATAATACCGCTGCGTTGCAGGATGCTCGGAACAGATTTGAGCAGCAATATCCACAGGGACGCCCGTACCGCGATGGTTCGGGTAATTATTTTTGGCCGTTTGATAACTAGGCCTGCGTGCCTATTGGATCATTTTGTACCTTGTTTTTAGACTATTTTATTTGTGTGATGTATTTTGATACAATTTCGGTTTGTAATAATATACTAATGTGTGGTTTGATAAACGGATGTGGTTGTAAAAACACCGTTATTTTTATATGCTTTGTGTGGTTTGTTTATTTGTGCAGCATGATTGAACTTCAAAGACTGGCATTAAGTTCAGCGACATTTGATATTATGATGTGTGTATGATGATAATCGCGGACTAGACGATGCTCTTATGCTGGCAGTAAGTTCAGCGGCATCCGTCTACATGTTCCACGATTTACAGGTTCAAAATTGGAAATTTCTACAATCACCCTATCACTTTGCCCTCTAAATTTAATCCTTTTTCTGATTTCATGCAATGAGGGCCTTGCATGATCTCAAGTGTGGGGTGGGGAGTAGAAATTTATCGGGAACTCGTTTTACTAAAATTAAGGCGTTCAAGGCAACATAACTTGTAAAAGGTTAAATTTTATAAAATTGATTTTAAAATTTATCGGCGGATTAAGATCAGGTTTAACAACCGAATTTCCGTTATAAATATAAATTGTTAAAAGATATTTTATAAAACTTAATTGATTATAAGCTTATTTTAAAAAAAAAAATTTTAAAATTTTCAAGTAGCCTTAAAAACGATAAAGCCCAAAAACCACGTTATACACATTATGGTCTTAAAATCTAGCAAATAAATGTTGGTTTACATTTTAAATTATTAATAGTCTTTGAAGTTGCTCCATCATTCAATTATTTGAATGAAAATCCTACTAGTTTAGTAAGCTAACTTGTAGGTCACTTGTACCAAAACGAGTGTAAACCGTGAGAGAGCGGTGATTGTATAGCGTGGTCGGAAACCGGATCTCGCGCCAGATCGAAAACCCTAAGGACGATCCTCATTGTTTCTCCTAACAAGGACAATGTTGCGTCCGACCACTTATTATGACCATACAGGATGAATCCATTCCATCCTAAAGGGAGTCAAGTCTCCCGAACGACACACTTGCTGATTTATTTCAGAAGTTGTAGTCCAGATCAGTTGTAGGGTGACGAAAAATCTTGAAAAGTCATTGCTAAAATCGACTGGAAATCTACCAGGCCTCAACATCAAACAGGGAAACTGGTAGTCAAAGCTTATCTCAATGAGGGAGATTTGCTAGCCAAATGGGAAGCGCACCATGATACACAAATTGTCAGTGATTGATCAGATTCCCAGTGGATAACCTCCGGAAAGGTAATATATCAGCTTTTAAGCCTGATGAACTTCAATCTTTATGATTGACTTAACGGATTAGATAATTACCTCATGATTGTCAATGATATCCGGACGTAATGTGTATCCTCCTAAGCACATTATTTTCTACCGACATCTTGTAATGTTAGGTACCGTGGGAGGGATTGGCTTGACCAATAGCGGGAAACCCGCACTCATTTTTCAAAATTAAGAAAATCCGACAAAATCGGAAAACGTGTCTAGTATTAAAAACTAGCATGATATTTTCAAAACCATAAAACGTTTTCATCAAGGTCCTGATTTCCCTAGGATCAAATTTTTCGGATACTTGGCTCTAATCTCCCAAAAATGTGTGTGTGTGTGTTTCCATTGTGTATAAAGCGTGCGTGTGATTTCAATAAAAGTATACTATACTTAAAGCATGTGTTTCCATAGTGTATATAGCGTGAGTGTGTTACTTAAAGCGTGTGTTTCATATAGTGTGAGTTGTGTTTCATATCTACGTGTGTGTTTCGTGTGTTTCGAGTAATTCATGTAATGTTTGTAATCTATATTGTGTAATTATGTCTGATATTGTTCTACTATGTAACAAAAGAATTGCTTGAGGACAAGCAAGGTTTAAGTGTGGGGTGTTTTGATATTGCTCAATAACATCATATATATCTATCGCAATATCACTTAAAAACGCTCTATATTCGAAGATAATGAAGATGATCTACAAGTGATAAGCTAAGATGCGCGAATTTGTATCGGAAGAAGGAGTTGCAAAGAATTTTGATGATTTATGACATTGGTCGATTCCAATACAAGTTAAGGTCAAGATAGCACTCTAAAATGATTAAACAAGACTTCCGATATGTTAGGCTTCGTCCAAATGAGCTAATATTAAAAAGAAACGAAACAGTGCCTAAAAGCCTACCAGGACGCCGTCTAGGGTCCAGGGACGCCGTCCTGGCTTACTAACTGGGACGCCGTTTTGAATTTCGGGACGCCGTCTTGTTCATTTAACCGGGACGCCGTCCTCCCTTTTAGGACGACGTCCCGAAGTAGGTGTACCCGATTTTAGAGCTTTTTACCTAATTTCTCCACCTTAAAGACTCATTTTTGGGACTGTTTCAAGAGAGTTACGTACAGAGAAGTTTAGAGGCGATTTTCAGGAGTACTTTGGAGAATTCCAACCTCTTTGAAGAGGCCAAAACATCAAAGCATCATCCATCAACATCTTCTTCATCCAAGAACTCTTGTTCTTGTAGGTTATTCACTTGTTCTCAGAAATGATTTCAGTTTATAATTTGAATGAATTGTTGTCTGTTACAATGATTATTGGCTAGTTTCATTAATGTTTGTCTAGATTAATAACCAAGGTATTGGATGTAATCTTGTTGATTGAATGTATTATGTGTGTTAGATTGAAGCTTGAATAGAGAACCATGCTTATTGTTGTTAAAACCATTTGTATCTAGTTAATTGATATGTTGTTGATAAAGAGAACTCTTGTTGATGTATCATATTGATTTACAATCAACTTGTCTTAGATTGATTGTTTGCTAAACCGGACCAAGGGGGTAAACTAGATTAAAACGGTTAGACAAAATAGGAATGAATTGTGTAGAGCGAACGCAAAGGCAATTGTTATTCAAGTCTTTAATCTTGTTGATCAACTAGTCACAAACGAAAAGGTCTAAGTTATAGGGAACCCTCGCTTAGTAATTCTAGTTTGAGTACTTGCTAAAGAGAACTCTTGGCGAGTCGATTTAGGTGATTAGCATGCTTATAGTTATTTGATTACAAATACAAGAACTATAGTGAAAAGGGAACCCTTGAGCTTGTTATTGTATTTACGTGTTTATCCGAGAGAACTCTTAGTAAAACCTATTAGATAACTACACACATAATCATTCAATCAGGGCTTAATATCTAATTTACATCCAATACCGAGGGTAAAATATCTAGATGAACATTTCCTCTCTTTGATTTAATTCAAAACCTATCTTACTTGCTTTATTTGCATTTATTTGCATTTTATAAACCAAAAGACTAAAAATATTGTTTTTACATTTAACCTTCTTTGATTTGGCTAAATCGTTAAAACAGCCACAAAACATAAAACTTGTACTTTTACTTTAATTAACTTAGTTAATCATAATATAGTTTCTAATTCTAGTTTGACTGATATAACTGTCCTTGGAACGATACACGAATTTTACCATTATCTATACTACTACACGATCGGGTACACTGCCCGTTAGTGTGTAGCAATCTTAAATCGGTATTTTTCCATATTATTTACAAGACAATTTTATACGACACTTTTCGCACATCATGACCTAAATAATTCTGATGAATTCTCAGGATTTTACGTTCAATGGTAATGATAGCATTGAAAATAGGTTTTCAGAAAACAAATCGGTTTTAATTTGATCAAAATATTTTCTCGTTCAAGCTCGAGTTTAGATATCATCGAATTCCATGAGTTTGTAATTCTCAATCTTTAAGGTCAATCTCAAGGATTGAGTAATATCAGGCTTAAATGCTGATTTTTAATCTTTTAGGAGATTATCCTTTCTGGGGGTCTGATTCATTAGTCTTATCAAGCTAATTTGCACGGCGCCCTCCCCATTTTACGAGACAGATCCTCTCATGGTTAGGATAAGTCTGACCACTTGACGACCCTGTTTGATGTTGAGGTCCGTGGATTTCCAGCTGATTTTCGAGAAAACTTTTCAAGGTTTTTCGTAGACTCTACAACTGGTCTGGACGACAACTTCCAGACCTAAATCAAGAAGCGCATTTCTTTTTCTGAAGACTTTACTTCATTTTAATGATGGAATTTATTCATCGTGTAGATCCATCTTTTCTTTCATTTATATTACAATTCAATGGGTAAAACAAATTTATACAGCCCAAAGCAAAAGTACCTGCAATAAACTTCGTACAAACATGTGATAACAGTTCATATATATTGACAAATCTCCCCACACTTGGCTTTTTTCATGCATCTTTTTATTTCTAATAAATAAATTCAAGCGTTTTAGTTGTTTCTCAATTTATGTCCTTATTTTAGGGTAACAATAATTTCGGTACCCACACCTAGTTTTATCGTTCATAAACATATTAAACAAGATTTGAATTCATTTAGTTAAAATTTTTTAAAATTTTCACAAAATTTAGAAAATAAGCCTAGTGTAAACCCGAGAGAATTTATAACTCCTCCCCACACTTGAGATCATGCAATGCCCTCATTTGCAATGAAATCAGACAAGATAAAATTCATGAGGGCAATTAGAGTAGAAAGGGAGTTAAAACCTCTTTAGCTAAAAAGCCGTAACTTGCGAGTTTTCTGTTTAATCTGTTGATGTTGATTTGTTCGTCATCCCAAAATTTCTGTCATCATTTCATGTTTTGCCAAAAATTGGTTGCTTTTGCTGAACTAAATTTCAGTCTTTGAAAATGCGTCTTTTACCCTTATTAGTACATAAAATAAACTACAAACATATATACATATTTTTGAAGTTTGGTATATTTGATGGAATACCACATGTAAACAAAGTCACAAAACCCATTTTGTATGTATATAAATTCGGCCATATATATATAGAACAAGCGGAAGCATTTTCAAGTTTGCATGTGTGTTTTAACCTTTTAAAATGTATTCCATTTCATAGATCTAGTCTTGTACAATATACTAAAATGTAAATAGAGCTAGTTTAGGGTTTATACCTTCTCCTAAATGGAGGTTGAAGCAAGATGAATATGAAGATAAAGAATGGCAAGTTTCTAACTTGAAACCTCAAGACTTTGATACCCACAAACCTTGAATCAACACCCTTCTTCTTGGTTAGGATTTTGTACACTTATTAACTAGCAAAATGAACTTGAAGAACCCTCTTCTTCAACCCAAAATTTCGGCACCCAAGAGGAAGGAGAGAAAAAATTGGCTAGTTATTTTGAAATGCAAGTATTAAGTGTGTATCTTTGATCCACCAATGCATGTAATAAAAGGAAAGAGAGTTAGGTAAAAAGCAAGCATGGGGAACCCCATATGGAGTCCCCCAAAACCGTCCACCCTCATACTCCCTCTCTTTTTTTTTTTTTTTTTTTTTTTTTGCATTCTTTTATATATAAATTGTCTTGCATCAATATTTGATACTTACACATTATATATATATATATATAATTTTATAAACCTTTTATAAAATTAAAACACACATATATAAGTTTAATCATATAGATAATTAAACTCACTTATAATTATCCATATAATTATTTCTTGCATTTTATCTTTAGAAAACCAATTTCTAAAGTCTAAGTGTCAAGTATTTATTTTTAAGATCCACTCATTTAACATAAATACATAAAAGTGTTGACGGTTTGTTATTGGGTATGACCCGACTTGGATCATAACATATTGGCCACAATAATTAATTATGTCTCTCGGGCATATGAAATACCTTCAATCTCCCACTTGCACGAGAAACATAAGGAATTAATGCAAGTGATGGATACCACCTAACGACCGTCCATCACCCCCAATGTGTTATGACTTAGTGCCATTCAATAACATCATCCCTTTCGAGTTCCCATCTCGAATATGATTAGGTGAATCTTTCAATATATCCTTTCATCCTAGATGTCATGTTAGATCCAAGAGACATAGAATGATCACTCTCTTATAGATCTAACTTTATCAGGCCTTAGACATCTGACTCTCAACGAATAAGAGGGACAAATTCCATCTTGACTACATACGTCCTAGACACTACACTTCGTACCATACCTGAAGCCTCCCTTATGTACTACCATGTTTCAGAATAGTGAAGGAAAGAATCAAGGCACAATATTCGGTGAATGTCTGAACCCAATATGTGTCTCAGGTCAGAGGATATAATGATATTCTCCTTTACTCAAGATTACATGTGATCAACCACAAAGGCTCCATATAGTAAATCTTGAGAGCGGGTCTTCCAATATTTGTGTCCCACAAACATCTATGAACCTTGGTTGCAACCTTGCCCCACATTCACCATATGAATGTTAACCAATCCAAGTTCATAATAGTCTAGACCTCACACTTTGTTCCCACAAATGTGATCAACTACGAAATTTTAGAATAATAGTTTATTCATGGATAAAATATGCTAAATTGGAACATGACTCATAATTAAATTAATACCATAATTATATTAATGAGTTTGAACCAATTTGTTCCGATACAATACTTAAACTAGATCAATTCCAATCACTAGAATATCGAAGCCCTAATGCACAAACATGTCCCTCATGTTTTGGCCCATGTAAAAGCTTCGTGAGTGGATCCGCAACATTTTGATCTGTGTGAACTTTGTGAATACATATCTTTCCCTTTTCAACCTCATCCCTAATGTAGTTGAATCTCCGCTCAATGTGACGAGTCTTTTGATGAGCACGAGGTTCCTTGATTTGAGCAATCGCACCCTCGTTGTCACAAAAGATCTCAAGAGGGTCCTGAATGGAAGGGACCACTCCTAAGTCGTCGATGAATTTCTTCATCCATGCAGCTTCCTGAGCTGCCAATGAGGCGGCAATGTACTCCGACTCTGTAGTGGATACCGCAACAACTTCCTGTTTTGAGCTCTTCCAAGAGACCGCACCACCATTCAACATGAAGACATAACCGGATTGTGATCGAGAGTCATCTCGATCAGTTTGGAAACTCGCGTCCACGTAACCTTTTACAGCGAGTTCCTCCTCACCAGACCCATATATTAGAAACATATCCTTAGTCCTTCTAAGGTGTTTCAATATACATTTAACCGCAGTCCAATGACTATTTCCTGGGTTATTCTGGTATCTACTTGTCAAGCTTAGAGCGCATGACACATCCGGTCTAGTACATATCATTGCATACATGATAGACCCAATAGCTGATGCGTATGGGACTTTCTTCATTCTCTCTTGCTCATCTTTTGTGGTAGGACACTGAGATGAACTGAGAATGGTTCCCTTTTGAATAGGTACCAAACCTTTCTTAGAGTTTTCCATCTTGAACCTTTTCAAGATTTTATCAATGTATGTACTTTGACTTAAACCTATCAATCTCTTGGATCTATTCCTATAGATCCCTATCCCCAAAATGTATTGTGCTTCTCCAAGATCCTTAATGGAGAAGCAACTCTTTAGCCAAGTTTTGACCTCTTGCATTGTGGTTATATCATTCCCAAATAATAATATATCATCCACATATAGCACAAGGAACATTATAGAGCTCCCACTAGCCTTCTTGTATACACAAGCTTCATCACCATTTTTAATGAAGCCAAATTTCTCGGCTTCCTCATTAAAACGATGATTCCACATTCTAGATGCTTGTTTCAATCCGTAGATTGACTTCTTTAACTTGCATACCTTTTTAGCATATTTTGGATCAACAAAACCTTCAGGCTGGACCATATAGACATCTTCCATAAGATATCCATTTAGGAAAGCGGTTTTGACATCCATTTGCCATATTTCATAGTCGTAGTGAGCAGCAATGGCAAATAATATCCTAATAGACTTTAGCATTGCCACTGGCGAGAAAGTTTCATCATAATCAACCCCTTGAGTTTGAGTGAAACCTTTTGCTACAAGTCTAGCTTTATATGTATCCAAGTTTCCATGTATGTCGGTTTTCTTCTTGAAAAGCCATTTGCAATCAACTAGCTTAGAGCTAGGAGGTTGCTCAACAAGTTCCCACACTTGGTTTTCATACATGGATTGCATCTCGGCGTTCATGGCATCCTGCCATTTATCTTTATCAATCCTTGATAAAGCATCTTCGTAGTTTGTCGGTTCATCCAAATCAACCGTATAGCAACCATCCACGAGAAACCCATATCTCTCGGGAGGATTACTAATCCTACTAGATCTTCGAACGTCTTGTGTACCTTGATCATCCACTTGATCATTTTCAACATCCTCATGTTGAGTACTAGTGTCAACCATTTGTGTATCATCAACTTGATCTTGTACCTCTACAAGATCTATTTTCCTTTCACCATCACCTTCCATTAGGAATTTGGTTTCAAGGAATTCCGCCTTTCGAGCAACAAATACATTTTGCTCGGTCGGATCATAGAAATAGTATCCCATATCATCCTTGGGATATCCTATGAAGATACACTTTGTGGATCGAGCATGTAACTTATTAGCTACATGGCGCTTAGGATAAGCTTCACATCCCCATACTTTCAAGTATGAAAGAGAAGGAGGTTTTCCAAACCACATCTCATGAGGAGTTCGTTCCACTTTCTTGGTTGGGGCCATATTTAAAATACGAACCGCGGAGCTTAGACAATAACCCCAAAATGATAGAGGTAACGAGCTTCTTGCCATCATAGATCGAACCATATCCATTAGGGTTCGGTTCCTCCTTTCGGAAACTCCATTAAGTTGGGGTGTTCCAGGTGGAGTAAGTTGTGAGATAATCCCACAACTCCTAAGATGATCTTGGAAGGCATCGCTTAGGTATTCACCTCCTCTATCGGTACGAAGTACCTTAATTGTCCTATTGAGTTGATTTTGTACTTCGTTTTGATATTCCTTGAATGCTTCAAACGTTTCGTCCTTATGTCTTAATAAGTAGACATATCCGAAACGACTAAAGTCATCAATGAAAGTTACAAAGTATCTTTCACCATTCCTAGTCATGGGTTTAAAGGGTCCACATACATCCGAATGTATTAATCCCAATAAATCCTTAGCCCTTTCATAAGTCCCTTTGAAAGGTGCTTTAGTCATCTTGCCTTGTAAACAAGATTCACATACATCAAACGAATCCATTTCATTTGATTTCAAAAGTCCATTCCTTTGAAGTGTGTGCATTCGGTTCTTGTTTATGTGACCAAGGCGACAATGCCATAAATAGGAATCACTCAAATCCCTTTTGAGTTTCTTGGTGCTTGTATGGTATATAGAGCTCGATGATGCGTCATCATGAACCAATTCATAAATTCCATTTGAAGGCGAAGCCTTGAAATAGAATACATTATCTTTAGAAACATGAATATCATCATCAATAAAATTAACAACGTAACCACATTGTTTTAAGCGAGAAATAGAAATAATGTTTCTACACAAATCCGGAGCATACAAAACATTTTCTAAAATAAGCTCCAATCCACTTGGAAGCTTCAAAACAAATTCTCCTTGAGCTTTAACATGCACCTTTGCACCATTGCCCATATAGAGACTTGATGTTCCCGCCTTGTGATCACTTCTTTTGAACCCCTGCAAAGAATTGCAAATATGAGTTCCACATCCCGTGTCTAATACCCATGTATTAGAAGAAGTAATACTAAGCTCTATATATACCATATATATATTACCTGAGGTTTGCCCTGCATCCCTCTTGTCCTTCAACTCCTTAAGATATACCGGACAGTTTCGTTTCCAATGACCCATTTCACCGCAACCGAAACATGGGTCTTCCTTGGGGTTTGCCTTCTCGGCTACCTTTTGCTTCTTAGCCTTGTTGATGGTTGGGGTAACCATCTTCCCCTTCCCTTTGCCTTGATGGGCGGGTCCTTTTCTCTTAGCCACCTTTGGCTTAGAGGTGTTACCTTTGGATCCACCTTGATCGATTGCTAACACGGGTAAAGCCCTTTTACCCATGCTAGTTTCCGCCGTTCTAAGCATACCGTGAAGCTCACCTATGCTCTTATCCATCCCATTCATATTGTAATTAATTACAAATTGATCAAACCTTTTTGATAGGGAGTTAAGGATAAGATCGGTGGCTAACTCATTGGATATGTTTAGGTTAAGTCGGTTAGCACAATCGATAAGGCTTTTCATCTTGAGTACATAAGATGAAACCGATTGGGTATCGTCCATACGACAAGCATGTAGCGCCCGAACCGTTTCGAAGCGCTCGACACGCGCTTGTTGGAGGAACATCTCCTTCAATTGCGTTATCATGTCGTATGCACTATGGTGCTCGAAATCCTTTTGGAGTTCGGGTATCATAGTCCCAAGCATTAAGCATGAGACTTGAAGGGAGTCGTGGCAATACTTATCGTAAGAGGCCATTGCCTCCACATCATTCTCATCCGGTTGATCGGGAATGGGGTCCTCAAGCACATACATTTTATCCTCTTGTTTGAGGACAATCCAAAGATTGCGGAACCAATCCATAAAGTTTGTATGGTTGAGTTTGTCTTTCTCTAAGAGAGACCTTAATGATAGGTTGTTCATGTTAAGTGGTGCGTTTTGCATGTTGTTGTTGTTATTAGCGGCCATCTACAAAATTCAACAAAGTCTTTTTAAGTATCGATTTTAAATTTAACAAACAATACCCTTTTAATTTGTTTTATTAAATATTAGAATCCAACGGTAAATCAAATTTCGGTTAGGTGACCTTTATCCCGTCATTTGATTTAGCTAGGTAGTCATAATGACAATTGCAATCCTTTTGCAACTTCTAAGTTATGGGATCATGCAATCCTTTTGCATGGCATATTAATCCCATCAACGCCTATTTGTTCCTCATGCTTCGGTGACCCTAAGTTCATGATTCCCAAATCAAGTCGTCCTACTTGTGTAAACATGTAGACTTAACATACAAGTGGTTAGGTGACCTTTATCCCACATGTATGCGAAGTGTACCTTATTCATATTAGTTCACTCATGACGGTTAGGTGACCTTTATCCCATCAAGAGATTCCTAATATGTCTAAGTGTTTCCACAAAAGGATGGCGTTTAACTTGTTTACCTTGTATTAGTTAAAGGGATTTTAAGTTTTCTACATTCTAGTTTTAGAAAACAAAAGGCTATACACCAACATGCATTTGGTGTGTAGTGTTTTATGAAAAACCTATTTTCATGTCCTTTTAGTAAACCAATTACTAGTTATAAACCATTTCATTTCCTTTTAAATAAACCATTTTATTTAAGTCTAATAACCAATTATTAGTGTCATTTTGTTATGTTTTATTATAACCATTTATAATGTATTATGCAAGTGTTAACATGTGATAATCTTGTAGCAACCAAACATACAAACATACACAAACATGCATAACAAAGTGTTCACAATCAAGAGCCATTTTGGTGGACATTTGTTTAGCCAAAAAACAAATGTCACCTAAGAGGGTTAACCAAAGTAAGAGATTTTTAAACAAAATCTCCCACTTAATCTTGTAATCTTCAAATGCTCCATCTTGTAATCTTCATCTTGAATCTTCATTTTCATTTTACAAAATTATATCCTAATACAATTTTTCTAGAAAATGAAATAACAACCTATTCTATTTTACAAACCAAATAGAATAAATTACATCAACAAATTACAAGATTACTTACAACTTATTACAAACCAAAATTACAAAATATTACAAACCATATGAATGAATATTACAACCATGAAAATAACCAAATCATCCAAACATTCAACCACACGGTTTAGGCTCGATTGTGAACAACAACATAACAAAAATCTTGGCCAAACTTGAAGTCCAAAACTACTTTTGGAACCCCAAAATTTCGGCCAACCCATCAAACCCACCAAAACTCAAGATTTTTCCATTCTACTTTCATGCATGTTAGTAGATTGTAAAATAAATGAGTTTTCTAGCCAAAAACAAGAAGCATATTAACAAGACTTTGGCTCTAGATACCATTGATGGAATACCACATGTAAACAAAGTCACAAAACCCATTTTGTATGTATATAAATTCGGCCATATATATATAGAACAAGCGGAAGCATTTTCAAGTTTGCATGTGTGTTTTAACCTTTTAAAATGTATTCCATTTCATAGATCTAGTCTTGTACAATATACTAAAATGTAAATAGAGCTAGTTTAGGGTTTATACCTTCTCCTAAATGGAGGTTGAAGCAAGATGAAGATGAAGATGAAGAATGGCAAGTTTCTAACTTGAAACCTCAAGACTTTGATACCCACAAACCTTGAATCAACACCCTTCTTCTTGGTTAGGATTTTGTACACTTATTAACTAGCAAAATGAACTTGAAGAACCCTCTTCTTCAACCCAAAATTTCGGCACCCAAGAGGAAGGAGAGAAAAAATTGGCTAGTTATTTTGAAATGCAAGTATTAAGTGTGTATCTTTGATCCACCAATGCATGTAATAAAAGGAAAGAGAGTTAGGTAAAAAGCAAGCATGGGGAACCCCATATGGAGTCCCCCAAAACCGTCCACCCTCATACTCCCTCTCTTTTTTTTTTTTGCATTCTTTTATATATAAATTGTCTTGCATCAATATTTGATACTTACACATTTTATATATATATAATTTTATAAACCTTTTATAAAATTAAAACACACATATATAAGTTTAATCATATAGATAATTAAACTCACTTATAATTATCCATATAATTATTTCTTGCATTTTATCTTTAGAAAACCAATTTCTAAAGTCTAAGTGTCAAGTATTTATTTTAAAGATCCACTCATTTAACATAAATACATAAAAGTGTTGACGGTTTGTTATTGGGTATGACCCGACTTGGATCATAACATATTGGCCACAATAATTAATTATGTCTCTCGGGCATATGAAATACCTTCAATATTACCCCACATTCATATAATATTTTTGGCATACTTTAGATCAATAATATTAAAATAATGATAACAAAATTTTTTGCCCCGTCCTTGGGTAAAGCAATTTCGGTTCTACGACCTAGTTTTCAACTCACGACGAATTTTAGAAATCATTTTTTTAAGCTTAATGAAATAAAGTAAATTTTGTTTTTAAATCACACAAAATTTAAATTTAAAAAGCATATTAATTTCATACAAAACTAAAAAAAATTTAGAATGGAGGGAGAAGACTAGTTCTTTAGTGTCTGCTAGCGGAAAAGACCAATCGGGCTCCACTCTTGAAATAATTTGAAACGTTTTAAGAAGGCGAGTGGTTAGCTAAAATTACCCTGAATTTATTTGTCCTTAGGGTAGAATGTGATGTCATCTCTTTCAGTGTTGTTGAACCCTTCATAATAGAATTTAAGTCTGTGACCATTCACATTGAAAATACCACCATTCTTGTCATATAACTCTACGTATCCGGATGGAAATTCTTGTTTTACTTCATAAGGTCCCCTCCATCGGGACTTAAGTTTCCCAGGTGAAAACTTAAAACGTGATTGAAAAACTAGACCTTTGTCCCCTGGTTCAAATGCTTTCTTCAGTTTTAAGCGAGCATCGTGCCATTTCTTAGTTCTCTCTTTGTAAGATCTCGAGTTTTCATATGCTTGAAGTCTTAGCTCGTCTAATTCATGCAATTGTAAGAATCGATTTTCTCCGGTTTCCACAAGGTCCGTATTACATTCTTTTATTGCCCAGTACGCATTGTGTTCAACCTCGACAGGTAGATGACATGCCTTACCATATATTAATCGGAAAGGAGTGGTACCAATGGGTGTTTTGAATGCGGTTCTAAATGCCCACAGCGCATCATCTAGCTTTCGATGCTATATTTTTGGATTATTCTTAACCGTTCTTTCTAAAATTCGTTTAAGACCTCGATTTGTGTTTTCAACTTGGCCACTCGTTTGAGGGTGGTAAGAGGTTGAGAAACGATGATTAACTCCGTACTTTTTAAGTACTTTCTCGAGTAATTGATTTGTAAAATGAGTTCCATGATCACTGATTAATGCTTTTGGAAGCCCGAATCGTGAGAAAAGGTTTTTGAGAAAGCTGACAACAACTCGAGCATCGTTAGTGGGTAGAGCTTTTGCTTCAGCCCATTTAGAAACGTAATCGACTGCTACGAGAATGTATTTGCATTTGTTAGAGGCGGGGAATGGACCCATGAAGTCAATACCCCAAATGTCAAATACGTCGCATACTAGGATGCTTTGTTGTGGCATTTCGTCTCTCTTGGAGATATTTCCTGATCTTTGACAAGCGTCACAGGTTTTTACCATGTTGTAAGAATCTTTGAAAATAGTTGGCCAGTTAAAACCTGAGTCAAAGACCTTCTTAGCTGTATAGCTTGGTCCAAAATGTCCGCCAGCTGGTCCTTGATGACAGTGCTCCAGAATTTGTTGAGCTTCTTTACCGTATACACATCGATGAATAACTTGATCTGCTCCTATACGAAAGAGATTAGGGCTTTCCCAGAAGTAAAACTTTAGATCAGCGAAAAATTTCTTCTTTTGCTGATAGGTTTGATTTTTAACAAGAATTTCTGCGGCTAGATAATTGGCAAAGTCCGCAAACCATGGAATTTCTTCTTCCGTTTTAATTTTCATTAGGAACTCGTCTGGAAAAGTATCGTGAATAACAGATTCGTCGAGTGATTCTAAGTGAGGATTTTCAAGACGAGACAAGTGATCTGCAGCGAGATTTTCAGCACCCTTTTTATCCTTGATTTTAATGTCGAATTCTTGTAGGAGAAGAATCCAACGAATGAGTCTAGGCTTAGCATCTTGCTTTTTGAATAAGTACTTTAGGGCTGAATGATCGGTATAAACAATTGTTTTAGATAACACTAGGTAAGATCTAAACTTATCGAAAGCAAAAACTACTGCAAGAAGCTCCTTCTCAGTAGTTGTGTAATTCAACTGAGCTCTTGTAAGTGTTTTACTTGCGTAGTAAATTGGTTGAAATTTGTTATCTTGATGTTGAGCTAAAACAGCTCCCAGCGCGAAATCACTAGCATCACACATTAGCTCGAAAGGTTTGGACCAGTCGGGTGATACCATGATGGGTGCATTCGTAAGTTTCTCTTTCAGAATGGAGAAAGCATTTAGACATTCGTCGTTGAAATCGAATGTACTGTCTTTCTCAAGAAGTTTAGTCATGGGTCGAGCGATTTTGGAAAAGTCCTTTATGAATCGCCGATAGAATCCCGCATGACCAAGGAAACTACGAATTCCTTTAACATTAGTTGGTGGAGGAAGTTTTGAAATAACATCTATCTTAGCTCTGTCTACTTCCATTCCAGCTCGAGAAATCTTGTGTCCTAAAACAATGCCTTCCTTCACCATGAAGTGGCATTTCTCCCAGTTTAAAATAAGATTTGATTCTTCACAACGAATTAGCATTCGTTCAAGGTTTGAGAGACATGAGTTGAAGGAGTCTCCAAAAACAGAGAAATCATCCATAAAGACTTCTATACTTTCTTCAATCATGTCATGAAAAATTGCCATCATACACCTTTGAAAGGTGCCTGGTGCGTTGTATAATCCGAATGGCATTCATCGGTAGGCAAAAGTACCAAATGGACAAGTAAATGTGGTCTTGTCTTGATCTTTTGGATCGATTGGAATTTGAAAATAACCAGAGAATCCATCAAGGAAACAGTAGTAATCTTTTCCCTCCAAACGTTCTAGCATTTGGTCGATAAATGGTAGCGGAAAATGATCTTTCCTTGTAGCGTTGTTTAGACGACGATAGTCTATACAGACTCTCCACCCAGTGACTGTTCTTGTAGGAACGAGTTCGTTCTTATCGTTTAGAATAACAGTCGTACCCCCTTTCTTGGGTACTACTTGTACAGGACTTACCCACGGGCTATCGGATATAGGTTAAATTAACCCGGCATCAAGTTATTTGATAACCTCCTTTTTGACAACTTCTTTCATGTTAGGGTTTAACCTCCGTTGCCTTTATACCACGGGTTTAAAATCTTCTTCCATTAGAATTTTATGGGTACAATAAGCAGGGTTAATCCCTGGAATATCAGTTGTTTTCCAGGCAATTGCCTTTTTATGGGTTTTTAAAATAGACATTAACCTACCCTTTTCGTCATCGAAAAGTTTTGATGAAATTATGACAGGTAATTGTGACCTTCCTTGGAGATAAGCATACTCCAAATGTTCCGGGAGTTCTTTAAGTTCCAAGGTGGGTGGTTCTTCCAAGGAAGATTTTATCCGAAACCTATTACCATCGGTAATTTCTTCAAAAGGTTCATCTTCCCCGGGAATTTCTTCTTTTATGTATTCTTCATCAGTGACTACCTTCAACAGCTTGTCTAACTCTATATCGACATCAAAATCTTCACCTTCACCCATCGGGGTGAAATCTAAGGTGTCGATATTTAATAGTTCTTGTAGTTCTTCCTCAATACAACAATCAACAATGTCTATTTGGAAACATTCGTCATCAGGAGACATAGGGTGTTTCATAGCCTTATCTATGTTCAATATAATTCTATCCTCCCCCACACCTAAGCTGAGATTTTTCTCTTTTACGCCCACAATTGCGTCTGCAGTATTTAGAAAGGGACGCCCTAGAATTAGGGGAACCTTACTATCTTCTTCCATTTCAAGAACAACGAAATCAGCAGGAAAGATTAAGTGGTTTACTTTAACCGGTAGTTTTTCAGCAATGCCAATAGGATAATTATAAGTTCTATCAGCTAATCGTATACACATCCTAGTTGGTTTTAAATCACCTAAGTTCAATTTTAAGTACAAGGAGTGAGGCATAAGGTTAATGCTCGCTCCTAAATCAGCTAATGCATCGTACATTACTAAATCTCCCATCAGACAAGGAATGATGAAACTTCCTGGATCTCCAAGTTTTGGTGGCAAATTTTGCTTTTGTAAAATTTTCGGACATTCCTCATTAAGGAATGTGGTTGAAACTTCTGCATATTTTCCTTTGTCTGCTATAAGATCTTTGATAAACCTTCCATAATTCGGCATACCTGCAAGAACATCTACAAGCGGTACATTTATACAAATTTGCTTAATCATGTCAGCAAACTTGTTGTATTGTGCTTGTAATTTATCTTTCTTCAAACGTTGTGGATATGGAATTGGAGGTTTGTATGCCTTCAATGGTGGTTGATTTTGAGTCTTTGGTGCACTTGTGGTTGGCATCGTATTTTCTTCCACCACAGGTTCGTTTTCTTGTGAAACATGAATAGGAGTGAGAGGCTTTGGAATCTCTGGGTTAATGGTTAACCCAGTTCGCGTAGTGATAGAATTAACTTGTGAAATATTACTTGAATTTTGAGTTTCCTTACCCTTAGGGTTTGGTTGCGTGTTTGATGGTAAAGTTCCCGATTGCCTTTCACCAAGCAATTGGGATATTCTTCCCATATCTCTTTCAAGGTTTTGAATTGATGCTTGATGATTCCTTTGTACTTGCTCGTTTTCCGTTTGGGATTGATGAAGTTGTCTCTTCACTTGCTCATTCGTTTCTGTTTGACTTTTGACAAAATTCATCATAACTTCTTCAAAGTTATATTTTTTCTCTACTGGTTGCGTGTTATGATTTTGTTGTTGATACGGTTGTTGAGGTAACGGTTGTTGTTGGAAATTTTGTTGAGGTGGAAATGGAGGTTGGTTTCTATTGAAAAAGCCAGGTGGTCCATTTCTTTGAAAAGCAAAATTCTTCGGGTTTTGATATCCTGGGTTTGCAGGTTGATAATTAGAATTTCCTCCTTGAAAATTTCCTTGTCTTTGATTGGCCATAAAATTAACTTGTGCTACTGAGTTCATTGGCCGATCATTGATATCACAATCTTTTGTGAAATGTGGCTGCCCACAGATTTCACAGCCTACTTGCAAAGCTAAAATTGTTGAATTTAGTTTCTCTATTTCTCTTCCAAACTTTTTGAATTGATTCGACAGTGAAGCTATGGTTGTATCGTTGTCTTCATTTTCTTCAAGGCTTGCCACCGTCCTTCTAGGTAGTTGATCTCTAGACGGTGTCCATTCAAAAGTATGAACTGACATGTCTTCTAACATGTCATACACTTGATTTGGTGATTTGTACATAAATACTCCTCCAACGGAGGAATCTAATATACCACGAGTATGTTCATCAATACCACGATAAAAAGTTTGTACTATTTGCCATTTTTGTAATCCGTGTTGCGGACAATTTCGTAACATTCTTTTTAATCTTTCCCATGCATCATAAAGAGTTTCATCCGCCTTTTGTTTAAAAGTGGTGATTTCAGTTCTAAGTCTTTTGGCTTTTGCCGGTGGAAAAAATCGGGTAATGAATTTTTCTCTCAATTCATTGAAAGTTGTGATAGAATCAGGTTTTGATGCTTTCAACCATGCTTTTACGTCTCCGATTAACGAGTACGGAAAATTTCTTAACTTAAATGCATCTGAAGAAACATCTTTATTTTTGTACAGTTCACATAAATCTTCAAAAGCTTCTAAATGTTCTATCGGATTATTATTAAGTCTTCCATCAAATTGGTTTTCACGAACCATGTGCATAAACTGCCCCTTAACTTCCCAGTTTTCAGCCTCAATTTCAGGTCTTCTTATAGGTGCAAGTGTGAGAGGGGGAACAGTTTGTCTGGTATTCCACATCGGTAGATCATTTGGATCAGGTGTTACTTCAGCCATTTCTTCTTTAATGACGATGGTTTCAGGTTCAGTTTTGATTTCTGGTTGACCACTAGTGTTTCCTACTTGTTTTTTGATATTTTTCGGTGTTTTCGGTTTACTAGTACTACCTAATTTTTTTTTGTTTTTCTTGTTTTAATCTTTTGTTCAAGTTTCTTTCAGTTTCTGGATTAAATGCAACGAGTTTAGGATTTTCTGAACGGGTCATACAATTACAAAATTGTATGTAGTCTTGAAGGATTTATTCACTAAGTGTATGAACATTGAACTTTCTTGAAAATGAATTTTCACGAAAGGATCGAATAACTAAAAACAATGATAAAAACCTTTAAACAAACAGATTTTCCTTCTGATTTTGCTCACATTTTGAATAGCCAAAAGATGCAGCAGAGGGGCAGGATTCGTTTGGTCTCAATATAATTAAGTACTTTCGGCTCCAATAACCCAGTCCACGTACAAATCCAACTACTACTACGAATCAGAAAAATTATCTATTTATTTAACTGCCAACTTATCCCCGGCAGCGGTGCCAAAAAGTTGATGTGCTCGATCGTGTCCTTTTATTTTGATCGGATTTAGATTGAATTTATTACACGAATTGGTTGTGATTATATGGTGTTCTTATGATTTCGGATTGATTTCACACATATAGGCAACTTTGTCCTATCCGTATAGTAATAGTTTATTTGGTAAATCCAGTTCGTTCCACAGGGAGATGGAGTTTTCAAGATTTTTTAATTGCTACAAGTTAATCTATTTAAAAGGGGGATTTTGGATTAGGGTTTACTACTTAATTGAACGAAAATTAAATTTAACTAAAACGAAATAACTAAATTAACGACAATAAAAATACAATTTAAACTAATTTAACAAAGTAGAAGAAATAAGGTTTTTCATAGAAATATAGCAAAATAGTAAAAAGTAATTAAAGTTTACGATATGGCAATAAGTGAAATTGAAGAGATTTAAAATAAGGTAAAGTAGTGGCTACTAAAATATGTGCCCTCTGGATTTATGGATTGTTTTTAAGTCCGATTACGATGTTTTAATATATATCCTTATATTTAATCTTTCGATTTATAAAGATTTAATTAACTAAAACTAAATCTCACTTTCGTTTAGATCTTGTTTTTGCGAATTAAATTATACCCCGACTATTTAAATTAAGATTTAATCCAGTTTTTACTTTCGTTAAAACCAAAATTATAACGGTCTTACCCTTTTTATAATTACACGATTATATAAACTGTAATATTACCCAAACCACCGAATCACACTTCTAAATTGTTGTCAATAATTTGTCCATATGTCCGTCTAGATCACCGAGGTGTTGAAGCATAATTTATGTCAATTTAATGCACTTTCGTTTATCAATTTTAATAAATTATGTGATATGGGTGAAAATATTAAATTATATAACAATAGGTCGGTGATTAAACTTAATATTAAAAATAGTCAAAGTTACATCATAATATTATAATATGGTTCAATCCATTTGTCCAGAGGTTCTATATTTTAGTTACCACTATGGATATTTAGTTGGACATTATAACGACGTAAAAATATAAATTATAAAAAATAGATATGGTAATAATAATAATAATAAACGATAACAATAATAAATAATAAATAACGATAGTAATAACAACGATAATAACGATACGCGAAAATAAAGTTGGGACGTGGAGACTTACAGCGAGTTGGAACGGTAAAAAGTAATATAATTAGCGTAGCGGTACCCGGACAAAACTCCGACTTAAAGCCCGTAAATTAAATGTTACAATAACCTTATTATTAAAATAAACTTAAATTAAAATTAAAATTAAAATTATAAATATATATATTATGTTTACAGAAATGAAAATGAAAAGAAAGTGTACATAAAACTCGAGCAAACTGGCTTTTTATAGAGATGTGACCTGCTACAGGACACCATGCGATCGCATGGAAAATAGCCTTCCAGGCCATGCGATCGCATGGCCCCCTTTTCCAGCTCAGGATTTTTTGTTTGCTTCTTTGTCGACATATTTTTTAAATATAAATATAATATATATAATTTATATAATTATATATATTATATTATATTTATGTGCATAGTTGACTCATAATTTTGGCTCCGATGTTTCGTACGTTTACGCTCGGTTTATGTCTCGGTTCCGGTTTCTCGAACGTCTTTTCGTACAATTTAATATCGTGTAATTTGCGTTCCGCGACTTGCGTTCTTGTCAATCTTTAGTCGTTTTTCTTCGATAATTTAAACCACTTGGAGTGTAAATTGTACGATTGAGCATTTTGGACGTTTTCGCCTTTTAAATCTTCGTTTTAATCTTTAAATCTTCAGTTTCGAGCGATCTTCGTCTTTCGTCTTCGCACTTATTTATTTAAACAATTACAACTAAAAATAAGGAAATTACAATTAAAAACATTACATTTTGGAATGATATTGTGACTAAATATATGTTCTTTTGGAGCAATATCAGGCCCATTTAATCCTAGCCTTCTGTTTGAGCATACGTCTTTTTACCGTGTCTTTTTCTATCCACCGAGATCTTATTCCCAACCATGTATTTCGATCCTCTTCACTTAAATCATCACTCTCCGCTTTCAATTCCCATTCTTGAGCTTCTTTTTTCAAGTTGTTGATTTCAGAATCAATAGACCAGATAGTGTTTACGCTTAAGTTTTTTAAAGCTTGCTTGGCATTTTTTTAACTTCCTCATAAACACCAAGTCAGGCTTACATCCTTTCACATCAACGTTCCACGCTTCCTCTATGATTTTGTTTGCACCAGGGATGTCAAGCCATGTGTCAAAGACTCGAACCGGTTTCGGCCCAAAATCTATTACTTTATCGCATAATAGTATCGGACAATGGTCATATAGTTTACGATCTAAAGTCACTGCTGAAAGGTCACCCACATATTAGCAAATTTTCCCGAAAAAAATCTATCTAACTTACTGAACTTGACCCCGTCATGACTGATCCTCGTATACCTTTTGCCGACTAGTGGAATTTCAATCAGTCTTGAGTTGTTTATGAAATTGTTGAATTTAACTGCACGACTATCATGAAATCAGCAATTCTTTCTATCTTCACAATTTCTAACTTCATTAAAATTGCCATAGCACCCACACCACGTCTCCATATGACATAAGATCTTCCAGACTCCTCCACATTTCACTTTTCTTCTCATCCTTATGCGGACCATATATGTTCACAATAATACACTCATCATCAAACCCTTTCCAATGTCCTTTAATGGCTAGAAAGAAGTCTCTTTTGACTGCCAGATTGACAACAAATGCATTAGTGTTCCATATTAAGAACATACCCCCTGATCTACCCGATGCCTCTTTTTGTACATACCCGAATTCATTCGATCCCCATAAACGTTCTATCCAGTTATCTACCACTAATCCACACTTAGTTTCCTGTACAGCTATAACGTCCGCCTTCGATTGAATACATATATTCCTGTAAGATCCTGTTTTCACAGAAGGTTGGGACGCCGTCCAAATGGTGGGACGCCGTCCTTTATTGAAGGGCTGGATGCCGTCCAGTATTTTGGAAGCCATCCAGATGAACTTGCGAGCCAGCTATTTTGTTTTTAAATATTACAAATGGGTATTTTGGTAATTTCACTTTGTGGACGAATTTAAGGCCCTAGATCAGTTTTTGGAGCACTATTTACACCATTTTCAACCACCACTTATTATCCACTTAAATTCTAGAGAGAGAAAAGGGTTTTAGTGTGAGAAAGCTCAATCCAAAGAGGAAGAAGCTAGTTTCGGGTCTAAGTGCGAGTTCTAAAGTTGTTCATCTACTCCCTAGCTACGTTTTGATTGTTGTGGTAAGTTTTAACCTTGAATTACTTACTTTAATTGTTTAAGGGTTAGGGTTTGGGTAGGTGATGAACTTAAAACCCATTTGCTTGTGATTTGGGGGTTTTGGGTAAGTTTGGGTCATGAGGACTCAAAGATGACTAACCTAGGGTTTCTAAATTTGATAAATGTGTTTAAGAGTCTTAATTGGTTAGTTGTGTACTAGCACACCTAGATATTGAGTAAGTAAGTGCTATTTGGGTATGGTGGTGACCCAAATGGGTGTGTTAACTTTGAAATGGGTCAAGGGAGTCATTGATGACCTAAGTTGTTTAATGGGTGTGAAAATGCGATGACCTTGTGTCAAAAGGTATATTAAGACCGAAATGGCTAGTATTAGGGTTAAGTGTGTAAATGGGTTGAAATTTGCGCTACGGGTCAATGTGTGATAAGGCTAAAAAGGAACATATATTTCATAGCAAAATCCCCCAAGAAAGACAAGATTTTAGTTGCAATTGTTCCATTTTCAAGTAATATTCGTTTATTTTAAATAAGTGCGAAGACAAAAGGCGAAAACAACGATTTGAAGACAAAAAGGTCCAAAAAGCTAAAAAGTACAAGATACAATTAAAAAGGTTCAAATTATTGATGAAGAACGTCTAAAAATGACAAGAGTACAAGTTACAAAACGCAAAGTACAAGATATTAAATTGTACGCAAGGACGTTCGAAAATCCGAAACCGGGACATGAGTCAACTCTCAACGCTCGACGCAACGGTGTAAAAATTACGAGTCAACTATGCACAAGAATAAAATATAATATTTAAATAATTCATAATAAGAATAATATTAAATAATAAAAAGTTGTTAATTGAGCATAGTTCAGGGGTCGTAAGTGAAAAATCAAATTCAGAATTCGCCTATAAAAGGCAGTGTATTCGATCAATGAAAACACAACTTTTTCTATCCTCTTTTTATCTATATATCGATCAAATATCTATATCTAATATCCAATATCTATATTCTATATCTCTATCATAATGTTAACTTAATAAGATATAACAATAATCTTAATTTTAATTTTAAATTATGATAATAATAAGATTTATGATAGAGATCGTTTGAGTGTGTAAGTCGAAATTCTGTCCGTGTAACGCTACGCTATTTTTAATCATTGTAAGTTATGTTCAACCTTTTTACATTAATGTATCGTAACTAAGTTATTATTATGCTTATTTGAGCCGAAGTAATCGTGATGTTGGGCTAAAATATTAAGAAGGGGTTATTGAACTTTGGACCATAATTAAGGTTTGGGCAAAAGACCGACACTTGTGGAAATTGAACTATTGACTATTAATAGATGGGGGGTATTGTCTAATTGAGTGACAACTCATTGGAGTCTGTCGAACCTATCTTCAAATTAATTAACCTAATAATTAATAATGATTATGGTTGTCCTATTTAGTGATGTTCATATGGAATCTGTTATAATCATTTAATTAATCAATTGGGTTGGGTAATTGATTATTCATTCTGATCAAGTGGATGAATTAATATTCATAAACTAATTAAAACAGGGGTGGATTACATACAGTGATAACTGGTGTAATTGTTGACAGAAGTGATAACTGCGTCACAGTTTAAATCCTTAATCAGTTGGAATATTTGACTTCGGGTATAAGGGTAATTTGACGAGGATACTCGCACTTTATATTTATGACCGATGGACTATTATGGACAAAAACCAGATAGACGTATCAAATAAACCAGGACAAAGGACAATTAACCCATGGTAATAAATTAAAATCAACACGTCAAACATCATGATTACGGAAGTTTAAATAAGCATAATTCTTTTATTATATTTCTCATCGTATCTTTATTTACTGTCATTTTATTACTCGCAATTTTATTTACTGTCATTTTATTTATTATCATTATTTTACGCACTTTAATTATCGTCATTTATCTTTACGCTTAAAATATAGAATCGACAAACCGGTCATTAAACGGTAAAACCCCCCTTTTATAATAATATTACTACTTATATAATTATATATATTTTATATAAATATAGTTAAAAATATAGTAAGTATCACCAGCTCCCTGTGGAACGAACCGGACTTACTAAAAAGTACACTACTCTACGATTAGGTACACTGCCTATAGTGTTGTAGCAAGGTTTAGGTATATCCCATCCGTAAATTAATAAAACTTGTGTCAATGTGTCACTTGAATGGGGAGTAAGTTGGTTGACCAACTTGATTGTATGATTGATTATATGAATGATGTAATAGGTACACCACTTTGAAGGTTGCGAGCTTGATTAACTCACTAAAGGCGTTAAGGTGAGTGGAATAATTATGCATGTATGTATATAGTGTGTTTATTTGTATGCTATGGTATGAACCACGGAGCCGGTAGTGCCATAGTATGTGCGAGTGTGCTATGATGTGAACCACGGAGCCGGTAGCATCATGGTACATGTGTTGTAGTGTGAACCACGGAGCCGGTAGCACTATAAAAGAGTATGACTCGAGTTGTGATGTGAACCACGGAGCCGGTAGCATCAAAGTGTGAACCATGGAGCCGGTAGCACTATAAAATGAGGTGTGAACCACGGGGCCGGTAGCACCGAAGTGTGAACCACGGAGCAGGTAGCACTATAAAAGGGTATGACTCAAATGCGTAGTGATGTGAACCACGGAGCCGGTAGCATCATAGCATTTCATATGGTGTGAACCACGGAGCCGGTAGCACCATGACGCGTTTATGGTTAACCATATAGTTTGTGTATGTGTTGTTGTATAGCATAATATATTATGTCGGTGAATATGCAATTGATTATGCTAGTTGCGATATTTGGAGGTTATTAGCTTATACTCGGAGTTGGTATGCTAATTGTTATTACTAGCGATTATACGGTGTGTGTAAGTGTATGCAAGTAGGTATATTATATATGTATATGCATAATTATTGCATTCACTAAGCGTTTTGCTTACCCTCTCGTTGTTTACTCTTTTTAGGTTTCGGCGTGGACAAGGGTAAGGGTGTTCAGTTGGATTAGTGACCTCCCGCTTTGTTTGATAAGGGGACACTTTTGGAATGTTAGATTTTGAAGTTTAGCCAAGATGTGGGTAGTTTAACCCCAAACACCATGCTGTAGGTGTCGTTTGGAATTTAAACTCTTATGGTCGAACTTGTATTTTTGTACGAAACTCGTAAAACGACCGATGTGGGCTCGATGTTGTAAAACTTGGTTTTATGGTGGAAACTTCTTAGTTTTAATTATGTTAACATGTTGTGAAAAGGGTTTCGTTTAAAATTGTCAAGAAGCGGGTTTTTCGCTCGAGTAAGTTGGAATCGAGGTCAGAAACTTTCAGCGCATTTGGACGCCATCCAGATCCTCTGGACGCCGTCCTAGCCTTCTTTGCTGGATGCCGTCCAGATGTGTTGAATCAGGAATTTTTTTTGGGGTCATATTTTGGTATAACGAGGTTGGGGTCGTTACAAGTGGTATCAGAGCATAGTCTAAGGGATTTAGGCGACTTGAGATAGGTGTCTAGACTTAGACTTTATTGTATATGCGCATTATGCGGGACTTGTAGGAGACGGGTCGGACCGAGAATTGGTTAGTGCCTAGGTTTAGGTGAACTAACTATGCTCTAATTGTTTTGTGTTGTGTTTTGCGATCATCAAGCGAGATAGACGTTGTACTAGCAAGTTAATACGATGTTCTCACATAACAATGATTAGTTACCATTGTTACAGGTTCAAATCGTGTCAAACGAGCGATGTACGATGATTGTAGAGCAAGATGGGGCGGTGAGGTGTATATGTATATATTTGTATCTTGTCCTTTCGTTTCATTATTTAATCTATTTCTGTTTTATAGTATGAAGACGAGAAACGGACCCGAGAACCATGAAGGAGGTACGAGCGAGGACCTCGAGTTCACGGCCAAAGTTGAGGCCATCTTAAACGTCAAAAAGCGGTGTTTCTCGAAGACGTTAAGAAGATGTTTCTAGATACGATTGACGAGTAACTAGTCAATGTGGTTAAGGAACAAGTTAAGCTTGTTCTACAAGAAAATAATGTGGGAAGATGGGACTTCTTTTATAAGAATTTCAAGGATTCTCAACCTCCCCTTTGAAGGCGAACGTGATCCACTTAAGAGTTCCCGTTGGATCTCCGATATGGAGGGGGCTTTTCGTACTTGTGAATGCCCTCTCGATAAAAAACGAGGTATGGTAGTAGCTTGTTAAGGGGCGATGCTAAATTGTGGTGGGATGCGAAAAAACAACTTTATGGTGAAGAGCAATGCATGGGATTCACTTGGGATGAGTTCAAGGCGGAGTTTTTCAATGAGTACCGAACTTCGGCTGATCTTACTAGACTTAAGGACGAGTTACATGCCTTGAGGTAAGGGTCGATGGATTTGAACACTCTCAAATCCGTTTTCTTGTCAAAGTCCCAATTTTGCCCAGAGTATGTCGGGAATGATAAAATGTTAAAGGAAGATTTCTATCGAATCTTGAACGACAACTATCAAGAGAAGATTAGCGTGACTGCGGTGAAAACTTTTGATGAGTTGTTCGACATGGCTAAAGGTTTTGAAGCGCTCGTTATGAGGAAGGGTGGTTTTACTTTTGGTAAAAGAAAGTTCGAGGGTTCGAGTCATTCGAGCTTTTCAAACAAGAAGAGTAAAAAGGGTTCCAAAAGTGTTGGTAGTGTGAAGAAGGGCACGCCTGGGGGTTTTGGACCCAAATGTTATAATTGTGGGCAACAAGGACACATGGCTCGCGATTGTACAAGTGCGACTTCAATACCAAAGCACTTGTTACAATTGTCAAAAAGAAGGGCACCGAAGGACGGAATGTCCCGAGTTGTGGGGTGGTCATGTTAAGAAGTTGGAGAAGGCGGCGGGTACGGCTAGGGGACGAAACTATTTGATGACCAATGATGAGGCCAAGCAATCCAACGAAGTTGTCTCAGGTACTTTCATGGTTAACTCTAATTCGGCAAGGATACTTTTTGATAGCGGTGCTAATTTGTCGTTCGTGTCTCCGAGATTTGTGTCTAAGCTTGATAAACCGCTAGCTAAGTTGAGGCATCCAGTAGAAGTTGAAATAGTAGATGGTAAGACGGTGCTAGGGGTTGATGTTTGTAATGATTGTGATATTGTGTTTGGTTTCGAAATGTTTAAAATTGATCTTATCCGGATGACCTTGGGTGAATTCGATATTGTCATTGGTATGGATTGGATCGATCGTCATAGAGCCGATATTGCATGCCATGAAAAATCTATTCGTGTGAAGATCCCAAGTGGGGGAGAGTTAATTATTCATGGTGAGAGATGGAGAAGACTTGTGCCATTATGCACTTATGCACGGGCGCGTCGTTTCCTTGTTAGTGGTGGCATGACTTTTCTTGCTCATGTAGTAGATACTCGTGAAGAGCCACCATCCATTCGTGAAATTCCGGTGGTTAGTAAATTCGAAGACGTTTTTCCGGATGAATTACCGGGTGTTCTGGCGGAAAGACAAGTTGAATTTCGCATCGAGTTGGTTCCGGGTGCTACTCCCATTGCTAAAACTCCTTATCGTTTAGCACCAACGGAGATGCAAGAGTTGTTAAATCAAATACAAGAGTTGCTTGAAAAGGGTTTTATTCGATCGAGTGCTTCACCATGGGGCGCTCCGATTTTATTCATGAAGAAGAAGGATGGTAGTATGCGGATGTGCATCGATTATCGGGAGTTGAATAAAGTGACGATAAAGAATCGTTATCCATTGCCTCGGATTGACGATTTTTTTGACCAACTCCAAGGTGTAATGTATTTCTCTAAGATTGACCTACGGTCCGGCTATCACCAAATGCGGGTCCGTGAGGAGGATATTGAGAAAATGGCTTTTCGAACGCGTTACGGGCATTATGAGTTTGTAGTTATGCCTTTCGGTCTTACGAATGCACCGGCGGCATTCATGGATCTTATGAACCGAGTATGCCAACCTATGTTGGACAAGTCGGTGATTGTGTTCATTGACGACATACTTGTCTATTTGAAGAGTATGAAGGAACATGAACATCATTTGCGTGGTGTGTTGAAGATGTTGTGGAAGGAGAAGTTGTATGCAAAATTCTCCAAATGTGAATTTTGGCTAAGGGAAGTTCAATTCCTTGGTCATATTGTGAACAAGGATGGTATTCAAGTAAATCCGGGGAAGATTGAGACGGTGAAGAGTTGAGGACGACCGACTATGCCTACGAAAATCTGAAGTTTCCTCGGATTGGCCGGTTATTATCGTCGGTTTATCCAAGACTTTTCTAAAATCGCTTCTCCTTTGACGAAGTTGACGAGAAAGAACGCGAGATTTAATTGGGAGAACGAGCAAGAAATTGCTTTTCAATTGTCAAAAGAGAAGTTATGTCAAGCTCCGGGGTTAGTGTTATAGGAAGGGGTATAAGACATGACAGTTTATTGTGATGCTTCTTTAAATGGGATCAGGTGTGTTCTAATGCAAAGAGGTAAAGTCATCGCTTATGCCTCTCGACAATTAAAGGAACACGAAACGAGATATCTAACTCATGATATTGAGTTGGCGGCGGTTGTTCATGCGTTGAAAATTTGGCGCCACTATTTGTACGGTGTCAAGTGTACGATATATTCGGATCACAAGAGCTTAAAACATCTTTTTGATCAACGAGATTTGAATTATCGACAACGTAGGTGGATGGATGTGGTAAAAGATTATGATTGTGAAATACTTTATCATCCGGGTAAGGCAAATGTGGTCGCGGATGCATTAAGTCGGAAGAGTCAACATCCGGCGATACGAGTAGGATCATTACGCATGATTATTACTAACGATTTTCTTGTAAAGCTTGGTGAGATACAAATTGAAGCTTTTGTTAACAACAAACATGAGGAACGAATCGTGGGCCAAACGGAGTTTATTACCTTAGGTCCGCATGGTTTGTTATCTTTTAAAGGAAGGGTGTGGGTGCCTAAAATGGGAGATTTCCGACGAGTGCTACTTGATGAAGCACATAAGTCAAAGTATTCCATTCATCCGGGCGCGACGAAAATGTATCTTGATTTGAAGAAAGAGTATTGGTAGCCGGGTATGAAACGTGATGTTGTAAAGTATGTTGAATAATGTGTCACGTGTTTGCAAGTTAAAGCTGAGCACCAAAAGCCGTATGGTAAGTTACAACCGTTTGAAGTCCCGAAATGGAAATGGGAGCACATTACCATGGATTTCATTACAAAGTTACCAAAGACGGCAAGAATCCAATTTGATTCGATTTAGGTGATAGTTGATAGGTTGACGAAGAGTGCCTTGTTTATTCCCATTCAGGAAACGATATCGTCGGAGACTTTGGCTAAATTATTTATCAAGGAGGTGATATCGAGGCATGCGGTTCCTATATCTATTATTTCAGATCGAGACACTCGTTTTACATCTCGGTTTTGGAATAAGTTTCATGAAGATTTGGGTACACAACTGAGAATGAGCACGGCGTACCATCCTCAAACGGACGGTCAAACCGAACGTACAAATCAAACATTAGAGGATATATTACGGGCGTGTATTATTGATTTCGGTGGTAGTTGGGATGAGCACTTACCATTGGTGGAATTCTCGTACAATAATAGTTATCATACTAGTATTGGGATGCCACCTTATGAGATGCTTTATGGGCGTAGGTGTCGAACTCAAATTTGTTGGGGTGAAGTGGGTCAAAGAGAAATCGGGAGTACCGATTTGGTTTTAGAGACGAATAGCAAGATTGAGATGATTCGGACTCATTTGAAAGCGACACAAGATAGACAAAGGTCGTATGCCGACAAACGTAGGAGATTGATTGAGTTCCAAGAAGGTGACATGATGATGTTTAAGGTTTCGCCATGGAAGGGTATTATTCGGTTTCGAAAACA
Organism: Rutidosis leptorrhynchoides; assembly: GCF_046630445.1. NCBI lineage: Eukaryota > Viridiplantae > Streptophyta > Magnoliopsida > Asterales > Asteraceae > Rutidosis > Rutidosis leptorrhynchoides. The sequence continues at coordinate 181,582,793 of NC_092340.1, read as the reverse complement.
GGGAAAGTTAGCTCCTCGGTTTATTGGGCCTTTTAAGATTTTGGCTCGTGTTGGTGAAGTTGCGTATCGTTTGGAATTACCCGAAGAGCTTGCGGGGATCCATAACACATTTCATGTTTACCATCTCCGTAAGTGCCTTGCGGATGATTCTTCATGGATGCCATTAGACGAAATTGAACTAAACAACAAATTAGAGTATGTTGAGGAGCCGATTGCTATACTCGATGAAAAGGTCAAACGGTTAAGGAATAAAGAGGTGAGGACTTATAAAGTCCAATGGCATCGTAGTAAAGGTTCCGAGTTTACTTGGGAGCCCGAAGAGTTTGTGATTGTTTATCTTCCTTCTTGTCATGCGGCATGGATTGCGAGGACGCAATTCGGTTCAAGTGGGGGAGAGTTGTAAGATCCTGTTTTCACAGAAGGTTGGGACGTCATCCAAATGGTGAGACGTCGTCCTTTATTGAAGGGCTGGACGCCGTCCAGTATTCTGGACGCCGTCCAGTATTCTGGACGCCGTCCAGATGAACTGGCGAGCCAGCTGTTTTGTTTTTAAATATTACAAATGGGTATTTTGGTAATTTCACTTTGTGGACGAATTTAAGGCCCTAGAACAGTTTTTAGAGCACCATTTACACCATTTTCAACCACCACTTCTTATCCACTTAAATTCTAGAGAGAGAAAAGGGTTTTAGTGTGAGAAAGCTCAATCCAAAGAGGAAGAACCTAGTTTCGGGTCTAAGTGCGAGTTCTAAAGTTGTTCATCTACTCCCTAGCTACGTTTTGATTGTAGTGGTAAGTTTTAACCTTGAATTCCTTACTTTAATTGTTTAAGGGTTAGGGTTTGGGTTTGGGTAGGTGATGAACTTAAAACCCATTTGCTTGTGATTTGGGGGTTTTAGGTAAGTTTGGGTCATGAGGACTCAAAGATGACTAACCTAGGGTTTCTAAATTTGATAAATGTGTTTAAGAGTCTTAATTAGTTAGTTGTGTACTAGCACACCTAGATATTGAGTAAGTAAGTGCTATTTGGGTATGGTGGTGACCCAAATGGGTGTGTTAACTTTGAAATGGGTCAAGGGAGTCATTGATGACCTAAGTTGTTTAATGGGTGTGAAAATGCGATGACCTTGTGTCAAAAGGTATATTAAGACCGAAATGGCTAGTATTAGGGTTAAGTGTGCAAATGGGTCGAAATTTGCGCTATGGGTCAATGTGTCACTTGAATGGGGAGTAAGTTGGTTGACCAACTCGATTGTATGATTGATTATATGAATGATGTAATAGGTACGCTGCGTTGAAGGTTGCGAGCTTGATTAACTCACCAAAGGCGTTAAGGTGAGTGGAATAATTATGCATGTATGTATATAGTGTATTTATTTGTATGCTATGGTATGAACCACGGATCCGGTAGTGCCATAGTATGTGCGAGTGTGCTATGATGGGAACCACGGAGCCGGTAGCATCATTGTACGTGTGTTGTAGTGTGAACCACGGAGCCAGTAGCACTATAAAAGAGTATGACTCGAGTTGTGATGTGAACCACGGAGCCGGTAGCATCAAAGTGTGAACCATGGAGCCGGTAGCACTATAAAATGAGGTGTGAACCACGGAGCCGGTAGCACCGAAGTGTGAACCACGGAGCAGGTAGCACTATAAAAGGGTATGACTCAAATGCGTAGTGATGTGAACCACGGAGCCGGTAGCGTCATAGCATTTCGTATGGTGTGAACCACGGAGCTGGTAGCACTATGACGCGTTTATGGTTAACCATATAGTTTGCGTATGTGTTGTTGTATAGCATAATATATTATTTCGGTGAATATACTATTGATTATGCTAGTTGCGATATTTGGAGGTTATTAGCTTATACTCGGAGTTGGTATGCTAATTGTTATTACTAGCGATTATACGGTGTGTGTGTGTAAGTGTATGCAAGTAGGTATATTATATATGTATATGTATAATTATTCATTCACTAAGCGTTTTGATTACCCTCTCGTTATTTACTCTTTTTAGGTTTCGGCGTGGACAAGGGTAAGGGTGTTCGGTTGAATTAGTGACCTCCCGCTTTGTTTGATAAGGGGAGACTTTTGGAATGTTAGATTTTGAAGTTTGGCCAAGATGTGGGTAGTTTAACCCCAAACACCATGCTCTAGGTGTCATTTGGAATTTAAACTCTTATGGTCGAACTTGTATTTTTGTACGAAACTCGTAAAACGGCCGATGTGGGCCTGATGTTTTAAAACTTGGTTTTATGGTGGAAAATTCTTAGTTTTAATTATGTTAACATGTTATGAAAAGGGTTTCGTTTAAAAGTGTCGGGAAGCGGGTTTTCCGCTCGAGTAAGTTGGAACCGAGATCAGAAACTTTCAGTGCATTTGGTCGCCGTCCAGATCCTCTGGACACCGTCCTGGCCATCTTTGCTGGACACCGTCCAGATAACTGGACGCCGTCCAGATGTGTTGAATCAGGAAATTTTTTTTTGGGGGTCATATTTTGGTATAACGAGGTTGGGGTCGTTACAATTCTTGAACCAGTCCTCTTTTCCTTCTTTTTTGAAACCTCGAATATTTACTGAAACTATCTTCATTAAATAACAAGTAAATAACAAAGAGGAGGAACATGTTTCTGTCTAAGGGGCACTGCTGCCCCATTTGTGACCCAAATCCCTGCCAAAATCCTCCAATTGTACACTAGAGTTTGAATTCGATTTTGTAACAACCCGTCTTTTTCCGTATACTTTCCGTTTATTTATTTTAAGTCCGTTATTAATTATAACACCTCTCGTTTACTCTAACGTATTTAAGGTAATTCGTTTAGTTAATTCACGCACCCGCTTTTAAACTCGAGGGACTATTTGTGCCAAATGGCCAAACTTGATCACTAGGTCAACTAGTCTACCATCTTCTCCTCCACTCATCCATTCACCTCCCACTTTTCACTACTTCCATCTTTTTGCTCTCAAACACCCAAATCAAAGATTCATCATCTAAATTCGATCTAGCAAGCGTTCTTCAAAACAAATTACATATTTGGAATCCTTGCATCTTTCTCTTCAATTCCATACCAACTCCATCTCTTTTGGGTAACTTTCTAAAAACACTAGATTTCTTGTTCCTGATCTTTAAACTTAAAAGTGTGTTAATTAGTGTCTATGTCTCAAGTCTAACATGAATATGTGATTTATATGCTTGTTCTTGTCATTTTGGTGTAACTAGCTTAAACTTGAAAAATGACTTGTTTAATCTTGAGATTTGATTGACTAAATGTTGTTAGATGTTAAAGTGCATGTATTAAATGTGTTACTAGCATCACTAGCTTCAATTTGATATGTAGGTTGACTTAGAAAGACTCCAATAACATGATTGATGAGTTTATGATTTTTGGTTAGGGTTTGGTAGCCTTAAATGTGAATTTTGATGCATTAAATTCTTTGCAATGTTGTTTGTAAGTGTTTAGTAGTATTGTATGCATAATTACCTACGAAACGGCATATTATATGTGTGTGTTAAGTTCCCGAATCATCACTTGCATTTATGAGCTTGAAACATTAAATGGTGAGCATTAAATGATCATTTGAAGAGATTTCGGTTATTGTAAATGATGTTTTTGGTTGATGAAATGTGTTTAGTTGTATTCCTCGTTAAAATACCTTTCCAACGATGTATGGTATGCATTTTAAGTGTTTACGGTTCATTAGTTGTGTTGAAATGAAGTTTGGTTAGAGACTTGAACACTTGAAACAGCCCAGGGACCAGCTCACGTGCATTGCCGCGACGCGGCCAAATCTTGGCGAGGCGCGGCGTTTGCCTGGAAAAAGGGCTGTTCAACTTGGCATTTTCACGATTAATTTTAACTATGCTACGCACCTCCGATTAACATGTAACTTGTTCTGACATGCTCATATATGATTATATAACTAAGAAAAATTGTCCGAGACTCGACCCGAACGTGTTGACTTTTTCATTGACTTTGACTTGACCAAAGTTGACTTTTATTCCAACTTAACCAATACCTTGTTTAATCATTATAACCTTTCTCTTGTACTTGATTCTTGCATGAAACTTGACAACTTGATTCAAATGCTATATAATCGAGTCGTAACGAGCCATAGGACTAATTGAACAACTTTGACCGACCGTATTTTTATCGTTATTGATACAACCTATTGTTTAGGTCAAGACTATCATTCGTTCTTGCACACATTTAAATTGTGAAGTACCTTCATACTCGTGCACTCAAGGTGAAATCATAGTCCAAACTTTTACTCTTTTATACTTATACTTGGGATGAGAAAACATAAACGTTTCGTTTTACAAAGTGAATACAAGTACGAAAACAAACATTCTATGTGCGAGTTAGAACAAAAATTCTCAAGTCCAATTATCATTAGTTACACTTGTAGGGTGAAAGCGAGAACTTATGTTGTGTGGCCATACGGGTTTGACGAACCCTCATTCGGACGGTTCGCTAACGTTAGCGGATGAAATATATTTTCAGGTATAGTGTAGGTTCTAACACTATGATTCAGAGGTACCATTCAGTCAAGCCTTGATAATTGGGTGCTCATGATACAAACAACAACTTTTGGAATGTAAACGATTTGGATAATCACCTTATACTAAATCTTGTGGTTCAATACAATATACTTACTAAATCTGTGATTTAACCAATGTTTTTGTTGACAGATTTTCTATGCTTTTCTCAGGTCCTTGATTACTAAGTGATACATGCTTTCGCACAACCTTTTTGATACTTCCTTGGATGTCGAGTATACATGCATACATGGAGCGTCTTTTGACTTTATTTTAAATTGTGTCGCATATGTTTCATTTGTACTTAAAACATTGTACTCCCTCCGTCCCATTATAAGTGTCCTGTTTGACTTTTCATGGTCTTACTTTTTTAAAAATTTTACTTTAGATATTTTTGTTTGTGTTATTTAATATTTGATGTAACTTATATCAATAAAAACGCCTTTTAAAACCGAATATACTCATATAAGTTTCATCAAATAATACGTAACACAAACAAAAATATTTGAAGTCAAAATTTCAAAAGTAACACCATGAAAGTCAAACAGGACACTTATTATGGGATGGAGGGAGTAACATATTTAGTCGTTGAACTACTTTGTAAACTTTGAAACATCTTTACATTTGTAATGAATGCGACATATTTTGGTCAAACGTTGTTTTAAAGACTTATAACCACGTAACGGGACCTAAGTAGAGTCGCTAAAGATTTCTTCCTGTTTGCATCACCCTTACTGCCTTTTGATTTTGATTTGGATTTACTACATGATGTGTCAAAAGTGTGTGTGTGCAGTAGTGCTTAATTTAACTTTCAACTTTTAAGTTTATAAAACCTTTATTAATACACTATAACCCCCTAACGAGCAACAAAACCCGATCAGATGTAGTATTTTAGGTTATCGTCCCAAGAGAGCGTAGATGCGTTATAAGTTATTTTATTATATAGCTTAGCTCTTATTAAAGAACTAAAGATAGATTTGTATGTGTTTTTAGGTTGTTGATTCGTATCTCTTAGGAAAGAGATGATTAATGAAACGTTATTGAAAACTTTTAATAAACTATTAAGGAAAGATAAAGTAAAGATTCAAATAAATAAACAATATAAAAAAGACGTGATTAGAAGGACGTGCGAATCATAAGGGAAATATATTAAATATTTCATAACTTATATTAACAAATAGCAAGATAACAATCATAGACCAATCATTATCCCTAAACGGTTAAGCTAAATGTCGCATATCATTCAATAGGTAAGACTTAAAGCATATGCTAGACACGTGATGTGCATGGCTAACATCTCAATTCTTAGTGTTCAATCAACTACATGATACATATTAATCTTATGATGCGGACTAACATGCAAATAGATTGACAAATTATATAAACTATTAAACATCAAGTAGATCAACTCAAGTACTAGCTGAAAGTCAATAATACTTGGTTCTCATGCAATCATTAATCAAACACATCCAAACAGAGGATCTTCGACTAAGCCTAACAATATTAAATCATATTATATAAGTGTAACTAAAATTCAACATATTTATCACTAACAATGTTGTTTAACTCAATTGCATGCAATCCAATTTAACAAGTTTGATTGACTAGATCTAAACAAGTAGCATGAATTGAATAATAGATTGTTAGATTAAGTACTAGTCAATCCTAAAATCATGTTATCTAATCATTAAGCATGACAAACAAGCATATTAAAACAAAGTAGATTCAAAACAGTTCAAATAATCATCACAGAAACATGAACATACAGATCTGGAAAAGAACCAGAAACTGTACAGACTGAAGCACGAAGCCGGCGGCTTGGACTGAGGAAGCCGGTGGCTTCATCTGTTTTCCCAGATTTTCACAGTTTTCGTCCAAGTAACCACTATGAATGTTTAGTTAATAGTTGGAGACGAAAAGAAACAGTTAAAAGTAAATAAAAACATAATTAAAGTAGAAACAAGAATTAAAAGTGATAATACCATGAATAATTGAAAGAAACTTGAAATAATGTTGATTACAAAGTGTATAGAAACTAAAAACTACCCTAAAGCCTAACTAATTCGTAAATTGAAAGTGCAGAATGAAAAGGTACAATGAAAACTGTAGAATTCGGCCAGTATTTATAGGCATTGAAATCCGTGGCAAGCCGGCGGCTTCGTACGAAGCCCCCGGCTTCGCATGACGGTGACTTTTTTTCACTCAAAACTTGATCGTTACGCCCAAGAAAACGCGTTTTAGGTCCAAGCCAGCGGCTTCGGATGTCAAGCCGGCGGCTTCGGATGTCAAGCCGGCGGCTTCACTTCAGATATGAGCTTGGAGGCCAAGAAAAACGTGCCCGGCATATTTTCAGCATTTCTTCAATACTTAGCTCACTTTTCCTGTTTTTAATCCTGTTTTAACATATTTCTTAAACAAAACATTAAAAATACCTTTTCCCGGTTTTATCCATTTTTGTATGTTAAAGTACTTAAAATATCATTAAAATGCCAAAATAACTCCTTAAAATGTATTCAAAAATATGTATAATTTAGGAGTTATCAAGTTTCCCCACACTTAAGCTTTTGCTTGTCCTTAAGAAAATACAGATTTAAACATTTAAAAGTATACTCCCTTAGGCATTTTTATCAAACATAGTATTTAATGAGATGTCTGACAATACTTTGGTTACTCTTTTGTTTTCATCTGTAAATTATCTTCACATTTTATCAAAGATTAACACTTATTTATGATTTTCACCCAGGTAATGTATCAAGAGAAATATTAAATGGGTAGTGTAACACCGGCCATTTTTTTTATACACAGCGGAAGACTTTTATTTTAAAATCTCAACATTTAACACATTACAGAAGATATCCACATAATTAAGTTTAAGTTTACACAACGAAGTTACGTTATTACAAAACATGATGTTACAAAAGTCTACATCTGAGTTCACACGTCAAACATGTCTTCAATACTAGCACCCGTCCAAACTAGCAGTACCTAAACCTGCAAGGGTGGAAATGTGGGGGATTAGCATAATGCTAAGTGAATGGAATCTATCTAACAGATATAGCTTAAGTCACACACAAGCTATATACTAACAACAACACATGCTAACTACCAATTAGCATACAATAAGACAATACGAGGATCGGCGGCTTGTACGAGCACACGACTCTCAGCTGATCGAGCCTGAGTCTACCGATAGTCCCTGCTACTCAATTCACAGTATAGTTATCCAGATGCAGGGGATGTATCGTTCACACTATACTCCACAATCAGTAGCCTATAGACCCAACCTCCCCTAGGCACGGTTGACCTCATACGGACTCTAACCTCTCCTAGGCCCGGTCTCGAGTCCTCGGTCTCCCTAGGCCCGACTGGTACCATTCACACAGTGTACACATAATTTACACAAAACATCAGGCATACGATATTATTCTAACATAGCAATACCTACACTATGCATGGTAAAAGTGTCAATCACAGTAGCATGATATGCTACTTAAACTCTATCCGGAGATAGACCCACTCACCAATTACCAGCAACTGCTCAGTTATTATTTCTGAGCTTCCTCCGTGTTCTTATCTCCTGAGAACAACAAAAACCAAGTTAGAATAGTGTTCCCATCAAAATTAGACACACTGATAGCACATTTCAGCAAATTAGTAAAAAGCGTTCGCTAAAAATTCATGCTTAACACTTATGCATTTTCAAAATTTACATCCTGAAAATCATAAAAATACGCGGACAATATAACGGCTATAAATCAACACTTAGTAAAATATTTACTGCCAAAAGACCATCGGTCGATGGTGAAATGTCCCGTTCTTATTGATTAAAAACGTTCCATATTAATTGATTTTGTTGCGAGGTTTTGACCTCTATATGAGACGTTTTTCAAAGACTGCATTCATTTTAAAACAAACCATAACCTTTATTTCATCAATAAAGGTTTAAAAAGCTTTACGTAGATTATCAAATAATGATAATCTAAAATATCCTGTTTACACACGACCATTACATAATGGTTTACAATACAAATATGTTACAACAAAATAAGTTTCTTGAATGCAGTTTTTACACAATATCACACAAGTATGGACTCCAAATCTCGTCCTTATTTAAGTATGCGACAGCGGAAGCTCTTAATAATCACCTGAGAATAAACATGCTTAAAACGTCAACAAAAATGTTGGTGAGTTATAGGTTTAACCTATATATATCAAATCATAATAATAGACCACAAGATTTTGATATTTCAATACACATCCCATACATAGAGATAAAAATCATTCATATGGTGAACACCTGGTAACCGACATTAACAAGATGCATATATAAGAATATCCCCATCATTCCGGGACACCCTTCGGATATGATATAAATTTCGAAGTACTAAAGCATCCGGTACTTTGGATGTGGTTTGTTAGGCCCAATAGATCTATCTTTAGGATTCGCGTCAATTAGGGTGTCTGTTCCCTAATTCTTAGATTACCAGACTTAATAAAAAGGGGCATATTCGATTTCGATAATTCAACCATAGAATGTAGTTTCACGTACTTGTGTCTATTTTGTAAATCATTTATAAAACCTGCATGTATTCTCATCCCAAAAATATTAGATTTTAAAAGTGGGACTATAACTCACTTTCACAGATTTTTACTTCGTCGGGAAGTAAGACTTGGCCACTGGTTGATTCACGAACCTATAACAATATATACATATATATCAAAGTATGTTCAAAATATATTTACAACACTTTTAATATATTTTGATGTTTTAAGTTTATTAAGTCAGCTGTCCTCGTTAGTAACCTACAACTAGTTGTCCACAGTTAGATGTACAGAAATAAATCGATAAATATTATCTTGAATCAATCCACGACCCAATGTATACGTATCTCAGTATTGATCACAACTCAAACTATATATATTTTGGAATCAACCTCAACCCTGTATAGCTAACTCCAACATTCACATATAGAGTGTCTATGGTTGTTCCGAAATATATATAGATGTGTCGACATGATAGGTCGAAACATTGTATATGTGTCTATGGTATCTCAAGATTGCATAATATACAATACAAGTTGATTAAGTTATGGTTGGAATAGATTTGTTACCAATTTTCACGTAGCTAAAATGAGAAAAATTATCCAATCTTGTTTTACCCATAACTTCTTCATTTTAAATCCGTTTTAAGTGAATCAAATTGCTATGGTTTCATATTGAACTCTATTTTATGAATCTAAACAGAAAAAGTATAGGTTTATAGTCGGAAAAATAAGTTACAAGTCATTTTTGTAAAGGTAGTCATTTCAGTCGAAAGAACGACGTCTAGATGACCATTTTAGAAAACATACTTCCACTTTGAGTTTAACCATAATTTTTGGATATAGTTTCATGTTCATAATAAAAATCATTTTCTCAGAATAACAACTTTTAAATCAAAGTTTATCATAGTTTTTAATTAACTAACCCAAAACAGCCCGCGGTGTTACTACGACGGCGTAAATCCGGTTTTACGGTGTTTTTCGTGTTTCCAGGTTTTAAATCATTAAGTTAGCATATCATATAGATATAGAACATGTGTTTAGTTGATTTTAAAAGTCAAGTTAGAAGGATTAACTTTTGTTTGCGAACAAGTTTAGAATTAACTAAACTATGTTCTAGTGATTACAAGTTTAAACCTTCGAATAAGATAGCTTTATATGTATGAATCGAATGATGTTATGAACATCATTACTACCTTAAGTTCCTTGGATAAACCTACTGGAAAATAGAAAAATGGATCTAGCTTCAACGGATCCTTGGATGGCTCGAAGTTCTTGAAGCAGAATCATGACACGAAAACAAGTTCAAGTAAGATCATCACTTGAAATAAGATTGTTATAGTTATAGAAATTGAACCAAAGTTTGAATATGATTATTACCTTGTATTAGAATGATAACCTACTGTAAGAAACAAAGATTTCTTGAGGTTGGATGATCACCTTACAAGATTGGAAGTGAGCTAGCAAACTTGAAAGTATTCTTGATTTTATGTAACTAGAACTTGTAGAATATATGAAGAACACTTAGAACTTGAAGATAGAACTTGAGAGAGATCAATTAGATGAAGAAAATTGAAGAATGAAAGTGTTTGTAGGTGTTTTTGGTCATTGGTGTATGGATTAGATATAAAGGATATGTAATTTTGTTTTCATGTAAATAAGTCATGAATGATTACTCATATTTTTGTAATTTTATGAGATATTTCATGCTAGTTGCCAAATGATGGTTCCCACATGTGTTAGGTGACTCACATGGGCTGCTAAGAGCTGATCATTGGAGTGTATATACCAATAGTACATACATCTAAAAGCTGTGTATTGTACGAGTACGAATACGGGTGCATACGAGTAGAATTGTTGATGAAACTGAACGAGGATGTAATTGTAAGCATTTTTGTTAAGTAGAAGTATTTTGATAAGTGTATTGAAGTCTTTCAAAAGTGTATAAATACATATTAAAACACTACATGTATATACATTTTAACTGAGTCGTTAAGTCATCGATAGTCGTTACATGTAAGTGTTGTTTTGAAACCTTTAGGTTAACGATTTTGTTAAATGTTTTTAACCCAATATTTATAATATCAAATGAGATTTTAAATTATTATATTATCATGATATTATCATGTATGAATATCTCTTAATATGATATATATACATTAAATGTCTTTACAACGATAATCGTTACATATATGTCTCGTTTAAAAATCATTAAGTTAGTAGTCTTGTTTTTACATATGTAGTTCATTGTTAATATACTTAATGATATGTTTACTTATCATAGTATCATGTTAACTATATATATATCCATATATATGTCATCATATAGTTTTTACAAGTTTTAACGTTCGTGAATCACCGGTCAACTTGGGTGGTCAATTGTTTATATGAAACATATTTCAATTAATCAAGTCTTAACAAGTTTGATTGCTTAACATGTTGGAAACATTTAATCATGTAAATATCAATCTAAATTAATATATATAAACATGGAAAAGTTCAGGTCACTACAGTACCTACCCGTTAAATAAATTTCGTCCCGAAATTTTAAGCTGTTGAAGGTGTTGACGAATCTTCTGGAAATAGATGCGGGTATTTCTTCTTCATCTGATCTTCACACTCCCAGGTGAACTCGGGTCCTCTACGAGCATTCCATCGAACCTTAACAATTGGTATCTTGTTTTGCTTAAGTCTTTTAACCTCACGATCCATTATTTCGACGGGTTCTTCGATGAATTGAAGTTTTTCGTTGATTTGGATTTCATCTAATGGAATAGTGAGATCTTCTTTAGCAAAACATTTCTTCAAATTCGAGATGTGGAAAGTGTTATGTACAGCCGCGAGTTGTTGAGGTAACTCAAGTCGGTAAGCTACTGGTCCGACACGATCAATAATCTTGAATGGTCCAATATACCTTGGATTTAATTTCCCTCGTTTACCAAATCGAACAACGCCTTTCCAAGGTGCAACTTTAAGCATAACCATCTCTCCAATTTCAAATTCTATATCTTTTCTTTTAATGTCAGCGTAGCTCTTTTGTCGACTTTGGGCGGTTTTCAACCGTTGTTGAATTTGGATGATCTTCTCGGTAGTTTCTTGTATAATCTCCGGACCCGTAATCTATCTATCCCCCACTTCACTCCAACAAATCGGAGACCTGCACTTTCTACCATAAAGTGCTTCAAACGGCACCATCTCAATGCTTGAATGGTAGCTGTTGTTGTAGGAAAATTCTGCTAACGGTAGATGTCGATCCCAACTATTTCCGAAATCAATAACACATGTTCGTAGCATGTGTTCAAGCGTTTGTATCGTCCTTTCACTCTGCCCATCAGTTTATGGATGATAGGCAGTACTCATGTCTAGACGAGTTCCTAATGCTTGCTGTAATGTCTGCCAGAATCTTGAAATAAATCTGCCATCCCTATCAGAGATAATAGAGATTGGTATTCCATGTCTGGAGACGACTTCCTTCAAATACAGTCGTGCTAACTTCTCCATCTTGTCATCTTCTCTTATTGGCAGGAAGTGTGCTGATTTGGTGAGACGATCAACTATTACCCAAATAGTATCAAAACCACTTGCAGTCCTTGGCAATTTAGTGATGAAATCCATGGTAATGTTTTCCCATTTCCATTCCGGGATTTCGGGTTGTTGAAGTAGACCTGATGGTTTCTGATGCTCAGATTTGACCTTAGAACACGTCAAACATTCTCCTACGTATTTAGCAACATCGGCTTTCATACCCGGCCACCAAAAATGTTTCTTGAGATCCTTGTACATCTTCCCCATTCCAGGATGTATTGAGTATCTGGTTTTATGAGCTTCTCTAAGTACCATTTCTCTCATATCTCCAAATTTTGGTACCCAAATCCTTTCAGCCCTATACAGGGTTCCGTCTTCCCGAATATTAAGATGCTTCTCCGATCCTTTGGGTATTTCATCCTTTAAATTTCCCTTTTTTAAAACTCCTTGTTGCGCCTCCTTTATTTGAGTAGTAAGGTTATTATGAATCATTATATTCATAGATTTTACTCGAATGGGTTCTCTGTCCTTCCTGCTCAAGGCATCGGCTACCACATTTGCCTTCCCCGGGTGGTAACGAATCTCAAAGTCGTAATCATTCAATAATTCAATCCACCTACGCTGCCTCATATTCAGTTGTTTCTGATTAAATATGTGTTGAAGACTTTTGTGGTCGGTATATATAATACTTTTAACCCCATATAAGTAGTGCCTCCAAGTCTTTAATGCAAAAACAACCGCGCCTAATTCCAAATCATGCGTCGTATAATTTTGTTCGTGAATCTTCAATTGTCTAGACGCATAAGCAATCACCTTCGTTCGTTGCATTAATACACAACCGAGACCTTGCTTTGATGCGTCACAATAAATCACAAAATCATCATTCCCTTCAGGCAATGACAATATAGGTGCCGTAGTTAGCTTTTTCTTCAATAACTGAAACGCTTTCTCTTGTTCATCATTCCATTCAAATTTCTTCCCTTTATGCGTTAATGCAGTCAAGGGTTTTGCTATTCTGGAAAAGTCTTGGATGAACCTTCTGTAGTAACCAGCTAGTCCTAAAAACTGGCGTATGTGTTTCGGAGTTTTCGGGGTTTCCCACTTTTCAACAGTTTCTATCTTTGCAGGATCCAGCTTAATACCTTCTTTGTTCACTATGTGACCGAGGAATTGAACTTCTTCCAACCAAAATGCACACTTTGAAAACTTAGCGTACAATTCTTCCTTCCTCAATACTTCTAACACCTTTCTCAAATGTTCACCGTGTTCTTGGTCATTCTTTGAGTAAATAAGTATGTCATCAATGAAAACAATGACAAACTTGTTAAGGTATGGTCCACACACTCGGTTCATAAGGTCCATGAACACAGCTGGTGCATTAGTTAAACCAAACGGCATGACCATAAACTCGTAATGACCGTAACGTGTTCTGAAAGCAGTCTTTGGAATATCATCTTCTTTCACCCGCATTTGATGATACCCGGAACGTAAGTCAATCTTTGAATAAACAGACGAGCCTTGTAGTTGATCAAATAAGTCGTCGATTCTCGGTAGTGGGTAGCGGTTCTTGATGGTAAGTTTGTTCAACTCTCGGTAGTCGATACACAACCTGAATGTACCATCTTTCTTCTTGACAAACAAAACAGGAGCTCCCCACGGTGATGTGCTTGGTCGAATGAAAACACGCTCTAAAAGTTCTTGTAATTGGCTTTGCAGTTCTTTCATCTCGCTGGGTGCGAGTCTGTAAGGAGCACGAGCTATTGGTGCAGCTCCTGGTACAAGATCTATTTGAAATTCAACGGATCGATGTGGGGGTAATCCCGGTAATTCTTTCGGAAATACATCGGAAAATTCTTTTGCAATGGGAACATCATTGATGCTCTTTTCTTCAGTTTGTACTTTCTCGACGTGTGCTAGAATAGCATAGCAACCTTTTCTTATTAGTTTTTGTGCCTTCAAATTACTAATAAGATGTAGCTTCGTGTTGCCCTTTTTTCCGTACACCATTAAGGGTTTTCCTTTTTCTCGTATAATGCGAATTGTATTTTTGTAACAAACGATCTCTGCTTTCACTTCTTTCGACCAGTCCATACCGATTATCACATCAAAACTCCCTAACTCTACTGGTATCAAATCAATCTTAAATGTTTCGCTAACCAGTTTAATTTCTCGATTCCGACATATATTATCTGCTGAAATTAATTTACCATTTGCTAATTCGAGTAAAAATTTACTATCCAAAGGCGTCAATGGACAACTTAATTTAGCACAAAAATCTCTACTCATATAGCTTCTATCCGCACCCGAATCAAATAAAACGTAAGCAGATTTATTGTCAATAAGAAACGTACCCGTAACAAGCTCCGGGTCTTCCTGTGCCTCTGCCGCATTAATATTGAAAACTCTTCTGCGGCCTTGTCCATTCGTGTTCTCCTGATTCGGGCAATTTCTAATAATGTGGCCCGGTTTTCCACATTTATAACAAACTACATTGGCATAACTTGCTCCGACACTACTTGCTCCTCCATTACTCGTTCTGACACCATTTGTTCCTTTCGTTCTATTAACCCCTGGTCTGTAGACCTCACACTTCTCCGCGCTATGACCGTTTCTTTTACACTTGTTGCAAAATTTGGTGCAGAACCCCGAGTGATACTTTTCACACCTTTGGCATAGCTGCTTCTGATTGTTGTTGTTGTTGCGGTTATTATTGTTGTTGGGATGATTGTTGTAGTTGCTATTGTTGTTGTTGTTGTTGTTGTTGTTGGGCCGTTTGTTGCAGTTGCGATTGATGTTGCGATTGTTGGGATAATTGTTGCGATTATTGTTGTAATTGCTGTTGTTGTTGTATTGGTGATTCTTATCACCGTTTTCCTCCCACTTTCTTTTGACTTGCTTCACATTGGCCTCTTCAGCAGTCTGTTCTTTAATTCTTTCTTCAATTTGGTTCACTAGTTTGTGAGCCATTCTACATGCCTGTTGTATGGAGGCGGGCTCGTGTGAACTTATATCTTCTTGGATTCTTTCCGGTAATCCTTTCACAAACGCGTCGATCTTCTCTTCCTCATCTTCGAATGCTCCCGGACACAATAGGCACAATTCTGTGAATCGTCTTTCGTACGTGGTAATATCAAATCCTTGGGTTCGTAACCCTCTAAGTTCTGTCTTGAGCTTATTGACCTCGGTTCTGGGACGGTACTTCTCGTTCATCAAGTGCTTAAATGCTGACCACGGTAGTGCGTACGCATCGTCTTGTCCCACTTGCTCTAGATAGGTATTCCACCATGTTAACGCAGAACCTGTGAAGGTATGCGTAGCGTACTTCACTTTGTCCTCTTCAGTACACTTACTTATGGAAAACACCGATTCGACCTTCTCGGTCCACCGTTTCAATCCGATCGGTCCTTCGGTTCCATCAAATTCCAAAGGTTTGCAGGCAGTGAATTCTTTGTAGGTGCATCCTACACGATTTCCTGTACTGCTAGATCCAAGGTTATTGTTGGTATGTAGCGCAGCCTGTACTGCGGCTATGTTTGAAGCTAGAAAAGTACGGAATTCCTCTTCATTCATATTCACGGTGTGTCGAGTAGTCGGTGCCATTTCCTTCAAAATAGTCAAATGGAACAAGTTAATCATACAGAATATTAAGAGTAGTTAATAGTATTTCATAGCATAATATGAACTCATTTATAAAAGCTTTTTCTTCATATTAGCGTTTTATAAGTTTAAATTCGGGTAGTACCTACCCGTTAAGTTCATACTTAGTAGCTAATATACAATTCAACTACTACAATTCTATATGAAAAACTGATTATAATAATATTTCGCGTTCAAACTTTTACACAATATTTTACAAACTTACAATACCGCTTATTTTACATATAGCATGAAATATAGCACACAATAAATTTGATACAAGATGGTTGTGAAGATAATTCTAGCTAGTACACAAGTCGTTCAGCAAAGGCAATAAAGACACGTAATTCATACGTCCAGAAACAAGTCATGCATTCTGGTTTTACTAGGAATACTTCCCATCCTTGGTCTTGTGGAACATAACCGTTATGGCCATTGATAAGACATCGTGTTGTAACGTCGTCAAAGGGACGAGGGTTACGTAATGTCCAACAGTCCCGTAACAATCTAAAAACCTCATTTCTTACCCCAATTACCGACTTCGTCACTTGTGGGAACGTTTTGTTTAATAGTTGTAGCCCGATGTTCTTGTTCTCACTTTGGTGAGAAGCGAACATTACTAATCCGTAAGCATAACATGCTTCTTTATGTTGCATGTTACCGCTTTTTCTAAATCACGAAGTCCAATATTCGGATATATTGAGTCAAAATAATTTCTTAACCCATTGCGTAAAATAGCATTTGGGTTCCCCGCAATATATGCGTCAAAGTAAACACATCGTAACTTATGGGTTTCCCAATGTGATATCCCCCATCTTTCGAACGAAAGCCTTTTATAAACCAAGGCATTCTTGGAACGTTCTTCGAATGTCTTACAAACTGATCTCGCCTTAAATAGTTGTGCCGAAGAATTCTGACCGACTCTAGACAAGATTTCATCAATCATGTCTCCGGTTAGGTCTCTTAAAATATTGGGTTGTCTATCCATTTTGTCTTTTTATACTGTAAAATAGACAATAGTTAGATTCATAAAAAAAAATACTTATTAATACAAGCAATTTTTACATATATCATAAAGCATAAGCACACTATATTACATATATTACACCACACGAATGCAACTATCTTATTCTGACTCGCTTGTTTCTTCTTCTTCGGTTTTGGTTCGTTTTGCCAAGTTTCTAGGGATATATAATGTTCCCCTAATACGAGCCGTCGTTTTCCACATTGGTTTAGAAAAACCTAGTGGTTTAGAGGTTCCCCGGTCATTGTTACAACTTAAGGACTTCGGGGGTTGACGATACATATAAAGTTCATCGGGGTTGGAATTAGATTTCTCTATTTTTATGCCTTTTCCCTTATTATTTTCTTTTGCCTTTTTAAATTCAGTTGGGGTAATTTCTATAACATCATCGGAATTCTCGTCGGAATCCGATTCATCGGAGAATTGGTAATCCTCCCAATATTTTGCTTCCTTGGCGGAAACACCATTGACCATAATTAACCTTGGTCGGTTGGTTGAGGATTTTCTTTTACTTAACCGTTTTATTATTTCCCCCACCGGTTCTATTTCTTCATCCGGTACCGATTCTCCTTCCGGTTCCGATTCTTCTTCCGGTTCCGACTCTTCTTCCGGTTCCTCTTCGGGAACTTGTGAATCAGTCCACGAATCATTCCAATTTACATTTGACTCTTCATTATTATTAGGTGAGTCAATGGGACTTGTTTTAGAGGTAGACATCTATCACATAATATCAAACGCGTTAAGAGATTAATATATCACATAATATTCACATGTTAAAAATATATAGTTTCCAACAAAATTTGTTAAGCAATCATTTTTCAAGTAAACACGGTCGAAGTCCAGACTCACTAATGCATCCTAACAAACTCGATAAGACACACTAATGCAAAATTCTGGTTCTCTAAGACCAACGCTCGGATACCAACTGAAATGTCCCGTTCTTATTGATTAAAAACGTTCCATATTAATTGATTTCGTTGCGAGGTTTTGACCTCTATATGAGACGTTTTTCAAAGACTGCATTCATTTTAAAACAAACCATAACCTTTATTTCATCAATAAAGGTTTAAAAAGCTTTACGTAGATTATCAAATAATGATAATCTAAAATATCCTGTTTACACACGACCATTACATAATGGTTTACAATACAAATATGTTACAACAAAATAAGTTTCTTGAATGCAGTTTTTACACAATATCACACAAGTATGGACTCCAAATCTCGTCCTTATTTAAGTATGCGACAGCGGAAGCTCTTAATAATCACCTGAGAATAAACATGCTTAAAACGTCAACAAAAATGTTGGTGAGTTATAGGTTTAACCTATATATATCAAATCATAATAATAGACCACAAGATTTCATATTTCAATACACATCCCATACATAGAGATAAAAATCATTCATATGGTGAACACCTGGTAACCGACATTAACAATATGCATATATAAGAATATCCCCATCATTCCGGGACACCCTTCGGATATGATATAAATTTCGAAGTACTAAAGCATCCGGTACTTTGGATGTGGTTTGTTAGGCCCAATAGATCTATCTTTAGGATTAGCGTCAATTAGGGTGTCTGTTTCCTAATTCTTAGATTACCAGACTTAATAAAAAGGGGCATATTCGATTTCGATAATTCAACCATAGAATGTAGTTTCACGTACTTGTGTCTATTTTGTAAATCATTTATAAAACCTGCATGTATTCTCATCCCAAAAATATTAGATTTTAAAAGTGGGACTATAACTCACTTTCACAGATTTTTACTTCGTCGGGAAGTAAGACTTGGCCACTGGTTGATTCACGAACCTATAACAATATATACATATATATCAAAGTATGTTCAAAATATATTTACAACACTTTTAATATATTTTGATGTTTTAAGTTTATTAAGTCAGCTGTCCTCGTTAGTAACCTACAACTAGTTGTCCACAGTTAGATGTACAGAAATAAATCGATAAATATTATCTTGAATCAATCCACGACCCAGTGTATACGTATCTCAGTATTGATCACAACTCAAACTATATATATTTTGGAATCAACCTCAACCCTGTATAGCTAACTCCAACATTCACATATAGAGTGTCTATGGTTGTTCCGAAATATATATAGATGTGTCGACATGATAGGTCGAAACATTGTATACGTGTCTATGGTATCTAAAGATTACATAATATACAATACAAGTTGATTAAGTTATGGTTGGAATAGATTTGTTACCAATTTTCACGTAGCTAAAATGAGAAAAATTATCCAATCTTGTTTTACCCATAACTTCTTCATTTTAAATCCGTTTTAAGTGAATAAAATTGCTATGGTTTCATATTGAACTCTATTTTATGAATCTAAACAGAAAAAGTATAGGTTTATAGTCGGAAAAATAAGTTACAAGTCGTTTTTGTAAAGGTAGTCATTTCAGTCGAAAGAACGACGTCTAGATGACCATTTTAGAAAACATACTTCCACTTTGAGTTTAACCATAATTTTTGGATATAGTTTCATGTTCATAATAAAAATTATTTTCTCAGAATAACAACTTTTAAATCAAAGTTTATCATAATTTTTAATTAACTAACCCAAAACAGCCCGCGGTGTTACTACGACGGCGTAAATCCGGTTTTACGATGTTTTTCGTGTTTCCAGGTTTTAAATCATTAAGTTAGCATATAATATAGATATAGAACATGTGTTTAGTTGATTTTAAAAGTCAAGTTAGAAGGATTAACTTTTGTTTGCGAACAAGTTTAGAATTAACTAAACTATGTTCTAGTGATTACAAGTTTAAACCTTCGAATAAGATAGCTTTATATGTATGAATTGAATGATGTTATGAACATCATTACTACCCTAAGTTCCTTGGATAAACCTACTGGAAAAGAGAAAAATGGATCTAGCTTCAACGGATCCTTAGATGGCTCGAAGTTCTTGAAGCAGAATCATGACACGAAAACAAGTTCAAGTAAGATCATCACTTGAAATAAGATTGTTATAGTTATAGAAATTGAACCAAAGTTTGAATATGATTATTACCTTGTATTAGAATGATAACCTACTGTAAGAAACAAAGATTTCTTGAGGTTGGATGATCACCTTACAAGATTGGAAGTGAGCTAGCAAACTTGAAAGTATTCTTGATTTTATGTAACTAGAACTTGTAGAATATATGAAGAACACTTAGAACTTGAAGATAGAACTTGAGAGAGATCAATTAGATGAAGAAAATTGAAGAATGAAAGTGTTTGTAGGTGTTTTTGGTCATTGGTGTATGGATTAGATATAAAGGATATGTAATTTTGTTTTCATGTAAATAAGTCATGAATGATTACTCATATTTTTGTAATTTTATGAGATATTTCATGCTAGTTTCCAAATGATGGTTCCCACATGTGTTAGGTGACTCACATGGGCTGCTAATATCTGATCATTGGAGTGTATATACCAATAGTACATACATCTAAAAGCTGTGTATTGTACGAGTACGAATACGGGTGCATACGAGTAGAATTGTTGATGAAACTGAACGAGGATGTAATTGTAAGCATTTTTGTTAAGTAGAAGTATTTTGATAAGTGTATTGAAGTCTTTCAAAAGTGTATAAATACATATTAAAACACTACATGTATATACATTTTAACTGAGTCGTTAAGTCATCGTTAGTCGTTACATGTAAGTGTTGTTTTGAAACCTTTAGGTTAACGATCTTGTTAAATGTTGTTAACCCAATATTTATAATATCAAATGAGATTTTAAATTATTATATTATCATGATATTATCATGTATGAATATCTCTTAATATGATATATATACATTAAATGTCTTTACAACGATAATCGTTACATATATGTCTCGTTTAAAAATCATTAAGTTAGTAGTCTTGTTTTTACATATGTAGTTCATTGTTAATATACTTAATGATATGTTTACTTATCATAGTATCATGTTAACTATATATATATCCATATATATGTCATCATATAGTTTTTACAAGTTTTAACGTTCGTGAATCACCGGTCAACTTGGGTGGTCAATTGTCTATATGAAACATATTTCAATTAATCAAGTCTTAACAAGTTTGATTGCTTAACATGTTGGAAACATTTAATCATGTAAATATCAAACTCAATTAATATATATAAACATGGAAAAGTTCGGGTCACTACAGATGGTCCCCTCCATCGGTCGATGGTCCCATCCATCGGCCGATCGTCAACACACCATCGGTCGAAGGTCTCCCCCAATCGGTCGATCGTCAAGATTACATCCGCTGGTCAAAAGTCATACACTATCGGTCGATGGTATTGTCCACCGGCCGATCGTCCCTCTCCATCGGTCGATGGTCAGCGACCGTCGGCCGAAGGTAGTTCATCAGCTGCAACAGCAGCAAAGTGACGGGTTTCACACCCAAATCACCACATCTCTATTTTGGACTCATTTTTGACCCTGAAACTGGTTACATCTACTACACTAATGTTTTGAGACATAAACCCACAACATTTAAGTCCAAACAACATCAATTTACACCAATTTGACACAAAAATCCATTTTACAAAAACTAACTTTAAAAGCCATTTAATCACAGATTTGATCACGAAATTAAACAAACTTTACCTTGTTAGAATCACAACAACACAAGAAATGATTTGACACCAAAATCAAGCTTTAATTCGAGATATAATGATTTAGGGTTGTTTGAAGGAGGTGAAGTTAGGTGAGAGTGAGTGGGAGGAAGGTTCAGGAACAAATGAGAGGAAATGAGCCGGTCATTCATTTATTTTGGGGTTAAAACCCCATACCCCACAATACACAGGTATTTATCAGTTATCTAAAATCTTTTGTACCTCGTTAGGCGGCCCTAACGGAGTCCAAATTAAATAAAAAAACCTGTTCTGTCACCCTTGTCACAAACTGGTCTTAACCAAATAATAAAATAATACTATTCACAATTAAAATAAAAGCATATAAAACACATAATAAAACCCTAATGGAAAAATAGTCCACTTACAACTAGCCCGAGTTTCAGTCTGTTACAGGTAGTTCATATCGGATTTTGATTTATCAGGGTGGTCATGACACGGATAAAATTGGTTTAAAAGTGGAAGCAAAATGCAAAGTCAAAAAGATGTCTAATCGTTTAAGTTTAGTTATTATTATAAGAACTAGTCTGAACCAGACTAAGGAGTACAAGTGGTTCTAATGTTCATTAATCCAAATTTATACAATAGTTGGTCATCAATGGACTCTTTTATTGTCTAACTAGAGCTTTTAAAAGTGCGTGGTTCACATTAGAACTCTTTTCTCTAGCTCTCATCACTCATTTTGACCTTCATTGGGCTCTTTTATTTTTCATTTCTTTTGCTTTCATGCTTAGCATTAGCTTTACATTTGACAATTTTTTCTAAGTTGGCCTTCATTGGGACTCTTTTGCTACCTCAGTGGTCCATGCTTATTATGCCATATGGTAGTGGCTATAATTAAGTTTGCAATCATTTCACAATATTTGGCGTTTACTTCTATCTTAAACAAGTAGTCCGATCTCGAAGTTGAGAGTAGTTCTATTAGCATTAAGATTAGATTAATGAAAAGACATAAGTTTGACTAAGAATTTATATTTCCAAAAATATAGGGTTAGGAATGGGAATTTCGTTTAATTGGATTATTCCTAAAAAAGTTAAGATTTCTAATGATAACTAATTGTATCTAGCACACATACTGGGTGCTAACGACCTGGGTACTGGCTTAAATTGGTTTTAAAACAAAAGGCTAACAAAAAATAAAATCCTAGATATTTCTTTATCATTTACATTACCTTAATTTTAGGTGTTTTATATTTCTTATTCCATCTCAAAATTTAAAAATTTCACCATATTAGGGAGTTTAAAAACTAGTTACTTTTAAGAGTATGAATTATTAATTAAAAAACAACAATTTTTTATAATGTAGGACAAACAAAATTAAGTGTGATTTAAAAACCTCATTTTATTTAGTATTTCCTTAACAATTTTCAAAAAAAATATTTTAGGTTTTTAATTAAGTGAAAAATTCACGTCCCCCCACCCCCACACACACACACTTAAAATCATGCAATGTCCTCACCTGCATGAATTTATACTACAACGATAAAATAAAGGAAGACAAAAATGTAAATAGGGAGAAGAATGATGTTACTTGGAAGTAGATTGTAGTTACAGGATAGTTGCAGAAGTTGAATTTGAAGAACACGTGCCCAATCACCCCATTTATTCTAATAATCACTAATAAAAAGGAAATAAATACATTCTTCTTTATTAACGAGTCATAAGCTTGACTCGACCCCATTTAAATTTTTCCTTAGTGGGTTTAACTTCCTCCACACTTATCAGGCGACATATAAAATCGGTGGAAAATGTTCCCCGAATTAGTAACGTGAGCCACTCATTAACATTGCGGGTTGAATATATGAAGTTTGGGAGTTCTCCTTTCTCTTTCGCGTAGAATCCTCGTATAACCCGACTTTTGGAATTCGTATCATACTTAAAATCTGACTGGGACACCCGAATGTACCCCTCGGTTATGCTAATATTAAATGGATCACTATAAACCGTCTTCTCCAAACTATATACCTTGTGATACCCACTCGCATACAAACAATCTTTATCTCAACATCGGGAACCTCAAAAAAATGTGCAGTTGATCCGCTATGATTTTCATTAATGTTGTTGGAGTCAACCTCTATCCTTAATTCAGCTAGTTCCTCAGTTGTCGGCTCATAACCATTAGCAATCAAAACAACTAACAAATCCTCTTCTTTATCATCTTTACCATTAAGTGAGCAAGTTTGTAACTCGGGAAATTCTTGTAATAGTTCAGAAAGTGGATCTAAATGAGTAGTTTCTTTAACAACCGGCGAATCTATCCTTAACATGGCAGCATTTTCCACTAACCTAGTGTTTTCTAGCAATCCGTACACCTCAAAATTAAGATAAGAATTATCTTCTTCATCATCAGAAGAATCCCATTTGATCGGATGGAACTCATCATCATCTTCGGTATATGAAGGATCCCAATCTATACCCGGTGATTCTTCATCTAAAATTTCATCGCTAAATATATTATCCGGGTTTACTAACATAGGTGGTGGAATGGTAGGTTGTGGTATTGGAATAGATTATGTCTTACTTAATTGTTCTAGGTATGAATCGGTAGGTAATTGTGTATCAGATGGGGTACATGAATGTTTTACGTCTGGATTTGTGCAACATTGAAAAGGTTCATAAAAACACGGGCAAAATCCCTCGGCTATCATTATCTCTTATATCGACATGTTTCTAACACTAACCCCAATCTCCTCTACCTCTTCTTTGACTGGTTCGAACTCCTCATTAACCAACTCTTCCTCATCATTAGTCCAATAATACGCATTGGAAAGATATTGTGCGATGGTTATCGTATGTTGAGTTTGAACATTTTCTCCTTTTCCTTTATTTGTCTCATGTATTCATTCCATTCTAATATTGATTGTATTTATTTTGGTGTATATGGATCAGCCTTATATTCAGCATAATTTTCCTTAATAAAGTCTCTAGCCATTTCCATAAAAGTTATATCTTCTTCTCTTTTTATTGGTTGTTCCATATTTTTAAATAAGATTTGAGATTTATATTTTAAAATGGTGATTTTAATTATAAGAGGAATTAAGATTTGAATGAGAAAATAATTTAAGTAATTAAATAATACTCGTAACTAAATAGATTAAATTTTAAGTAATAAAATATAAATAACTTATAAATAAATTAAATAACAACTTTTATCGCATAACAACGAATAATCAAACATACACGACCTATTGAATCTTTCAATACTTAAGTGACCCGTCAGCGTATAGGTTCCGGCAGAGCCCTTTAAATCGGAAGCCCAGCAACCTTTCCCTAAAGAAAGACAGTCATCACCCGTTTTCAAGAAATATCAATAACCAAAGTATATCTAATTTCCGTATTTGCCGCGTTCCCCGGTAGCGGCGCCAAAAAGTTGATGTGTCAAAAGTGTGTGTGCAGTAGTTCTTAATTTTCCTTTCAACTTTTAAATTTATAAAACCCTTATTAATACACTTTAACACCCTAACGAGCAACAAAACCCGATCAGATGTAGTATTTTAGGTTATCGTCCCAAGAGAGTGTAGATGCGTTATAAGTTGTTTTATTATATAGCTTAGCTATTATTAAAGAACTAAAGATAGATTTTTATGCGTTTTTAGGTTGTTGATTCTTATCTCTTAGGAAAGAGATGATTAATGAAACGTTATTGAAATCTTTTAATAAACTGTTAAGGAAAGATAAAATAAAGATTCAAATTAAATATTTCATAACTTATATTAACAAATAGCAAGATAACAATCATAGACCAATCATTATCCCTAAACGGTTAAGCTAAATGTCGCATATCATTCAATAGGTAAGACTTAAAGCATATGCTAGACACGTGATGTGCATGGCTAACATCTCAATTCTTAGTGTTCAATTCAACTACATGATACATATTAATCTTATGATGCGGACTAACATGCAAATAGATTGACAAATTATATAAACTATTAAACATCAAGTAGATCAACTCAAGTACTAGCTGAAAGTCAATAATACTTGGTTCTCATGCAATCATTAATCAAACACATCCAAACAGAGGATCTTCGACTAAGCCTAACAATATTAAATCATATTATATAAGTGTAACTCAAATTCAACATATTTATCACTAACAATGCTGTTTAACTCAATTCCTTGCAATCCAATTTAACAAGTTTGATTGACTAGATCTAAACAAGTAGCATGAATCGAATAATATATTGTTGGATTAAGTACTAATCAATCCTAAAATCATGTTATCTAATTATTAAGCATGACAAACAAGCATATTAAAACAAAGTAGATTCAAAACAGTTCAAATAATCATCATAGAAACATGAACATACAGATCTGGAAAAGAACCAGAAATTGTACGGACTGAAGTACGAAGCCGCCGGCTTGGCTTCCCAGATTTTCACAGGTTTCGTTCAAGTAACCACTATGAATGTTTAGTTCATAGTTGGAGACGAACAGAAATAGTTAAAAGTAAATAAAAACATAATTAAAGTAGAAACAAGAATTAAAAGTGATAATACCTTGAATAATTGAAAGAATCTTGAAATAATGTTAATTACATAGTGTATAGAAACTAAAAACTACCCTAAAGCCTAACTAACTCGTAAAATGAAAGTGCAGAATGAAAAGGTACATTAAAAACTGTAGAATTCGGCCAGCATTTATAGGCATTGAAATCCGTGCCAAGCCGGCGGCTTCGTACGAAGCCCCCGGCTTCCCGTGACGGTGACTTTTTCTCTACTCAAAACTTGATTGTTACGCCCAAGAAAATGCATTTTAGGTCTAATCCGGCGGCTTTGGATGTCAATTCGGTGGCGTCACTTCAATTCTGAGCTTGGAGGCCAAGAAAAACGTGCCCGATAAAATGTTGACTTTTTGACCGAAGCCGGCGGCTTCGCTTGGCCAATCCGGTGGCTTCCCTTTAACCAAGCCAGTGGCTTCCTCCATTGTGTTTTAGATTTTTGTCTTACGGTTGTTTTGACAGGTGGGTCGTCGAAAACAGAGTCCGGATGCTCAAGATATGGCCAAAACGGTGACAACACGCAGATTTTTAGCATTTCTTCAATACTTAGCTCATTTTTCTTGTTTTTAATCCTGTTTGAACACATTTCTCAAACAAAACATTAAAAATACCTTTTTTCCGTTTTTACCCATTTTTGTATGTTAAAGTACTTAAAATATCATTAAAATGCCAAAATAACTCCTTAAAATGTATTCAAAAACATGTATAATTTAGGAGTTATCACTACATTTAGGCACTTATAACCCACCCGTACACTTATGGAGATTATGACCTAAAGATTTTACATACCTAATACGTGATGAAGCCCTCCAATTTCCTGCCCTTTTTCAGAATCTGCTCCTTTGATGAACCCCTATTCGCTACCCTAGAACTGTTGCGGGTAGTGGTGTTCTCTTTTTCTTTCAGATTTTGAGAGTATTGATCGTCGCTCAAGTAGTCTTGCCCAAGAATATCATCGAATTCCTTCACCGTCTCTTCATTTGTTGATCTGAAAGTATCGTGAACCTTTTCAACATCATCGTTTGGAATAGAGCAATTATCACGATTTGGATCAGTAGTCTCAGTGTTATTTACATTTGGTCCATCTTGAATTGGGCCTTTGTTAAATTCATGAACTAAATGGACTGCTACATCTCCAATCTCATTATTGTTTTCTACCTCAATATTGGGCCTAGTTTCTTATGGCCTATTGTCTCCTCTTATGTTGTTCAATTTTATCTCAATGTTGGCTCTGTCTCCGTGTTGGGCTCTGCCCCTTTTGGCCCATTGTTGTCTTCTTGACATCTTTGCTATTGGACTTTGTCATCCCTGGCACACTTTCCTGGACTGTACGCTTTCCCACTTGTCCCTCTGTTTGCATTTATTAGGGTTATAGCCGACTTCTTCAGCTTCGGCCTTCGGGTCTGTCAACATCATCATTACGACAGAAGGACTCTTCAGTCTCAAGGATTTTGAACGAAGAATTTCGGCTATATTTTCATCTTCCAATACTTGGTCATCTTGATCTTTTCCGGCGTCGGAGAGATCATCCCTATCAGAATCTGATCAAGAATTCCAGTCGCTAGTTTCTTCGTCTTCAAGATCGATTTCAACAATATCGTTGACTTCCTCTATAACTTTAACATAGAATATAGTATCTCCGGCTTTAACCATCACTGTTTCATTGATTAGTTCACAGCCCAACAATTTTACCATAACCCTAGCAATTTTCAGATTTTGGTTCCCTTCAAATTTGCAGGTCTGTGTATCCAAGATCGGACCCCACCAGCCCGCTATCTTTCTGAAATTCTTTTCCGACCAATAATTAGCAGGAGCTCCAATGATGCTAACCCATGATAATCTTCCTGAAATACGGTGTTGCGAGTCCCACCTTCTCATGTTATTGATCCATCTCTTTATGTTGTGGTTTTCATTTTCAATGATATTGCTCACTGTAGTCTCTGATTCGCATACTAGCATCACTTTAAGTCCTCTTAGGTACTTGATTTCAATATCTTTTAGTCCTTCTTCATCGCAAAGACCCTTAATTTGCTCAAGTACCTCTTGCTTTGATACTTCACCAATTAGAGCATTTTTCAGCTGTGAAGAGTTATCTTCACTGTCTTCGAATGTGACCAATCTTTCTTTGAGAGCTCTAGTTTGTTGGTTGCTATTATTGGTGCCCTCATCCACCTTGTTTCCTGCCTCACCCTTATTGTCTTTCATCCGTATGAGGTTTGGGCTTCCATGTTTGTTGTTTGAATTGAGCAGGAAGGGGTCCCATTGATTGTGTGAATTGTCTTCTTTGACCTACTACATCTGTGAATATGTGACCATCGCAGAATGCTTCTTTTCCAGCGACATTAATTCTACCCTCCTGCTGTAACCCTTGTTTGTTATAGAAAACTGGTTGTTGATATCCTCTTGTCTCTTTATCTCCATTAACCGATTGTCTCTCAAATGCATTGAATGCCCTCAAAAATTCCCCTTCGATTTGAATTCGGTTTAGATTAATAAGGAACACTTCCAAACTGTTAACACCTTCAAATCGAACAAAGCCAAAACATTGGCCATTTCTTAGTCTCTTTCTTGCTAGGTATACGTCATTGAGATTGCCATGTTTCTTGAAAAGTTTTCAAAAGTCTACCACCTTCCAAGATTCAGGGAAGTTGAAGAAAAAAGAACGAGGTTATTCGACTTTTGTTAATCTTCTTCAATCGATCTCTCAAGTCTCCACTATTATCACACAATTTTTTTTAAACAAATTTTCACAAAGGATGTGGCCCTCCACGTATAGTAAGTGCCATGGTTTATTTTTGGATAATTATTCTGATCTTTATTAATTATATTTTGTTGGGTTAATCGGTTTCGCTACGTTAACGTTTACATGGATTTTCAAAGAACGAGATTAGCCAATTGTGTTTACGG
This sequence comes from Rutidosis leptorrhynchoides, assembly GCF_046630445.1. Lineage (NCBI taxonomy): Eukaryota > Viridiplantae > Streptophyta > Magnoliopsida > Asterales > Asteraceae > Rutidosis > Rutidosis leptorrhynchoides. The sequence goes on along the minus strand of NC_092340.1, from coordinate 181,553,475 downwards.
TGCATTGATGCAAGATTGGTCACGTTTGGTGGTGGCTGGAAATCTATATATATTTTTATATATTTATGTTATGGTTAAATGTTAGTTGATAGTTTAATCATAGGTGTAATTAGAAATGGTATTAATTGTGTTCCGAATTTGAAGGTACAAGTGGAGATTGAAACGTGGGATATATAGAGGGATACTTACCGATTCATTAGGTAGAAGTGGTTAATTAGTGGGTCTTAGTTTTTTGTATTTAAGTAAAACATATTGTAGTCTATTAATTAGAGTGAAGGAAAATGTAGCCTTATTTGGTTAGTTTTTTGTATTTAAGTAAAACATATTGTAGTCTATTAATTAGAGTGAAGGAAAATGTAGCCTTATTTGGTTTTCTCCATATTTATTTTTCAAACGTCTTAATTTACATTATGTTAGTTCATATCAATAATTTGTGAGTTTGAGTATGAGTTGTAAAGGGACCTTTGTCCCAACAATTGATATCAAGAGCTAAGGTGGTGCGGCTTCAACTAGGGTCATGTTCGTGGGATGAAACTAACTGGGGACAAGAATTCCTTAGAACCATGTGGGTTTGTTTTCTTGGGTGGTGTAAGAGTTTCATGAGAAGAAACTAGACCGGGTACAAGAAATCGTGATAGCCCGTGGCCAGAGTTTTTTTTCTTGGGTGGTGTAAAGAGTTTCTTGGTGCAACTTGATCGGGAAAGTTGAAACTGTAAAGGGTGTTGAGAAGTTGTCAAAAATTTGTTCGTGATAGGAGACTAACCGAGGTATAAGAAAATGGTATAGCGTGCTCAGCTTAGTTTCTTGGGCGGTGTAAAAGGCTCTTTGAATAAATTTGATCGGAACGTGGTTGAAGTGAACATGGTGGCTATGGAGGTTCAAACTGAGATGGATGTGGACGTGACTGGTGAAGAGATCGGGAGTCCGGGTGAGCCGAGATGGTTTTGAACAGTTCAAACCGAGATGACTGTGGACGTGACCGGGGAAGAGGTCGGATGTCTGGTGAGTTGAGATGGTGTTGAACGTGTCCGGGACAGCTGCATTAGATGTCACAAAATGTGGTGAATTGGTAGCATGGAAAAACCGATTAAGGAGGTGATTGTTGGGTTAATCGGTTTCGCTACGTTAACGTTTACATGGATTTTCAAAGAACGAGATTAGCCAATTGTGTTTACGGTGCATGGATGCAAGATTGGTCACGTTTGGTGGTTACCAAGTCACGTGACGGTGGCTGGAAATCTATATATATTTTTATATATTTATGTTATGGTTAAATGTTTAGTTGATAGTTTAATTATAGGTGTAATTAGAATTGGTATTAATTGTGTTCCGGATTTGAAGGTACAAGTGGAGATTGAAACGTGGGATATATAGAGGGATACTTATCGATTCTTTAGGTAGAAGTGGTTAATTAGTGGGTCTTAGTTTTTTGTATTTAAGTAAAACATATTGTAGTCTATTAATTAGAGTGAAGGAAAATGTAGCCTTATTTGGTTTTTTCCATATTTATTTTTCAAAGTCTTAATTTACATTCTGTTAGTTAGTATCAATAATTTGTGAGTTTGAGTATGAGTTGTAAAGGGACCTTTGTCCCAACATATTTCGATATCAAAATCATACCTGATTTCTTTTTGGGTCAAATGAAAATAATCATTTGCACTGACATTTTAATATGGCTGAATATGAATATTTGTCATCCCCACCATGTGAATAATACGAATTAACTTATTTTCTTCTCCTATAAATGATAATGATTATGATTATTGGGAAACATCATAATGTAAAAAATGCTGATTATGGTTAACACCACTACTGGAGGATTTATGTTGTTTTCTCAAACCAAAAAATGACATCTGTCATATTACAAAAGATTAGCTTATTCTTCAATATGGTTCACGGCTAAAAAAACAAATCAATCACTAAGGTATACTTTAACATCTGCATGTAATAAATAAAATCAAACAGCGATATATCAATAAAATCTATTGGTAGAGATGAAACCCAGGAAAAAAAATAGTGAGATTACATATGAATCAAACTCAGTTGATTGCAAAAATTTCGTTAGCAATTGCACAAACTCTAATTATACGAGTAATGAATTACTTTCAAGAGCTTTATAGCTAATAATGGATGTTAGAGAAATTAGAATTTTGAGGAAGAAGAGAGTCAGGCATACAGTGGCGGAACCAGAAGATCTTATCACTGGGGGCAAAAATTTGCCGGGCAATAATTCGTCGATCACTACAATTTTATGACATGAGGCAAAACGGGTTGGGTTACATCAGACCCATAAAACTACAGCTCATTATTAAGAACACAAACTTGTTAGATATGAGGTACATATACATCGAAGCTTTCAAAGTCGTTCACTTAGAATATTTTAGTTATATATTCTTACAAAGATATGGATACTCATAACAACATATTCTATGTCATATATTAGATTAATAAGAGGTCGTAAAAGTCTAATCGTTATTAACACTTCAACTGAATGGGTTTGAGTCAAGAATGAATTAATCATGCATTGAGACCTTGGTTAAAGTTTCGATAAAATCTAAATGACGTAATAAGAACATGTTTTACAATAAGCTATATACGTAGAACTTATTGTGATTTGTTTTTCACATCATATGAATATGAATTTGAGATAAAATTAGAAAACTTGAAAAATAATAAAGGTCCCACATCGACACCAAAAGAGTTTTTGACACTTTTCCTTCACTATATTAATCCAAGTAGAAGTTTTCATGACATTTCTTTATTACATTCTTGCTTTTGGATTGGGTGATGGGGTATTTTTTTTTCTTGGGCTGCAAATATAAAATCTAGAACATATAAATAATAGTAAAAAATATCTAGGCACTGGGTCAACTGACCCCACTTGTTACTAGCTACTTCCGCCCCTGCAGGTATTTTTTTTTTTTAAGCAAGGAAACCCTAACGAGCGCATTGGCTCCCGCATAGAAGGTAAAACCTCGGGTAATCAAGCACCCCGAGCGCGAGACCTGGTACCGGGTGAATTGCGCATTATGCGCATCCTCTTGTCACACTCCCTTTTTGAACAATTTGGCAGAGCCAAGGATTGAACCAGGGTGGTGTGCTTCATTGGGCAACTCGGTGACCACTCAGACAAGCCTAGTTAAGTGATAAGAATGAAAAAAGTACGGAGTATTTTGATATGGAAAACAAAATTAGTTGAGATTAGAAATAAGTATCCAAAATTAAATAGGGGTGTTCGTATATGTGGATGACACATGGATGCCAACTAATTGTGTGAAATAAATTGTGTAAGAAAATTTATGTGAGAATAGCATTTATCTATCGGATAGATAGAACGATTATTAATTTGACTCTAAAATTCGGTTATTTTCTTGTTCAAAATATCAATTATCATTCACATTATTATGGGGCGATCACAACCATATTTGACATATGTTATCTAGACAACCGATCATGCTTAGTACTGTAAAGCTTGATAACAATTAATCTAGATCTAAACTACTACTGACAAAATAAGTAATCAGCACAGAATTTCATAAATGCTAATAGTTCTTGAATACGATATACGGTTTTAGAGGTAGATTTTTTTGGCAAAAAACAGGAATTAAAATTGATATCAATTTTTCACCAAGTTGTGAAAAATTGGAAACATACATGATGGAACAAGGACTTAACATTGGCATAGTCCACCGGCTCACGACATACATAATTTAAAGAAATAAAACCATTACAAAAACCTGTCAAACTCCTATGGTGTACACCATGATAAACAAACTAAAAGAGGCATTATTTGAGCTTCACTATATCCAACCAATACTTCACATTATAACACATTAGCATCCAAAGTTGAGAAGTTCATATATTGATGGCTCTTATAAATCTTTGCATCTACTAACCATTAGCACACCTTAAGCTTTATTCGGGTCACTACACCGGCCCAACAAGTGAACGTGCAGTTAAGCATTGCGTCGGTTCTAGCTATCCATGTTGTCTACGAGACTCTACGTAAATACCCTTGTCCACTTGCAACCATTAATATTACAAATCTCTAACAGGAGCAATATTCAAACATCGCATTAGCAACCAAGATTGAGCTATCCACATATAATATTGATTAATATTGATGACTCTCACATATCTTTATTTTTGCTTTCACTAACCATTGAGATACCTAAAACTTATGGGAAACACCACTCTAGCCTAATAAATGTACGTTCCATTGAATAAGACATCAATTATAGCATTCCAACTTGCCCACTAAGAGCACTAGGAGTCGTTCGGTGTTAAATCTCAGTGTTAAATTTAACACTGGATTTAACACTGAGGTCAAAACAGGAAAAATGGTTCAGTGTTAAATCATTATTTAATTATTATTCAACTTAATTTTTTTTATGCTTTTATCTATTGTTTATTTAACTTATTTATTTATAATCAGAAATATTTATAATTATAATTATAAATTATACAATACAAATATAAATAATACTTTTAATTAGAAATATTTATAATTATAACTAATAATATAAATTAGAAATATTTAAGGAAAATTTATTAGCCCACAATTTTGGCCCAATAAACCTAATAAATAAGATACCTAAAATACCTAAAATACTCCGTACGTTCATCTTCAGCTTTTCTTCAATTGTACCTGCAAAAACAAAACCAAAAATTCAACAACTTCAAAATTACGAAAGAAAAAAGAAAGAAAAAGAAAAAAAAATGAAAAAGAAGTAATTAAACAGCGTTACCCACTCGACGCTGTGTACCGACGCCGACCTTTAACAGCGATTTAACGCCGTACCGGAGTCGACGAAACCGCCGTCGCCGGCGTTAAATTCCTTCGACGGTGAAAAATTGCATCAACTCCTGGTACTCTAAGAAGTCGACCCTATTAACCTCTAAAACTTCACGTATATACTCACCCCATTGCATCAATCACCCGAGAACTCCAAAATTGTATCATATATTTTTTTCATGACATAAAGGCCCTTTCCATTTATAGCATCATATTACTTTTTATCGACTTCACTTTAAGGGGCATAATCATTAATAATAAACACTTCAACATTAGTTGGTGAGTAAGTGAGCATTGTGGTTACCCGATCCTATTGCCCAATCCTCTATTATTCCAAGTTGTTATACTATTTGTTTGATTTTACTTGGACGTTCACTACTATCGAACATGTCTGCTAGGAAAATTTCTGAATTTATTCAACTTGTTATCATTATGATTTTTCTTTTGGTTAAGAATCTTACCTTGTACTTTAATTGGTTATGTAGTCGAATGTTCCAATTGTGTATCATCTTCTTCTATTTGATCATCTCTCATTCTACATCTTCTTGAATCTCTCTTGATTTTGCTTTCTTTCTTCTATGATTTTTGAGGGACTTCGATTCTCCTCTGTTTTAGCCGATAATTTGGACTTTAAGGAGTTTTTTGTTTTATTTGTAGAGTCCACAAGATGATTGACAGTCGAGTGGGACATTGACGTCGATCCTGCTTCTCATGTGTAAACCTCGCAACACGAAAAAAAGATGGCTCTTTTGGTATATCAACATCAAAAGCACCCATACTGTTATCGATGAGCTTATTAGAATCAATGCTCGGCCCATTATTACCCTTGTTGTTAGGCTTATTTCTGAGAGTTTGAACTTTTGAGGATCCGGAGTTTAATGATAGTTCATACAACATAGTTGCGACCGTTTTGGTCTTGTATACCCCTTTGTCGTTCAGCAACCACTTCCACTGATCAGCTACTTTGTAATTCCTGCTGATTGAGCTTAAATCTCATCTGAATCCAGTTCTAATTCTATGACCACGTCGAATCTTCACATACGATCCCGTTGCCATTGCCATCCTCTCTGGTTCCAACCTATAGAGTCTCGGAAATAAATCTTTTAAACAGTAAGAGCCAATCCAATGATCCTCCCAAAGTAATGTTTCTCTTCAATGGCCAATTTCCTTCACAGAATATGAGTTAAAGTCGATCCTCATGGCTGATAAACTATGAATGCAGTTAAGAATCGAACACCATAGGGATTTTTACATTGATATTTGAGCTAGTAGACAATGAATCAAACACACCGTTATGACTATGGATTCTTTCGATGAATTTAACCCAAAAAGCCTCTCGTTCAACCAGAAAATGCCACCACCATGTTTCCAATAAATAGATATTTTTCGAATTTAGAGACCCATTGTTTAAAACCCCGCCCTTATAATACCCCAATATGATATCCCATTTGACCCATGAAACCTTTGTGTTTTCACCCGACCCGCCCCAACAAAAATTAAGTCGTAATGATTCGAGGAGATTGACTACACAAAAAGGGGCATGAATAAAGGAGAAGTAGTAAAGTAGAGAACAGATTTGATTAGGGTTAAACGACTGCCGAAAGATAACGTCCCAACCTTCTAATTCTTTAGTCTTTTTTGGAACTTTCCAATAACCGGGTTCCAATTAGATTTTCTGTTCATCCTCAACCCGACCGAGAGCCCTAAATAAGTCATCGAGAACCTCACAACCTTACAACCAAAAAGACTTGCCATTTGATTTGAACAATCTGCCGCAATACTAATACCATAAAGGGCGCTTTTGCTTACGTTGATTTTCAATCCCGAGGCTTCTTCAAAAGATTCAAGAATTTTCATTACACTCCTAATGTTCTTTTGATTCCATTCCCCAATAAATACGGTGTCGTCCGCATATTAGAGATGCCCAATTGCCGCCCCTTTAAATGTAACATCCCGCCTTTTTCCGTTTACTTTCTATTTATTTATTTTAAAGTCCGTTATATATTGATAACATCTCCCGTTAATACGCGTTTTAAATTATCTCGTTTAGGTAATTCACGCACCCGAATAAAATTTGAGGGACTAGACTTGCCAAATGAACAAAGATGTTAATAGGTCAAAGTGGTCAACATTCACTCTCATCCATTCATCCATCTCTTTCTCTTTACTACTTCCTCCATTTTCTCTCAAACTCCAAATCCAAAGAATCATCATCTAATTCAAATCAAGCAAGCATATATCCAAACAAATTACATATTCGGAATCTTTGCATCGTCCTCTTCGATTCCATACCGATTTCATCAAGTTTGGGTAACTTTCTAAAATCACTAGATTTTGTGTTCTTGATGTTTTTAACTTATAAAGTTGTTAATTAGTGTCTATGGCTTGAGTCTAGCATGATTATGTGATTTGTATGCTCGTTCTTGCTATTTTGGTGTAACTAGCTCAACTTGAAAGAATACTTGCTTAATCTTGAGTTTTGGTGGTTTATATGTTGTTAGATGTTAAAAGTTTATGTTGTAATTGTGTTACTAGTATCACTAGCTTCAATTTGATGTGTAGGTTGCTTTAGAGAACTTCATAAACTTGATTATTGATTTTGGTGATGTTGGTTAGGGTTTGGTAGAACTAAATGTGAAAATTTGATGCATTGAATGCCATGAATTGTTGTTGGTAAGTGTTTAGTTAGATTGTATGCTTGATTACCTACGAAATAGCGTATAATTTGTGTGTGTCAAGTTTCCGAATCATTGATTTGCATTTATGAGCTTGAATGTCATTAATGATGAACATTAAATGCAATTTTGGTTGTTGTAAGTGGTAGATTGATTGTTGAAATGTGCTTAGTTGTTTTCCTTGTCAAAATACCTTTCCGATGATATAAGATACACGTTTTGGTTGTTTGCGGGTCATAAATTAAGAATGTTTGAAGTTTGGTTCGTGCATTTTTGTGTTGCAGCAAAACAGGATCTGATTACTGATCTGGACGCAGTCCAGGCCTTCAATGCTGGACGCCGTCCAGCAAATCTGGACGCCGTCCAGTTACACTGCCAGTTACTGTTTTGTTTTACCATTTTACGAAAAATGTTTGCTATGCTACGCACCTCCGATTCACATGTAACTTGTTCTAACATGCTCATATATGATTAAAAACCTCAGAAAAATAGTTCGAGACCCGACCCGAATGTGTTGACTTTTTCGTTGACTTTGACCCGACCAAAGTTGACTTTTAATCAAACTTAACCAAATGTTTGTGCAATCGTTCTAACATGCTTTTATACTTGTATCTTACATGAAACGTGACAATTTGACTCACATGCTATAGTAATCGAGTCGTAACAAGCCATAGGACTAATTGAACACTTTGACCGACCGTGTTTACCGATATTGATACAAACCTATTTGTTTAGGTCGAGACTAGCATTCGTTCTTGCACACGTTTACTTGTTGAAGTATATTTACATACGTGAACTCAAGGTGAGATCATAGTCCCTCCTTTTTCAAATACTTTTATACTTTTAAATCGTTACTTACTTATATATATTTCATATGTATATGTATACTTTCATACTTTTATACTTTGAATACAAATACAAAAGCAAAGATACGTACGAGTTAGAACATAAATCCTCAAGTCCAATTATCATTAGTTACACTTGTAGGGTGTAAGCGAGAACTTATATTGTATGGCCATACGGGTTTGACGAACCCTCATTCGGATGAATGAAACGTATTTTTGAAATATAGTGTAGGTTCTAACACTATTATGCAGAGGTAAGATTCAGTTAAGCTTGATAATTGGGTGCTCGTGATACAAACACATCTTTTGAGATGTATACGCTTGATAAACGTTTCATACTAAAACTTGTGGTTCAAACATACTTTATACATACAACTATGATTTCACCAGCGTTTTCGTTGACAGATTCTTCTATGTTTTCTCAGGTCCTTGAATGCTTATGGATACATGCTTCCGCTTACTTTTTGATACTTGCTTGGATGTCGAGTATACATGCATACTTGGAGCGTCTTTTGATAATCAAATTGTGTCGCATAGATTTCAATTGTACTTTAAACTTTGTAATGTAATTCGTCAATGAACTACTTTTGTAAACCTTGAAACATCCTCACTTTTGAAATGAATGCGACATGTGTTTTGGTCAAACGTTGTTTTAAAGACTTATGACCATGTAACGGGACCTAAGTAGACGGCGCCGTCAATGACGATTTTGTCGAGTAGCTATAGATGGTATCAGAGCATTGGTTGTAGGGATTTAGAATTCATTGGTGTCAACCCCGAGTCATAGGGTACATTAGTGAGTCTAGACTACAACCGGCATATAGACTTGAAGTAGGAATTACTTGACTACTTGTGCATTTATACTCGAACTCTATATTCATATCTAACTCTTAATTCATCTTAATCGTACGTAGCTTAATTTGATTGACACGCCACCTTAACTATATGAAATAATGTCTCTTAATCGTACGTAGCTTAATTTGATTGACACGCCACCTTGACTATATGAAATAATTTCGAATGCACATATGAATTAGGGTAATATAATTGCCGGGATTATATTACGGTGACTCATATGAACGTTCCGATATTATGACATAAAGAATTTAAGGCGAGTCAAGGAAAATTTTCTCTCTATCCTTATTCCATATCATGATTAGTATTATTGAAAATACTAATCAACGGTATTCTTGCATTTTGAAGGAACAATGCCTCCTCGCCGTGTGTCATGCCATGAGAATCCCGAACAAGCCCTTCAACGGATGATAGCCACCGCCGTGGATGCGGCCATGGCCGGTCACTCCTCCAACAACAACAATAACAACAATCACAACAACAACAATCAAGGGGCCGGTAACTCAAGCGAAGGGTGCTCCTACAAAGCTTTCATGGGGTGCAAACCTCACACTTTTGATGGAACCGGGGGACCGGTAGTGCTCACCCGATGGTTTGAGCAAACGGAAGCCGTCTTTAGCATAAGCGGTTGTCGGGACCAAGACAAGGTCAAATACTGTAACATCCCGCCTTTTTCCGTTTACTTTCCGTTTAACTATTTTAAAGTCCGTTATATATTTATAACATCGTCCGTTAATACGCGTTTAAATTATCTCGTTTAGGTAATTCATGCACCCGCAACCGAACTCGAGGGACTAGTTTCGCCAATTGAACAAAGATGTGACTAGATGGACTAGTCACACCCACCTCCTTTCATTATTCTTTTCCTTTTTCTTTTTCTAAATACTTTCACTAAATTCTCTCAAACACCAATCCAAACATTCATCATCTAAATCAAATCGAGCAAGCATCAATCCAAACAAATTACGTATTCGGAATCCTTGCATCTTCCTCTTCGAATCCATACCAACTTTATTGCATTTGGGTAACTTTCTAAAATCACTAAATTTTGTGTTCTTGATGATTTTTTACTTGTAAAAGTGTTAATTAGTGTCTATAGCTCAAGTCTAACATGAATATATGATTTATATGTTTGATCTCATTATTTTAAGCAACTAGCATGAACTTGAACTTTGGTGTGTTTGATTTGGTGATTTGGTTGCTTGAATGTTGTTAAATGTTATAAATGCATGTATCAATTGTGTTACTAGCAACACTAGCTTCAATTTGAGGTGTAGGTTGACTTGGAAGGACTCCATAAACTTAATTGCAAAATTGTGATTTTGGGTTAGGGTTTGATAGGAGTAAAATGGATTTTTGATGCACCAAATGCTATGCAATATTGTTTGTAAATGTTTAGTTGTATTGTATGCGTAATTACCTACGAAACGGCGTATTATATGTGTGCATTTATTTCCCAAATCATCAAAGTGAATTTATTAAATTGAAGCATTAATGATGAGCATTTATTTGATCATTTAATTTGGGAACTCAATATTTGCAAATGATGTTTTTGATTGATGAAACGTGTTTGGTTGTGTTCCTCGTCAAATTACATTTCCAATGATATAAGATACGTGTTCTAAGTGTTTACGGTTTGTGAATTGTGCTAATTTGAAGATTGAATTTTGACTTGAACAATTGAAACTAACCAGGCACCAGACCATGTTAAATGTTGCGGCACGGCCCTCCTTGGTCGCGGCGCGGCATTTTCCGTGTTTGGGTTCTGACCTACATGGTCAAAATTCGAAAAATGTTTGCTATGCTACGCACCTCCGATTCACATGTAACTTGTTCTAACATGCTTATATATGAATAAAAACCTCAGAAAAATAGTTCGGGACCCGACCCGAACGTGTTGACTTTTTTGTTGACTTTGACCCAACTAAAGTTGACTTTTAATCAAACTTAACCAAATACTTATGCAATCATTCTAACATGTTTTTATACTTGTACCTTGAATGAAACTTGATAATTTGATTCACATGCTATAATGATCGAGTCGTAACGAGCCATAGGACTAATTGAACACTTTGACCTATCGTGTTTACCGTTATTGATACGACCTATTTGTTTAGGTCAAGACTAGCATTGTTCTTTGCACACGTTTACTTGTTGAAGTACTCTATTACTCGTGCACTCAAGGTGAGATCATAGTCCCACTTTTACTCTTTTTGAACTTACATTTGAGATGAGAAAACATAAACGTTTCTTTTACTAAGTGAACACAAGTACAGGAAAACAAACATTCTACATACGAGTTTAGAACAAAATCCTCAATTCGATTATCATTAGTTACACTTGCCGGGTGTAAACGAGAACTTATGTTGTATGGATCCATATGGGTTTGACAAACCCTCATTCAAACGGTTCGCTACCGTTTACGAATGGAATATATTTTCGAGAAACAGTGTATGTTCTAACACTATTGTGATGGGGTTCTATGGAAGGAATGTTAAGCATTGATAATTGGGTGCTCGTGAATATTAACTTTTGGAATGTATTACTATTATATCAATGTTACAAATATTGTGGGTCACTTGTACTTACTTACTTAAACCTATGATTTCACCAACGTTTTCGTTGACAGATTTCTATGTTTTTCTCAGGTCCTTGAACGTTTTGTGATACATGCTTCCGCTCATTACTTTTGATACTTGCATGGATGTCGAGTATACATGCATACGTGGAGCGTCTTTTGGCTACTTTTAAATTGTGTCGCATATGTTTCAATTGTACTTTAAACTTTGTTATGTAACTAGTTGTCGAACTACTTTGTAAACCTTGAAACATCTTTACTTTTGAAATGAATGCGACATACTTTTGGTCAAACGTTGTTTTAAAGACTTATGACCACGTAACGGGACCTAAGTAGACGGCGCCGTCAATGACGTTTTTGTCGGGTCGCTACAGATGGTATCAGAGCGTTGGTTGTAGGGATTTAGAGTTCATTGGTGTCAATTCCGAGTCATAGGGTACATTAGTGAGTCTAGACTACAACCGGCATATAGACTTGAAGTAGGAATTACTTAACTACTTGTGCATTTATACTCGAAGGTTTCTACTCATATCTACTCTTAATTCATCTTAATCTCACGTTGTTTAATTTGATTGACACGCCACCTTGACTTAGTGAAATAATGTCGAATGCACATATGAATTAGGTAATATAATTTCCGGGATTATATTACGGTGACTCATATGAACGTTCCGACATTATGTATGACAACCCTCTATTTTTCATTTCTGTTTTAACTGTTCAAATATTAGGACTTTATGTACTCGTAAACTTTGTTTAACAACTTTGGTTAGATATTAACTTTTGTTCAATATTTCCGTTATATAGAGTTTATGTATTTGTGTGTTATCTTTATTATACCGACTATATATAATTTTATATATATATATATATATATATATATATATATATATATATATATATATATATATATATATATATATATATATTAATACTTAAAAGTGATATTTTATAAACTATTAAAAAAAATTAATACAAACAAATTAGAAAAAATAAAAATTTATAAAAGATTAGGGTTTAATAAATAAATAAAATGTATTTAAGTAATGTAACCCTAATATTAATAAAAAAAAATTAATATACGTAAATAAATATGAAAACCGTAAAAAAATAAAATAAATAAACATGTAGGTATAATAATCGGCTGTAGTTATTTTAGGAAATCAACTTGTGCTCTAAGTCTTTTAAATCCTAGTTAAGCTACAATTAAGCTTTCTTGATCACTAAGTATTTGTGTAGGATTAGGAAACCCATCAAACCCTATATAAACCATCGTGCTTTTTCCAAGTAAATCACCACAAAAATCTGCAAATCAGTCAACTTTTTATCTTGCTATTCCCTCCATATTCTGTCGACTATTAACCTGCATCCAGCCTGCTATTTTTCTGTCGACTAAAAACACCACAAGAGCTGCTGTTTTTAGCCTGCAATCCAGCTCCTATTCCTGCTTGTTGTCGTGATCAAACATCCCCAAAAGTTCCAAGTTTGCTGCGTCTGTTTCTGCTGTTATCTGTGCAACAAGGACATCCCAAAAATCATGTAAGTTTGCTTCAGTCCTGCTATTTTATTCGATCCACAACAGGCCAATTAAGTTTGATAAATTGTTGTTTGTTATTCTGTCTTCCTATCGTGGTCCAACAGTCCAAAAACAATCCATATTGCTGCTAAACTTGCTGCTGTGTGTTCCTGGGTTCTGCCGAGTTGAATCTGACCTAACAGACCCTTGTTTGGGTCGTGTGAACTGCTGTTGCTGTTGCTGCTTCTATTTTCTGTTTCTGAATTCGCACCAGAACCATCACCAATCCCACTCCTAATCTTGCATAAGGTAGCTCTTTAAAGACTAGTTAATCTCACTTAAACCTTTTGGATAATAATTACATGTATTAAGGAAAAAGGTTTATGATTTTATGTTAAGGCTAAATATAACCTATAATGAATAATGATAAGAATTGGATCATGTATTATATTAATAAGTAGTTATGATTTTATGTAGGAGTATGGTTAATAATGTTATGATTTTATGTTAAAGATGTTATGATAATGAGATTAATTAGTTGATTATAAGTAAGGTGATTAAAAGAACTAAGATTGTGTACATGTAAAAGATTAAGAGTATTACTTATTAAGGTGTTATGATTAAAGATTTGGAATAAATTGTGAAACAGGATTATGAATTTTTATGGTTGATAAAAGATGAACTAGTTAATGACACATGTAGGAAAAGTTATGATTTTTATGTGAAAAAAAAAAAATTATTAACTAGTTAGTAAATATAGATAAAGATTATAAATTGATACTGACTAAAAAGATTACTAGTTGTTATGTTAAAAACTTATGATTTTATGTTAAGTTATAAAGTTTGTGATTAAAAGATTTAGGTTATGATCATAGTGTACGTGCATGCATGCATGCATACGTACGTATGTGCATGTATACACTGTATGTATATGTGTATGTGTATATGTAAATATATGCATACGTGTATATGTATGTGTATATAAGTATGTATAAGTACGTGTGAATGTATGTATGAATGTTCATTATGTAAGTTAATAAGTTAGTAAATCTAATAATAAGAAAGGTAATAAATATATGTATATGTACCCAAAAAAAAAATACACTATTATATATGTAACACATACACCTACTATATATGTATCATATAGTATTGAATACATACATGAATAATAATAATAAAGAATATATGAATGTATCACATAGATATAATTATATACGTAACATATAATGATAACTTACACAATAGTTGAATAATTAATGATCAATAATGCTATGATTAGTATAACATGTACACATACCTATATAGTAACACTTAATAACACTAGGTATATTATCATTCACATAAATATAACTTTTCTCGAAAACGGTCACTGTTAATATAGTTTACTATATTAATAAACAAGCTATATGTCTATTAGACATTAACTAATCAAACATAATATCTCTAGGTTGAGATCTCCGTGTTCAAACACTCCGATCGTATAACTTGCGTGGAATATCTATCTGCTATTAAGGTGAACTTCATAGCCCCTCTTTTTACTATTTCTTAACTGTTTTATAACTTTAGGGTGAGACACATGCTTGCTTTTAAACTGTTTTACGCTTAGACACAAGTACTCAAACTTTATTTTGATTAGTTCAAACTGTGCTAACATGATTTGATTCATGCTTAATCCCTACCATGATATCGTTAATTACTGGAATTTGGTAAGCTTAGTTATTGTGATAGCGCTATTGAGGGTGACATCTCTATCCGGATGACCGCTAGTCAATGGATACATAATAACGATGAACGACACGAACGTGATGTGTTTAGGGTAACTTATGGTTAGTATCGATATCATATACACCAGCACTACTACTGAACTGATTAAACCGCTTATTTAAATCTTGTGGTCTAAAACTTGTTATAATTATTAAACCTATGTTGTTCACTCAACCATTTTGGTTGACACTTTAAGCATGTTTTGTCTCAGGTGAAGATTGCTAAAGATTAGTTGCTATTTGGACTTCGCTGCTTCTGGAGTCCGCATTTATACATTTATACTGTTGCATTAGAACATTTAAGTTTACAATTGTAAAGACATAATACTTTCCGCTGCTTATAAATACATTGGTTTTTAATTAATACGTCTCATATAGAGTCGTTCTCGTTTATACATACTTGTGTTGTGATATTGTGAAATCATATTTCCCCGGCCCTATTTGGGGGTATGACAGAGTGGTATCAGAGCCAGGTTTGTTATAGAGAACTAGGATTGCATTTATGTGTGCCTTATGTGTTAGTTAGGTGCCTTAGAAATCTATAGGACTATAACCTTTCCTGTTTTAGTTCCTAGTGCATTTTCTTCTTACATTTTAATTCGTGCTTTTGCGTCTTCCTTAGAACTTGCCTAACTTAGTTCTTTCGTGTCTTCTAGGATGTCTCGCAATAGCCCGATCATCATCTCCGACAACGAGTCCGATGGATCCTACTCCGAAAGATCTGTCCACACACCGGCTTATGGACCCGTTTCCCCGCCATTATCACCAACTCACCCAAATTATATACCTGCTAGTCCACCACACTCCCCTCTTATAGAAGAATCCCACACAAATGCTAACTATGATGGGGATGACGAGGAGGAAGAATCCAAGCTCTCTGTTCAAGGCAATGGCAACAATGGTGTACCGCGAAATCTTTCGACTATTCATTCTCATCAAAGTTTCATAAGCTACCCGCCCCCTGCATACAAGAGTACTGAAAGACTTGGGCTTAGTAATATAGGTGAATTCTGACCTTATGAGCTACACCAACCGATTTCAAGAGTTTGCTCTTATGGCTACTCCCGAATATCTAGGGATCCAATGCTACATCAATGGATTGACTAATAAAGTCCAAAGAGATGTTATTTTTGAGAACCCGGGCACCATACAAGAAGCTGCTTGCATGGCAAGCTATTTCATCGACAAACATAAGGAGAAAGAAGGTGCAAAAAGGAAGAGAGAAGGGATGAAGCAAGAAAATTCAAAAAGCAAATTCAACAAGTTGTATAAGGGAAAACGTCCTTATTGCAAAAGATGTGAGAGACATCATGAAGGATGGTGTAAGTCCAAGTGCACTAAGTGTGAGAAAGTGGGTCACGTAGCTAAGAATTGTAGAGTTGTTACTCCATCAACCAAAACTCCAACCACAAAAGCAAATGCAACCGTTCCTACTTGCTATAACTGCGGAAAAGTAGGGCATTTTAAAAATCAATGTTCGAATAAGAAGAAGAATGAAGAGGCACAATGAAAGTTTTTGGAAACCATTAGAGACATTTAAATTTTCATTTTCATAGTGTTCTTTATATTACCATTTAGTACTTTTATATTTTGAAGATTTCTTTAAGTTCATGTAATACTCTGGTTATTTTGTTTTAAATGAATGAATGATGTTGTTTTCTTTTCTTTCATTTCCCATTGAATCATTCACCTCGAAGAAGATGAATATTGACTAGATGACATAGTAGTAACCTTATGGAGTGATAAATGTATGATTTAGAGTAATATAACAACACTTGATCAACGTAGTTATATTATGATAAGTCATACAGAAATCCTAATGGATCATGATGAAAATAACATTTGATCGACCTTAGGACCATTGTGTACCATTACTTACTCCTTATCACTATATTGTCAGCTAAAAATATCAACCCTAGATATTATATATTCTTCACTTGTCAATTGTCCACGCCCGGTGTTGTACCTATTGCATAAGTACCCTACCGCTTAGCTCCATCCGAAATGAAGGAATCATCCAATCAACTCCAAGAAGTTTTGGAAAAAGGTTTCATTAGTCTTAGCTTGCCTCCGTGAGGAGCACCCGTTCTTTTCATTAAAAAGAAAGGTGGCACGTTGAGAATGTGTATTGATTACCGAGAACTCAACAAGCTAACCATCAAGAATCGTTATCCATACCCGCTTATTGATGACCTGTTTGACCAACTGCAAGGGTCAAGTATTTATTCGAAGCTCAATCTTAGGTTGGGTTATCATCAATTGAGAGTCAAGGAAACCGATGTTTCTAAGACTACTTTCCTAACTCGTTATAGACATTATGAGTTCTTGTCGTGTCTTTTGGTTTGACCAATACTCCCGCTGTATACATGGATCTTAGGAACCGTGTATGCAAACCTTATCTTGATAAATTCGTAACCGTTTTCATTGATGACGTCTTAATCTATTCCAAGAGCAAGAAAGAGTATGAGCAACCTCTGCGATTTATTCTAGAGCTCTTAAAGAACGAACAAATGTATGCCAAGTTTTCCAAGAGTGAACTTTGGCTACGCATCGTACAATTCCTTGGACATGTAGTTAATAGTGAAGAGGTACATGTCGATTCTATAAAAATCACCGCTATTTAGAAATTTTCCAAGAGCTAGTCATGGGTGAAGTCCATAGGACTAGATATTTCTAATCACCTAGGCTCTTTTAGCTAAAATTTCATGCAACATCAGCTCTCACTCAAATAGATCCCCATTGTAATTAAGTGTAAAATTTGCTTTAACAAAACGTTAACTGAATGGTAATTTTTAGTCCATACTTCCTGTTAATTAAAGTTCATCCATTTCCCATCTCGAATCTTAAAAAGTGTCTTGTTGACAACATACTCGTTATTCCCTTGAATGATCTTCGCATTAAATGTATTTCATCGAAAAACCTATAGAAATTCTGGATTTCGAGGTTAAACGTTCAAAACAAAGCTCTATTCTGGTTGTTAAAGTCCATTGAAATTCGCGATGAGGCCCCGAGTATACCTGGGAACGTGAAGACCAAATGAGACGAAAACATCCCCATCTCTTGACTACCACTGATGCATCTGAAGAGTCCACCTAAAACTTCTGGACGAAGTTTTTATTAACGGGGAGGTACTATGACAACCCTCAATTTTTCATTTCTGTTTTAACTGTTCAAATATTAGGACTTTATGTACTCGTAAACTTTGTTTAACAACTTTGGTTAGATATTAACTTTTGATCAATATTTCCGTTATATAGAGTTTATGTATTTGTGTGTTATCTTTATTATACCGACTATATATATATATATATATATATATATATATATATATATATATATATATATATATATATATATATATATATATATATATATTAATACTTAAAAGTGATATTATATAAACTATAAAAAAAATTAATACAAACAAATTGGAACAAATAAAAATTCATAAAAGATTAGGGTTTAATAAATAAATAAAATGTATTTAAGTAATGTAACCCTAATATTAATAATAAAAAAAATAATATACATAAATAAATATGAAAACCGTAAAAAAAAAATTAAATAAACATGTAGGTATAATAATTGGCTGTAGTTATTTTAGGAAATCAACTTGTGCTCTAAGTCTTTTAAATCTTAGTTAAGTTATAATTAAGCTTTCTTGATCACCAAGTATTTGTGTCGGATTAGGAAACCCATCAAACCCTATATAAACCATCGTGCTTTTTCCAAGTAAATCACTACAAAAATCTGCAAATCAGTCGACTCTTTATCTTGCTATTCCCTCCATATTCTGTCGACTATTAACCTACATCGAGCCTGCTATTTTTCTGTCGACTAAAAACACCACAAGACCTACTGTGTTTAGCCTGCAATCCAGCTCCTATTCCTGCTTGTTGTCGTGATCAAACATCCCCAAAAGTTCCAAGTTTGCTGCGTCTGTTTCTGCTGTTATCTGTGCAACAAGGACATCCCAAAAATCATGTAAGTTTGCTTCAGTCCTGCTATTTTATTCGATCCACAACAGGCCAATTAAGTTTGATAAATTGTTGTTTGTTATTCTGTCTTCCTGTCGTGGTCCAACAGTCCAAAAACAATCCATATTGCTGCTAAACTTGCTGCTGTGTGTTCCTGGGTTCTGCCGAGTTGAATCTGACCCAACAGACCCTTGTTTGGGTCGTGTGAACTGCTGTTGCTGCTTCTGTTTTCTGTTTCTGAAATCGCACAGAACCATCACCAATCCCACTCCTAATCTTGCATAAGGTAGCTCATTAAACCCTAGTTAATCTCACTTAAACCTTTTGGATAATAAATACATGTATTAAGGAAAAAGGTTTATGATTTTATGTTAAGGCTAAATATAACCTATAATGAATAATGATAAGAATTGGATCATGTATTATATTAATAAGTAGTTATGATTTTATGTAGGAGTATGGTTAATAATGTTATGATTTTATGTTAAAGATGTTATGATAATGAGATTAATTAGTTGATTATAAGTCAGGTGATTAAAAGAACTAAGATTGTGTACATGTAAAAGATTAAGAGTATTACTTATTAAGGTATTATGATTAAAGATTTGGAATAAATTGTGAAAGAGGATTATGAATTTTTATGGTTGATAAAAGATGAACTAGTTAATGACACATGTAGGAAAAGTTATGATTTTTATGTGAAAAAAAAAAAAATTTATTAACTAGTTAGTAAAGATAGATAAAGATTATAAATTGATATTGACTAAAAAGATTACTAGTTGTTAAGTTAAAAACTTATAATTTTATGTTAAGTTATAAAGTTTGTAATTAAAAGATTTAGGTTATGATCATGGTGTACGTGCATGCATGCATGCATACGTACGTATGTGCATGTATACACTGTATGTATATGTGTGTGTGTGTATGTAAATATATGCATACGTGTATATGTATGTGTATATAAGTATGTATAAGTACGTGTGAATGTATGTATGAATGTTCATTATGTAAGTTAATAAGTTAGTAAATCTAATAATAAGAAAGGTAATAAATATATGTATATGTACCAAAAAAAAAAATACACTATTATATATGTAACACATACACCTACTATATATGTATCATATAGTATTGAATACATACATGAATAATAATAATAAAGAATATATGAATGTATCACATAGATATAATTATATACGTAACATATAATGATAACTTACACAATAGTTGAATAATTAATGATCAATAATGCTATTATTAGTATAACATGTACACATACCTATATAGTAACACTTAATAACACTAGGTATATTATCATTCACATAAATATAACTTTTCTCGAAAACGGTCACTGTTAATATAGTTTACTATATTAATAAAAAGCTATATGTCTATTAGACATTAACTAATCAAACATAATATCTCTAGGTTGAGATCTCCGTGTTCAAACACTCCGATCATATAACTTGCGTGGAATATCTATCTGCTATTAAGGTGAACTTCATAGCCCCTCTTTTTACTATTTCTTAACTGTTTTATAACTTTGGGGTGAGACACATGCTTGCTTTTAAATTGTTTTACGCTTAGACACAAGTACTCAAACTTTATTTTGATTAGTTCAAACTGTGCTAACATGCTTTGATTCATGCTTAATCCCTACCATGATATCGTTAATTACTGGAATTTGGTAAGCTTAGTTATTGTGATAGCGCTATTGAGGGTGACGTCTCTATCCGGATGACCGCTGGTCAATGGATACATAATAACGATGAACGACACGAACGTGATGTGTTTAGGGTAACTTATGGTTAGTATCGATATCATATACACCAGCACTACTACCGAACTGATTAAACTGCTTATTTAAATCTTGTGGTCTAAAACTTGTTATAATTATTAAACCTATGTTGTTCACTCAACCATTTTGGTTGACACTTTAAGCATGTTTTGTCTCAGGTGAAGATTGCTAAAGATTAGTTGCTATTTGGACTTTGCTGCTTCTGGAGTCCGCATTTATACATTTATACTGTTGCATTAGAACATTTAAGTTTACAATTGTAAAGGCATAATACTTTCCGCTGCTTAAAAATACATTGGTTTTTAATTAATACGTCTCATAAAGAGTCGTTCTCGTTTATACATACTTGTGTTGTGATATTGTGAAGTCATATTTCCCCGGCCCTATTTGGGGGTATGACATTATGGCATAAAGACTTTAAGGCGAGTAAAGGAAAATTTTTCTCTCTATCCTTATTCCATATCACGATTAGTATTATTGAAAATACTAATCAACGGTATTCTTGTGTTTTGAAGGAACAATGCCTCCTCGCCGTGTGCCACGCCATGAGACTCCCTAACAAGCCCTTTAACGGATGATAGCCACCGCCTTGGATGCGGCCATGGCCGGTCACTCCTCCAACAACAACAATAACAACAACAACAATCAAGGGGCCGGTAACTCAAGCGAAGGGTGCTCCTACAAAGCCTTCATGGGGTGCAAACCTTATAATTTTGATGGGACCGGGGGACCGGTTACTCTCACTCGATGGTTCAAACAAACGGAAGCCGTTTTTAGCATAAGCTGTTGTCGGGACCAAGATAAGGTCAAATACTCCACTCACACTTTCGCCGGTGTCGACCTCACATGGTTGAACACCTATGTATAATCGGTGGGTACCGATGAAGCTCACGCCCTCTCTTGGGCCGACTTAAGGGAAAAGATGATCGTCGAATATTTCCCTCGTGAAGAAACCCGAAGGCTCGAACATGAGCTAAGAACTTTAAAGGCGGTCGGAAACGATCTCAAGGCTTATAATCAACGATTTTCCGAACTAGCCTTGATGTGCCCAAATCTTGTAAACCCTGAATCTTTAAGGGTTGAACTTTACATGGATGGTCTTCCAAAGAGCATCAAACACGGAATAATGTCATCCATAGCCACTAATCATCAAGAAGCTTTGAACATGGCCCGCAAATTGATAGAAACGGTGGACGAAATTGTAGTGCCGGCACCTAAAGCCGAGGATAAGTCAGGTAACAACAAAAGAAAATGGGAAGCCACTCCATCAAGCAACTACAACAACAACACTTCCACCAAAAAGCCTTTCACCTCCGACGGCAAGAAAGGTTATGCGGGACACCGACCTCTTTGCAACAAATGCAGCAAATATCACTTTGGTGAATGTGGCAAGCTAATTTGCCATCAGTGCCAAGGAGTTGGTCATAAGGCCAATGAGTGTAAAAGTGTCGCCCCCGTCGCTCGAAAAGGGCCCAATGCACCAAAGACGGGCACTTGTTACGAATGTGGCCAAACGGGCCATTAGAGAAATGCATGCCCGAAGAAGAAAGATAACCCCAATACGCGCGGCCGAGCTTTCAACATCAACACCGAGGAAGCCCGAGATGACAATGAATTAGTCACGGGTACGTTTCTTCTCAACAACACTTATGTTACTTGTTTATTCGATTCGGGTGCCGATAAGAGTTTTGTATCTAAGACTTTGACTCATTCTTTTAGCACTCTACCACTTTCATTAGATACCACTTATACCAT
Source organism: Rutidosis leptorrhynchoides (assembly GCF_046630445.1). Classification (NCBI taxonomy): domain Eukaryota; kingdom Viridiplantae; phylum Streptophyta; class Magnoliopsida; order Asterales; family Asteraceae; genus Rutidosis; species Rutidosis leptorrhynchoides. Next base: position 181,530,915 of record NC_092340.1, on the reverse strand, counting down.
TGAAGTGGCCAATGGGAAACTATTGAGTGCTGACATATATTACCGGGGGTGCACGTTAAACATTTTGGGTAATGAGTTTGAAATTGACTTGATACCCATGGAACTAGGAAGCTTTGATGTAATAATCGGTATGAATTGGTTAGCCAAAACAAAATCTCACATCCTTTGTGATCTTAACACAATCCGAATTCCTATCGAGAATGGTGAACCTTTGATTGTTTATGGCGATAAGAGTTGCACCGGACTCAACCTCGTTTCTTGCCTTAAAGTTAGAAAACTACTCCGTAAGGGTTGTTTTGCGATCCTTGCCCACGTTAAGAAAGTCGAGTCCGATGAGAAGCATATCGATGATGTGCCAATTGTTAGTGACTTTTCCGATGTATTTCCTGACGAATTGCCGGGTCTTTCACCTCATCGACCGGTAGAATTCCAAATCGATCTTTTTCCGGGAGCCGTACCCGTAGCACGTGCACCATATAGACTTGCTCCATCCTAAATGCAAGAATTGCAAAGCCAAATCCAAGAACTACTTGACCGTGGTTTTATCCAACCTAGCCATTCACCATGGGGCGCTCCGATTTTGTTTATTAAAAAGAAAGACGGATCCCTACGAATGTGCATCGATTATCGTGAACTAAATAAATTGATGGTTAAGAACCGATATCCACTTCCTCGCATCGATGACCTTTTTAATCAACTATAAAGATCTCGTGTATATTCTAAAATAGATCTCCGCTCAGGTTATCATCAATTAAGGGTTAAGGGGGAAGATGTCTCCAAAACCGCTTTCCGGACTCGTTATGGTAGTTATGAATTCCTTGTCATGCCATTTGGTCTCACTAATGCACCGGCGGTGTTCATGGATCCTATGAACCGCGTGTGCAAACCGTATCTCGATAAATTTGTTATTGTGTTCATCGATGACATCTTGGTCTATTCTAAAAACGAAGAAGAGCACGAACAACATCTCCGACTTGTGCTTGAACTCTTGAGACAAGAACGACTCTATGCCAAATTCTCTAAGTGTGAATTTTGGTTGAAGGAAATTCAATTTCTTGGTCATGTTGTAAGTGATCAAGGTATTAAAGTCGATCCATCAAAAATCGAAGCCATTAGTAAATGGGAGACTCCTACCACTCCTACTCATATTCGTCAATTCTTGGGTCTCGCCGGGTACTATCGTAGATTCATCGAAAACTTCTCCTTGGTTGCTCGTCCTCTAATCGCGTTAACCCATAAGGGAAAGAAATTCATTTGGGCGACCGAACAAGAATTCGCATTTCAAATCTTGAAGACGAAGGCAATGATGATTTTGTTGTATATTGCGATGACTCGAAACATGGTTTTGGGTGCGTGTTGATGTAACGAAAGAAAGTCATTGCTTATGCCTCCCGACAACTCAAAATTCATGAACGGAACTATACGACACATGATCTCGAACTCAGAGCTGTTGTCTTTGCACTTAAAATGTGGAGACACTATCTTTATGTAACCAAAAGTACCATCTTCAACAATCACAAAAGCCTTCAACACATCTTCGATCAAAAGCAACTAAACATGAGACAACGACGGTGGATTGAAACTTTAAACGATTATGATTGTGAGCTTCGTTAACATCCCGGGAAGGCAAACGTAGTAGCCGATGCCTTAAGTCGAAAGGAAAGAGCGGTGCCTCTTCGTGTCCGAGCTTTAAACATCACCATTCACACCAACCTCAATAGTAAAATTCGTGAAGCCCAAGACGAGGCTCTCAAGGATGAAAACATCTCCCTTGAACACTTGAACGTCCTTACCTCTCGATTCGAAGTTAAAGAAACCAGACTCCGATATTTCGCCGGAAGAATTTGGGTGCCTAGCTATGGGGACTTGCGAAGCCTTATTTTAGACGAAGCCCATAAGTCAAGATATTCAATTCACCCCGGTGCCAATAAGATGTACTACGACCTCAAAGAACAATATTGGTGGCCGAACATTAAAAAGGATGTTGCTACTTATGTTGGAAAGTGCCTAACTTGCTCCAAAGTCAAAGCCGAACATCAAAGACCGTCCGGACTACTTCAACAACCCGAAATCTCGCAATGGAAGTGGGAAAGGATAACGATGGATTTTATCACCAAACTTCCAAAGACAGTTGGCGGTTATGATACTATTTGGATTATTGTTGACCGTCTCACCAAATCCGCGTACTTCCTAGCCATGAATGAAACCGACAAAATGGAGAAACTCGCACAACTTTATATTAAAGAAATCGTAGCCCGACACGGTGTACCCTTATCGATTATCTCCGACCGAGATGGCCGTTTTGTTTGTAGATTTTGGCGTACCTTACAAGAAGCTTTGGGGATGCGTTTAGACATGAGCACCGCATACCATCCACAAACCGACGGACAAAGCGAACGCACAATCCAAACTTTGGAGGACATGCTACGAGCTTGTGTTATCGACTTTGGAAAATCTTGGGATAAGCACTTGCCTCTCGCCGAATTCTCCTACAACAATAGTTATCACACGAGTATTAACGCCGCACCATTCGAAGCTTTATATGGCAGAAAATATTGTTCACCTCTTTGTTGGGCCGAAGTAGGCGACACACAAATCACCGTACCCGAACTCATTCATGAAACAACCGAGAAGATCGTTCAAATCTGAGATAGGCTTAGGACGGTCCGAAGTCGTCAAAAGAGCTATACCGACAAACGACGCAACGACCTTGAGTTTCGAGTCGGTGATCACGTAATGTTAAAAGTCGCACCTTGGAAAGGTGTAATTCGTTTTGGGAAACGCGGGAAGCTAAATCCGCGGTATATTGGTCCTTTCGAAATCTTGGAGTGTGTTGGAACCGTTGCTTATCGTTGAGATCTTCCGCCTCAATTGAGCTTCGTTCATCCTACCTTCCATGTATCCAACTTGAAAAAGTGCCTTGCCGAACCCGATATCGTCATCCCTCTCGAGGAGCTTACCATTGATGACAAACTTCATTTCGTGGAGGAACCGGTTAAAATTGTGGACACCTCCGTCAAGACGTTGAAACAAAGCCGAATCCCGATTGTCAAGGTCCGTTGGAACGCCAAAAGAGGACCCGAGTTTACTTGGGAAAGGCAAGATCAAATGCAAAAGTAATATCCTCATTTATTCGTGGATGCGGAAACGCAAGATCTCGAGGAAGAAACAACGACTACTACGCCTACTTAAATTTCGAGACGAAATTTCTTTTAAGGAGTAGGTAATGTAACATCCCGCCTTTTTCCGTTTACTTTCCGTTTAACTATTTTAAAGTCCGTTATATATTTATAACATCGTCCGTTGATACGCGTTTAAATTATCTCGTTTAGGTAATTCACCCACCCGCAACCGAACTCGAGGGACTAGTTTCGCCAATTGAACAAAGATGTGACTAGATGGACTAGTCACACCCACCTCCTTTCATTATTCTTTTCTTTTTACTTTTTCTAAATACTTTCACTAAATTCTCTCAAACACCAATCCAAACATTCATCATCTAAATCAAATCGAGCAAGCATCAATCCAAACAAATTACGTATTCGGAATCCTTGCATCTTCCTCTTCGAATCCATACCAACTTTATTGCATTTGGGTAACTTTCTAAAATCACTAGATTTTGTGTTCTTGATGATTTTTACTTGTAAAAGTGTTAATTAGTATCTATGGCTCAAGTCTAACATGAATATATGATTTATATGTTCGATCTCGTTATTTTAAGCAACTAGCATGAACTTGAACTTTGGTGTGTTTGATTTGGTGATTTGGTTGCTTGAATGTTGTTAAATGTTATAAATACATGTATTAATTGTGTTACTAGCAACACTAGCTTCAATTTGAGGTGTAGGTTGACTTGGAAGGACTCTATAAACTTAATTGCAAAATTGTGATTTTGGGTTAGGGTTTGATAGGAGTAAAATGGATTTTTGATGCACTAAATGCTATGCAATGTTGTTTGTAAGTGTTTAGTTGTATTTTATGCGTAATTACCTACGAAACGGCGTATTATATGTGTGCATTTATTTCCCAAATCATCAAAGTGCATTTATGAAATTGAAGCATTAATGATGAGCATTTATTTGATCATTTAATTTGGAAACTCGATATTTGCAAATGATGTTTTTGATTGATGAAACGTGTTTAGTTGTGTTCCTAGTCAAATTACCTTTCCAATGATATAAGATACGTGTTCTAAGTGTTTACGGTTTGTGAATTGGGCTAATTTAAAGATTGAATTTTGACTTGAACAATTGAAACTAACCAGGCACCAGACCACGTTAAATGTCGCGGCGCGGCCCTTCTTGGTCGCGGCGCGGCATTTGCCGTTTGGGTTCTGACCTACATGGTCAAAATTTGAAAAATGTTTGCTATGCTACGCATCTCCGATTCAAATGTAACTTGTTCTAACATGCTTATATATGAATAAAAACCTCAGAAAAATAGTTCGGGACCCGACCCGAACGTGTTGACTTTTTCGTTGACTTTGACCCGACCAAAGTTGACTTTTAATCAAACTTAACCAAATACTTATGCAATCATTCTAACATGCTTTTATACTTGTACCTTGCATGAAACTTGATAATTTGATTCGCATGCTATAATGATCGAGTCGTAACGAGCCATAGGACTAATTGAACACTTTGACCTATCGTGTTTACCGTTATTGATACGACCTATTTGTTTAGGTCAAGACTAGCATTGTTCTTTGCACACGTTTACTTATTGAAGTACTCTATTACTCGTGCACTCAAGGTGAGATCATAGTCCCACTTTTACTCTTTTTGAACTTACATTTGGGATGAGAAAACATAAACGTTTCTTTTACTAAGTGAACACAAGTACAGGAAAACAAACATTCTACATACGAGTTTAGAACAAAATCCTCAATTCGATTATCATTAGTTACACTTGCCGGGTGTAAGCGAGAACTTATGTTGTATGGATCCATATGGGTTTGACAAACCCTCATTCAAACGGTTCGCTACCGTTTACGAATGGAATATATTTTCGAGAAATAGTGTATGTTACAACACTATTATGATGGGGTTCTATGGAAGGAATGTTAAGCATTGATAATTGGGTGCTCGTGAATATTAACTTTTGGAATGTATTACTATTATATCAATGTTACAAATCTTGTGGGTCACTTGTACTTACTTACTTAAACCTATGATTTTACCAACGTTTTCGTTGACAGATTTCTATGTTTTTCTCAGGTCCTTGAACGTTTTGTGATACATGCTTCCGCTCATTAATTTTGATACTTGCTTGGATGTCGAGTATACATGCATACGTGGAGCGTCTTTTGGCTACTTTTAAATTGTGTTGCATATGTTTCAATTGTACTTTAAACTTTGTTATGTAACTAGTTGTCGAACTACTTTGTAAAACTTGAAACATCTTTACTTTTGAAATGAATGCGACATACTTTTGGTCAAACGTTGTTTTAAATACTTATGACCACGTAACGGGACCTAAGTAGACGGCGCCATCAATGACGTTTTTGTCGGGTCTCTACAAATACTCCACCCACACTTTCGCCGGTGTCGCTCTCACATGGTGGAACACCTATGTACAATCGGTGGGTACCGATGAAGCTCACGCCCTCTCTTGGGCCGATTTGAGGGAAAAGATGATCACTGAATACTTCCCTCGTGAAGAAACCCGAAAGCTCGAACAAGAGCTAAGAACTTTAAAGGCGGTCGGAAACGATCTCAAGGCTTATAATCAACGATTCTCCGAGCTAGCCTTAATGTGCCCGGCTCTCGTGACTCCCGAATCCCTCCGAGTCTAACTTTACATGGATGGCCTCCCAAAGAGCATCAAACATGGAGTAATGTCATCCAAACCCGCTAATCATTAAGAAGCTTTGAAGATGGCCAATCAATTGATAGAGACAGTAGATGAAATCATAGTACCGGCACCAAAGGCCGAGGACAAATCGGGTGGCAACAAAATAAAATGGGAAGCCACTCCATCAAGCAACTACAACAACAACACTTCCACCAAAAAGCCTTTCACTTCCGACGGCAAGAAAGGTTATGCCGGAGCTTTGCCATATTGCAATAAGTGCCATAAACATCATTTAGGTGAATGTGGGAGGTCGTTTTGTATCAAGTGTCAAAAGAGTGGCCATTTGGCCCACGAATGTAGAAACACCGCTCCCGTTGCTCAAAAGGGATCCAATGCACAAAGACCGGGTGTTTGTTATGAATGTGGCCAACTGGGTCATTTTAGAAATTCATGCCCAAAGAAGAAAGCTAACCCCAATACACGCGGCCGAGCTTTCAAAATCAACACCGAGGAAGCCAGAGATGACAATGAATTAGTCACGGGTACGTTTCTTCTCAACAACACTTATGTTACTTGTTTATTCGATTCGGGTGCCGATAAGAGTTTTGTATCCAAGACTTTGACTCATTCTTTTAGCACTCTACCACTTCCACTAGATACCACTAATACCATTGAAGTGGCCAACGGGAAACTATTGAGTGCCGACACATATTACCGGGGGTGTACGTTAAACATTTTGGGTAATGAGTTTGAAATTGACTTGATACCCATGGAACTAGGAAGCTTCAATGTAATAATAGATATGAATTGGTTAGGTAAAACGAAATCTCACATCCTTTGTGATATTAACACAATCCGAATTCCTATCGAGAATGGTGAACCCTTGATTGTTTATGGCGATAAGAGTTGCATCGGACTCAACCTCGTTTCGAGCCTTAAAGTTAGAAAACTACTCCGTAAGGGTTGTTTTGGAATCCTTGCCCATGTTAAGAAAGTCGAGTCCGATGAGAAGCATATCGATGATGTGCCAATTGTTAGTGACTTTTCCGATGTATTTCCCGACGAATTGCCGGGTCTTCCACCTCATCGGCCGGTTGAATTCCAAATCGATCTTATTCCGGGAGCCGCACCAGTAGCACGTGTGCCATATAGACTTTCTCCATATGAAATGAAAGAATTGCAAAGTCAAATCCAAGAACTACTTGACCGTGGTTTTATCCAACCTAGCCATTCACCTTGGGGCGCTCCGATTTTGTTTGTTAAAAAGAAAGATGGATCCCTACGAATGTGCATCGATTATCGTGAACTAAATAAATTGACGGTTAAGAACCGATATCCTCTTTCTCGCATCGATGACCTCTTTGATCAACTACAAGGATCTCGTGTATATTCGAAAATCAATCTCTGCTCGGGTTATCATCAATTAAGGGTTAAGGGGGAAGATGTATCCAAAACCGCTTTTCGAACTGGTTATGGTAGTTATGAATTCCTTGTCATGCCATTTGGCCTCACTAACGCACCAGCGGTGTTCATGGATCTTATGAACCGCGTGTGCAAACCGTACCTCGACAAATTCGCTATCGTGTTCATCGATGATATTTTGGTCTATTCTAAGAGCGAAGAAGAACACGAGGAACATCTCCAACTTGTGCTTGAACTTTTAAGACAAGAACGACTCTATGCCAAATTCTCCAAGTGTGAATTTTGGTTGAAGGAAGTTCAATTTCTTGGTCACGTTGTAAGTGATCAAGGTATTAAAGTCGATCCCACAAAAATCGAAGCCATTAGTAAATGGGAGACTCCTACTACTCCTACTCACATTCGTCAATTTTTGGGTCTCGCCGGATACTATCGTAGATTCATCAAGGATTTCTCTTTGGTTGCTCGTCCTATAACCACGTTAACTCACAAGGGAAAGAAATTCATTTGGTCAACCGAACAAGAATTCGCATTTCAAATCTTGAAGACAAAGCTAACCACCGCTCCTATCTTGTCACTTCCCGAAGGCAATGATGATTTTGTTGTATATTGCGATGCCTCGAAACATGGTTTTGGATGTGTATTGATGCAACGAAAGAAAGTCATTTCTTATGCCTCTCGACAATTGAAAATTCATGAACGGAACTACACGACACATGATCTCGAACTCGGAGCCGTTGTCTTCGCACTTAAAATGTGGAGACACTATCTTTATGGAACCAAGAGTACTATCTTCACCGATCACAAAAGCCTTCAACACATCTTTGATCAAAAGCAACTAAACATGAGACAATGAAGGTGGATCGAAACTTTAAACAATTACGATTGCGAGCTTCGTTACCATCCCGGAAAGGCAAATGTAGTAGCCGATGCCTTAAGTCGAAAAGAAAGAGCGGTGCCTCTTCGTGTCCGAGCCTTAAACATCACTATCCACACCAACCTCAATAACCAAATTCGTGTATTTTGCCGGAAGAATTTGGGTGCCTAGTTATGGGGACTTGCAAAGCCTTATTTTAGACGAAGCCCATAAGTCAAGATATTCGATTCACCCCGGTGCCAATAAGATATACCACGACCTCAAAGAACAATATTGATGGCCGAACATTAAAAGAGACGCTGCTACTTACGTTGAAAAGTGCCTAACGTGCTCCAAAGTCAAATCCGAACACCTAAGACCGTCCGGACTACTTCAGCAACCTGAAATCCCGCAATAGAAGTGGGAAAGGATAACGATGGATTTTATCACCAAGTTACCAAAGACGGTGGGCGGCTATGATACTATTTGGGTCATTGTTGACCGTCTCACCAAAATCCGCACACTTTCTCGCCATGAAGGAAACCGGCAAAATGGAGAAACTTGGACAACTTTACATTAAAGAAATCGTAGCCCTTCACGGTGTACCCTTATCGATTATTTTCGACCAAGATGGACGTTTTGTTTCTTTATTTTGGCTTACCTTACAAGAAGCGTTGGGAACGCGTTTAGACATGAGCACCGCATATCATCCACAAACTGACGGACAAAGCGAACGCACAATTCAAACTTTGGAAGACATGCTACGAGCTTGTGTTATCGACTTTGGTAAAGCTTGGGATAAGCACTTGCCTCTCGCCGAATTCTCCTACAACAATAGTTATCACACGAGTATTAACGACGCACCATTCGAAGCTTTATATGGCCGAAAATGTCGTTCACCTCTTTGTTGGGCCGAAGTAGGCGACACGCAAATCACCAGACCCGAACTCATTCATGAAACAACCAAGAAAATCGTTCAAATCCGAGATAGGCTTAGGACGGCCCGTAGTCGTCAAAAGAGCTATACCGACAAAAGACGCAATGACCTCGAATTCCAAGTCGGTGACCGCATAATGGTAAAAGTCACGCCTTGGAAAGGTGTAATCCGTTTCGGGAAACGCGGGAAGATAAATCCGCGGTATATTGGTCCTTTCGAAATCTTGGAGCGTGTTGGAACCGTTACTTATCGTTTAGATCTTCCGCCTCAATTGAGCTCCGTTCATCCTATTTTCCATGTATCCAACTTGAAAAAGTGCCTTGCCAAACCCGATATCATCATCCCTCTTGAGGAGCTTACCATTGATGACAAACTTCATTTCGTTGAGGAACCGGTTGAAATTGTGGACACCTCCGTCAAAACGTTAATACAAAGCCGAATTCCAATTGTCAAGGTCCGTTGGAACGCCAAAAGGGGACCCGAGTTTACTTGGGAAAGACAAGATCAAATGTAAAGGAAGTATCCTCATCTATTCGTGAATTCAGAAACGCAAGATCCCGAGGAAGAAACAACGACTACTACGCCTACTTAAATTTCGGGACGAAATTTCTTTTAAAGAGTAGGTAATGTAACATCCCGCCTTTTTCCGTTTACTTTCCATTTATTTATTTTAAAGTCCGTTATATATTTATAACATCTCCCGTTAATACGCGTTTTAAATTATCTCGTTTAGGTAATTCACGCACCCGAATGAAACTTGAGGGACTAGACTTGCCAAATGACCAAAGATGTTACTAGGTCAAAGTGTTCAACATTCACTCTCATCCATTCATCCATCTCTTTCTCTTTCTCTTTACTACTTCCTCCATTTTCTCTCAAACTCCAAATCCAAAGAATCATCATCTAAATCAAATCGAGCAAGCATATATCTAAACAAATTACATATTTGGAATCTTTACATCGTCCTCTTCGATTTCATACCGATTTCATCAAGTTTGGGTAACTTTCTAAAATCACTAGATTTTGTGTTCTTGATGTTTTTAACTTATAAAGTTGTTAATTAGTGTCTATGGCTCGAGTCTAGCAGGATTATGTGATTTGTATGCTCGTTCTTGCTATTTTGGTGTAACTAGCTCAACTTGAAAGAATACTTGCTTAATCTTGAGTTTTGGTGGTTTATATGTTGTTAGATGTTAAAAGTTCATGTTGTAATTGTGTTACTAGTATCACTAGCTTCAATTTGATGTGTAGGTTGCTTTAGAAAACTTCATAAACTTGATTATTGATTTTGGTGATGTTGGTTAGGGTTTGGTAGAACTAAATGTGAAAATTTGATGCATTGAATGCCATGAATTGTTGTTGGTAAGTATTTAGTTGGATTGTATGCTTGATTACCTACGAAACGGCGTATAATTTGCGTGTGTCAAGTTTCCGAATCATTGATTTGCATTTATGAGCTTGAATGTCATTAATGATGAACATTAAATGCGGTTTTGGTTGTTGTAAGTGGTAGATTGATTGTTGAAATGTGCTTAGTTGTTTTCCTTGTCAAAATATCTTTCTGATGATATAAGATACATGTTTTGGTTGTTTGCGGGTCATAAATTATGAATGTTTGAAGTTTGGTTCGTGCATTTGTGTGTTACAGCAAAACAGGATCTGATTACTGATCTGGATGACGTCCAGATTATTGGACGCCGTCCAGGCCTTCAATGCTGGACGCCGTTCAGCAAATCTGGACGCCGTCTAGTTACACTGCCAGTTACTGTTTTGTTTTACCATTTTACGAAAAATGTTTGCTATGCTACGCACCTACGATTCACATGTAACTTGTTCTAACATGCTCATATATGATTAAAAACCTCAGAAAAATAATTCGAGACCCGACCCGAACGTGTTGACTTTTTCGTTGACTTTGACCCGACCAAAGTTGACTTTTAATCAAACTTAACCAAATGTTTGTGCAATCGTTCTAACATACTTTATACTTGTATCTTGCATGAAACGTGACAATTTGACTCACATGCTATAGTAATCGAGTCGTAACGAGCCATATGACTAATTGAACACTTTGACCGACCGTGTTTACCGATATTGATACAAACCTATTTGTTTAGGTCGAGACTAGCATTCGTTCTTGCACACGTTTACTTGTTGAAGTACATTTACATACGTGCACTCAAGGTGAGATCATAGTCCCACCTTTTTCAAATACTTTTATACTTTTAAATCGTGGGCTGAGAAACATATACATTACTTACTTATATACATTTCATATGTATATGTATACTTTCATACTTTTATACTTTAAATACAAATACGAAAGCAAAGATACGTACGAGTTAGAACATAAATCCTCAAGTCCAATTATCATTAGTTACACTTGTAGGGTGTAAGCGAGAACTTATGTTGTATGGCCATACGGGTTTGACGAACCCTCATTCGTATGAATGAAACGTATTTTCGAAATATAATGTAGGTTCTAACACTATTATGCAGAGGTAAGATTCAGTTAAGCTTGATAATTGGGTGCTCGTGATATAAACACATCTTTTGAGATGTATACGCTTGATAAATGTTTCATACTAAAACTTGTGGTTCAAACATACTTTATACATACAACTATGATTTCACCAACGTTTTTGTTGACAGATTCTTCTATGTTTTCTCAGGTCCTTGAATGCTTATGGATACATGCTTCCGCTTACTTTTTGATACTTGCTTGGATGTCGAGTATACATGCATACGTGGAGCGTCTTTTGATAATCAAATTGTGTCGCATAGATTTCAATTGTACTTTAAACTTTGTAATGTAATTCGTCAATGAACTACTTTTGTAAACCTTGAAACATCCTCACTTTTGAAATGAATGCGACATGTGTTTTGGTCAAACGTTGTTTTAAAGACTTATGACCACGTAACGGGATCTAAGTAGACGGCGCCGTCAATGACGATTTTGTCGGGTCGCTACATTAAATTGCTTACACCAAAGTATGCCGCCTTGGTTTGAATGTTCAACTCTTCTCCCGCGATAATGAAAAGAAAGGGTGACATCTGGTCCTCTTGACGGACACCCCTCTCTAGCTTGAACTCTCTTTTGGGGAACCGTTTGTAGTGACCTGAACTTTTCCATGTTTATATATATTAATTGAGATTGATATTTACATGATTAAATGTTTCCAAGATGTTAAGCAATCAAACTTGTTAAGACTTGATTAATTGAAATATGTTTCATATAGACAATTGACCACCCAAGTTAACCGGTGATTCACGAACGTTAAAACTTGTAAAAACTATATGATGACATATATATGTATATATATATATATATATATATATATATATATATATATATATATATATATATATATATATATATATATATATATATATATGTATATATATATATATATATATATATATATATATATATATATATATATATATATATATATATATATATATATATATATATATATAGTCAACATGATACTATGATAAGTAAACATATCATTAAGTATATTAACAATGAACTACATATGTAAAAACAAGACTACTAACTTAATGATTTTTAAACGAGACATATATGTAACGATTATCGTTGTAAAGACATTTAATGATATTCATACATGATAATATCATGATAATATAATAATTTAAAATCTCATTTGATATTATAAACATTGGGTTAACAACATTTAACAAGATCGTTAACCTAAAGGTTTCAAAACAACACTTACATGTAACGACTAACGATGACTTAACGACTCAGTTAAAATGTATATACATGTAGTGTTTTAATATGTATTTATACACTTTTGAAAGACTTCAATAAACTTATCAAAATACTTCTACTTAACAAAAATGCTTACAATTACATCCTCGTTCAGTTTCATTAACAATTCTACTCGTATGCACCCGTATTCGTACTCGTACAATACACAGCTTTTAGATGTATGTACTATTGGTATATACACTCCAATGATCAGCTCTTAGCATCCCATGTGAGTCACCTAACACATGTGGGAACCATCATTTGGCAACTAGCATGAAATATCTCATAAAATTACAAAAATATGAGTAATCATTCATGACTTATTTACATGAAAACAAAATTACATATCCCTTATATCTAATCCATACACCAACGACCAAAAACACCTACAAATACTTTCATTCTTCAATTTTATTCATCTAATTGATCTCTCTCAAGTTCTATCTTCAAGTTCTAAGTGTTCTTCATATATTCTACAAGTTCTAGTTACATAAAATCAAGAATACTTTCAAGTTTGCTAGCTCACTTCCAATCTTGTAAGGTGATCATCCAACCTCAAGAAATCTTTGTTTCTTACAGTAGGTTATCATTATAATACAAGGTAATAATCATATTCAAACTTTGGTTCAATTTCTATAACTATAACAATCTTATTTCAAGTGATGATCTTACTTGAACTTGTTTTCGTGTCATGATTCTGCTTCAAGAACTTCGAGCCATCCAAGGATCCGTTGAAGTTAGATCCATTTTTCTCTTTTCCAGTAGGTTTATCCAAGGAACTTAAGGTAGTAATGATGTTCATAACATCATTCAATTCATACATATAAAGCTATCTTATTCGAAGGTTTAAACTTGTAATCACTAGAACATAGTTTAGTTAATTCTAAACTTGTTCGCAAACAAAAGTTAATCCTTATAACTTGACTTTTAAAATCAACTAAACACATGTTCTATATCTATATGATATGCTAACTTAATGATTTAAAACCTGGAAACACGAAAAACACCGTAAAACCGGATTTACGCCGTCGTAGTAACACCGCGGGCTGTTTTGGGTTAGTTAATTAAAAACTATGATAAACTTTGATTTAAAAGTTGTTATTCTGAGAAAATGATTTTTATTATGAACATGAGACTATATCCAAAAATTATGGTTAAACTCAAAGTGGAAGTATGTTTTCTAAAATGGTCATCTAGACGTCGTTCTTTCGACTGAAATGACTACCTTTACAAAAATGACTTGTAACTTATTTTTCCGACTATAAACATATACTTTTTATGTTTAGATTCATAAAATAGAGTTCAATATGAAACCATAGCAATTTGATTCACTCAAAACGGATTTAAAATGAAGAAGTTATGGGTAAAACAAGATTGGATAATTTTTCTCATTTTAGCTACGTGAAAATTGGTAACAAATCTATTCCAACCATAACTTAATCAACTTGTATTGTATATTATGTAATCTTGAGATACCATAGACACGTATACAATGTTTCGACCTATCATGTCGATACATCTATATATATTTCGGAACAACCATAGACACTCTATATGTGAATGTTGGAGTTAGCTATACAGGGTTGAGGTTGATTCCAAAATATATATAGTTTGAGTTGTGATCAATACTGAGATACGTATACACTGGGTCGTGGATTGATTCAAGATAATATTTATCGATTTATTTCTGTACATCTAACTGTGGACAACTGGTTGTAGGTTACTAACGAGGACAGCTGACTTAATAAACTTAAAACATCAAAATATATTAAAAGTGTTGTAAATATATTTTGAACATACTTTGATATATATGTATATATTGTTATAGGTTCGTGAATCAACCAGTGGCCAAGTCTTACTTCCCGACGAAGTAAAAATCTGTGAAAGTGAGTTATAGTCCCACTTTTAAAATCTAATATTTTTGGGATGAGAATACATGCAGGTTTTATAAATGATTTACAAAATAGACACAAGTACGTGAAACTACATTCTATGGTTGAATTATCGAAATTGAATATGCCCCTTTTTATTAAGTCTGGTAATCTAAGAATTAGGGAACAGACACCCTAATTGACGCGAATCCTAAAGATAGATCTATTGGGCCTAACAAACCCCATCCAAAGTACCGGATGCTTTAGTACTTCGAAATTTATATCATATCCGAAGGGTGTCCCGGAATGATGGGGATATTCTTATATATGCATCTTGTTAATGTCGGTTACCAGGTGTTCACCATATGAATGATTTTTATCTCTATGTATGGGATGTGTATTGAAATATGAAATCTTGTGGTCTATTATTATGATTTGATATATATAGGTTAAACCTATAACTCACCAACATTTTTGTTGACGTTTTAAGCATGTTTATTCTCAGGTGATTATTAAGAGCTTCCGCTGTCGCATACTTAAATAAGGACGAGATTTGGAGTCCATGCTTGTATGATATTGTGTAAAAACTGCATTCAAGAAACTTATTTTGTTGTAACATATTTGTATTGTAAACCATTATGTAATGGTCATGTGTAAACAGGATATTTTAGATTATCATTATTTGATAATCTACGTAAAGCTTTTTAAACCTTTATTGATGAAATAAAGGTTATGGTTTGTTTTAAAATGAATGCAGCCTTTGAAAAACGTCTCATATAGAGGTCAAAACCTCGCAACGAAATCAATTAATATGGAACGTTTTTAATCAATAAGAACGGGACATTTCACCGTTAATCAAAATTGAAACAGACGCAGACCTAAGACAGGCCATGATCCATTTCCTCCACCTAGTGCCAAAACCCATATGCTTCATGTTTTGCTATATACATTAAACATTGTTATTTTGGTACACATATCAACGATTGGTGCAAAATTTTTTATTAATTCGAATTTAGAAAAATACAGAAGGATTTACAAAGAAAACCAAATACGGAGTAATGTTATTTATTAATATTATTAATTAATTAATTAATAATGGTATAATATAATGTAATAAAATTGGAAGGAAATAAATAATGAGAATTGTTATATGTCAAGTGGCCGACAATATTAAAGTAAAGTTGGTATCGTCAACTTTATATGTATCGTCAATTCCCGAAGTCCTTAAGTTGTAACAATGACCCGGGAACCTCTAAACCACCAGGTTTTTCTAAACCAATGTGGAAAACGATGGCTCGTATTAGGGGAACATCATATATCCCTAGAAACTTGGCAAAACGAACCAAAACCGAAGAAGAAGAAACAAGCGAGTCGGAATAAGATAGTTGTATTCGTGTGGTGTAATATATGTAATATAGTGTGCTTATGCTTTATGATATATGTAAAAATTGCTTGTATTAATAAGTATTTTTTTTTTATGAATCTAACTCTTGTCTATTTTACAGTATAAAAACACAAAATGGATAGACAACCCAATATTTTAAGAGACCTACCCGGAGACATGATTGATGAAATCTTGTCTAGAGTCGGTCAGAATTCTTCGGCACAACTATTTAAGGCGAGATCAGTTTGTAAGACATTCGAAGAACGTTCCAAGAATGCCTTGGTTTATAAAAGGCTTTCGTTCGAAAGATTGGGTATATCACATTGGGAAATCCATAAGTTACGATGTGTTTACTTTGACGCATATATTGCGGGGAACCCAAATGCTATTTTACGCAATGGGTTAAGAAATTATTTTGACTCAATATATCCGAATATTGGACTTCGTGATTTAGAAAAAGCGGCTAACATGCAACATAAAGAAGCATGTTATGCTTACGGATTAGTAATGTTCGCTTCTCACCAAAGTGAGAACAAGAACATCAAGCTACAACTATTAAACAAAACGTTCCCACAAGTGACGGAGTCAGTAATTGGGGTAAGAAATGAGGTTTTTAGATTGTTACGGGACTGTTGAACATTACGTAACCCTCGTCCCTTTGAAGACGTTACAACACGCTGTCTTATCAACGGCCATAACGGTTATGTTCCACAAGACCAAGGATGGGAAGTAATCCTAGTAAAACCAGAATGCATGACTTGTTTCTGGACGTATGAATTACGTGTCTTTATTACCTTTGCTGAACGACTTGTGTACTAGCTAGAATTATCTTCACAACCATCTTGTATCAAATTTATTGTGTGCTATATTTCATGCTATATGTAAAATAAGCGGTATTGTAAGTTTGTAAAATATTGTGTAAAAGTTTGAACGCGAAATATTATTATAACCAGTTTTTCATATAGAATTATAGTAGTTGAATTGTATATTAGCTACTAAGTATGAACTTAACGGGTAGGTACTACCCGAATTTAAACTTATAAAATGCTAATATGAAGAAAAAGCTTTTATAAATGAGTTCATATTATGCTACGAAATACTATTAACTACTCTTAATATTCTGTATGATTAACTTGTTCCATTTGACTATTTTGAAGAAAATGGCACCGACTACTCGACACACCGTGAATATGAATGAAGAGGAATTCCGTACTTTTCTAGCTTCAAACATAGCCGCAGTACAGGCTGCGCTACATACCAATAATAACCTTGGATCTAGCAGTACAGGAAATCGTGTAGGATGCACCTACAAAGAATTCACTGCCTGCAAACCTTTGGAATTTGATGGAACCGAAGGACCGATCGGATTGAAACGGTGGACCGAGAAGGTCGAATCGGTGTTTGCCATAAGTAAGTGTACTGAAGAGGACAAAGTGAAGTACGCTACGCATACCTTCACAGGTTCTGCGTTAACATGGTGGAATACCTATCTAGAGCAAGTGGGACAAGACGATGCGTACGCACTACCGTGGTCAGCATTCAAGCACTTGATGAACGAGAAGTACCGTCCCAGAACCGAGGTCAATAAGCTCAAGACAGAACTTAGAGGGTTACGAACCCAAGGATTTGATATTACCACGTACGAAAGACGATTCACAGAATTGTGCCTATTGTGTCCGGGAGCATTCGAAGATGAGGAAGAGAAGATCGACGCGTTTGTGAAAGGATTACCGAAAAGAATCCAAGAAGATATAAGTTCACACGAGCCCGCCTCCATACAACAGGCATGTAGAATGGCTCACAAACTAGTGAACCAGATTGAAGAAAGAATTAAAGAACAGACTGCTGAAGAGGCCAATGTGAAGCAAGTCAAAAGAAAGTGGGAGGAAAACGGTGATAAGAATCACCAATACAACAACAACAGCAATTACAATAATAATCGCAACAATTATCCCAACAATCGCAACATCAATCGCAACTACAACAAACGGGCCAACAACAACAACAACAACAACAACAATAGCAACTACAACAATCATCCCAACAACAATAATAACCGCAACAACAACAACAATCAGAAGCAGCTATGCCAAAGGTGTGAAAAGTATCACTCGGGGTTCTGCACCAAATTTTGCAACAAGTGTAAAAGAAATGGTCATAGCGCGGTGAAGTGTGAGGTCTACGGACCAGGGGTTAATAGAACGAAAGGAACAAATGGTGTCGGAACGAGTAATGGCGGAGCAAGTAGTGTCGGAGCAAGTTATGCCAATGTCGCTTGTTATAAATGTGGAAAATCGGGCCCCATTATTAGAAATTGCCCGAACCAGGAGAACACGAATGGACAAGGCCGCGGAAGAGTTTTCAATATTAATGCGGCAGAGGCACAGGAAGACCCGGAGCTTGTTACGGGTACGTTTCTTATTGACAATAAATCTGCTTACGTTTTATTTGATTTGGGTGCGGATAGAAGCTATATGAGTAGAGATTTTTGTGCTAAATTAAGTTGTCCATTGACGCCTTTGGATAGTAAATTTTTACTCGAATTAGCAAATAGTAAATTAATTTCAGCAGATAATATATGTCGGAATCGAGAAATTAAACTGGTTAGCGAAACATTTAAGATTGATTTGATACATGTAGAGTTAGGGAGTTTTGATGTGATAATCGGTATGGACTGGTTGAAAGAAGTGAAAGCAGAGATCGTTTGTTACAAAAATGCAATTCGCATTATACGAGAAAAAGGAAAACCCTTAATGGTGTACGGAAAAAAGGGCAACCCGAAGCTACATCTTATTAGTAATTTGAAGGCACAAAAACTAATAAGAAAAGGTTGCTATGCTGTTCTAGCACACGTCGAAAAAGTACAAACTGAAGAAAAGAGCATCAATGATGTTCCCATTGCAAAAGAATTTCCCGATGTATTTCCGAAAGAATTACCGGGATTACCCCCACATCGATCCGTTGAATTTCAAATAGATCTTGTACCAGGAGCTGCACCAATAGCTCGTGCTCCTTACAGACTCGCACCCATCGAGATGAAAGAACTGCAAAGCCAATTACAAGAACTTTTAGAGCGTGGTTTCATTCGACCAAGCACATCACCGTGGGGAGCTCCTGTTTTGTTTGTCAAGAAGAAAGATGGTACATTCAGGTTGTGTATCGACTATCGAGAGTTGAACAAACTTACCATCAAGAACCGCTACATCAACTACAAGGCTCGTCTGTTTATTCAAAGATTGACTTACGTTTCGGGTATCATCAAATGCGGGTGAAAGAAGATGATATTCCAAAGACTACTTTCAGAACATGTTACGGTCATTACGAGTTTATGGTCATGCCGTTTGGTTTAACTAATGCACCAGCTGTGTTCATGGACCTTATGAACCGAGTGTGTGGACCATACCTTGACAAGTTTGTCATTGTTTTCATTGATGACATACTTATTTACTCAAAGAATGACCAAGAACACGGTGAACATTTGAGAAAGGTGTTAGAAGTATTGAGGAAGGAAGAATTGTAAGCTAAGTTTTCAAAGTGTGCATTTTGGTTGGAAGAAGTTCAATTCCTCGGTCACATAGTGAACAAAGAAGGTATTAAGGTGGATCCGGCAAAGATAGAAACTGTTGAAAAGTGGGAAACCCCGAAAACTCCGAAACACATACGCCAGTTTTTAGGACTAGCTGGTTACTACAGAAGGTTCATCCAAGACTTTTCCAGAATAGCAAAACCCTTGACTGCATTAACGCATAAAGGGAAGAAATTTGAATGGAATGATGAACAAGAGAAAGCGTTTCAGTTATTGAAGAAAAAGCTAACTACGGCACCTATATTGTCATTGCCTGAAGGGAATGATGATTTTGTGATTTATTGTGATGCATCAAAGCAAGGTCTCGGTTGTGTATTAATGCAATGAACGAAGGTGATTGCTTATGCGTCTAGACAATTGAAGATTCACGAACAAAATTATACGACGCATGATTTGGAATTAGGCGCGGTTGTTTTTGCATTAAAGACTTGGAGGCACTACTTATATGGGGTCAAAAGTATTATATATACCGACCACAAAAGTCTTCAACACATATTTAATCAGAAACAACTGAATATGAGGCAGCGTAGGTGGATTGAATTATTGAATGATTACTACTTTGAGATTCGTTACCACCCGGGGAAGGCAAATGTGGTAGCCGATGCCTTGAGCAGGAAGGACAGAGAACCCATTCGAGTAAAATCTATGAATATAATGATTCATAATAACATTACTACTCAAATAAAGGAGGCACAACAAGGAGTTTTAAAAGAGGAAAATTTAAAGGATGAAATACCCAAAGGATCGGAGAAGCATCTTAATATTCGGGAAGACGGAACCCGGTATAGGGCTGAAAGGATTTGGGTACCAAAATTTGGAGATATGAGAGAAATGGTACTTAGAGAAGCTCATAAAACCAGATACTCAATACATCCTGGAACGGGGAAGATGTACAAGGATCTCAAGAAACATTTTTGGTGGCCGGGTATGAAAGCCGATGTTGCTAAATACGTAGGAGAATGTTTGACGTGTTCTAAGGTCAAAGCTGAGCATCAGAAACCATCAGGTCTACTTCAACAACCCGAAATCCCGGAATGGAAATGGGAAAACATTACCATGGATTTCATCACTAAATTGCCAAGGACTGCAAGTGGTTTTGATACTATTTGGGTAATAGTTGATCGTCTCACCAAATCAGCACACTTCCTACCAATAAGAGAAGATGACAAGATGGAGAAGTTAGCACGACTGTATTTGAATGAAGTCGTCTCCAGACATGGAATACCAATCTCTATTATCTCTGATAGGGATGGCAGATTTATTTCAAGATTCTGGCAGACATTACAGCAAGCATTAGGAACTCGTCTAGACATGAGTACTGCCTATCATCCACAAACTGATGGGCAGAGCGAAAGGACGATACAAACGCTTGAAGACATGCTACGAGCATGTGTTATTGATTTCGGAAACAGTTGGGATCGACATCTACCGTTAGCAGAATTTTCCTACAACAATAGCTACCATTCAAGCATTGAGATGGCGCCGTTTGAAGCACTTTATGGTAGAAAGTGCAGGTCTCCGATTTGTTGGAGTGAAGTGGGGGATAGACAGATTACGGGTCCGGAGATTATACAAGAAACTACCGAGAAGATCATCCAAATTCAACAACGGTTGAAAACTGCCCAAAGTCGACAAAAGAGCTACGCTGACATTAAAAGAAAAGATATAGAATTTGAAATTGGAGAGATGGTCATGCTTAAAGTTGCACCTTGGAAAGGCGTTGTTCGATTTGGTAAACGAGGGAAATTAAATCCAAGGTATATTGGACCATTCAAGATTATTGATCGTGTCGGACCAGTAGCTTACCGACTTGAGTTACCTCAACAACTCGCAGCTGTACATAACACTTTCCACGTCTCGAATTTGAAGAAATGTTTTGCTAAAGAAGATTTCACTATTCCGTTAGATGAAATCCAAATCAACGAAAAACTTCAATTCATCGAAGAACCCGTCGAAATAACGGATCGTGAGGTTAAAAGACTTAAGCAAAACAAGATACCAATTGTTAAGGTTCGATGGAATGCTCGTAGAGGACCCGAGTTCACCTGGGAGCATGAAGATCAGATGAAGAAGAAATACCCGCATCTATTTCCAGAAGATTCGTCAACACCTTCAACAGCTTAAAATTTCGGGACGAAATTTATTTAACGGGTAGGTACTGTAGTGACCCGAACTTTTCCATGTTTATATATATTAATTGAGATTGATATTTACATGATTAAATGTTTCCAACATGTTAAGCAATCAAACTTGTTAAGACTTAATTAATTGAAATATGTTTCATATAGACAATTGACCACCCAAGTTGACCGGCGATTCACGAACGTTAAAACTTGTAAAAACGACATGACGATATATATATGGATATACATATGGTTAACATGAGATTATGATAAGTAAGTATCTCCATAAGTATATTAACAATGAGTTATATACATATAAACAAGACTACTAACTTAAGGATTTCGAAACGAGACATATATGTAACGATTATCGTTGTAACGACATTTAAATGTATATATATCATATTAAGATATATTAATATATCATAATATCATGATAATATAATAATTTAACATCTCATTAGATATAATAAACAATGGGTTAACAACATTAATTGAGATCGTTAACTTAAAGGTTTCAAAACAACACTTACATGTAACGACTAACGATGACTTAACGACTCAGTTAAAATGTATATACATGTAGTGTATTTAGATATATTAAAATACTTTTGGAAGACTTCAAGACATATATCAAAACACTCATACTTAACGAAAATGGTTACAGTTACTTTCCCATTCTTTTCTTTCATCAAGAATTCTAGTCGTATTCTTACCCGTATTATACACAGCTTCAAAACGTACTTACTATGGGTATATACCAATAGAAACTAGCATGGGATTCCACTCTTGATTATGTCATGTATGACTAATCAATTTTAACTTCTACCATGAGCTAGTCAACTAACTAGAACTCCTTTTAACCCCACTCACCACTCACCAATTACCACTCATCATTCACTCCATTTCACTTCCAATTCTCTTTCTAATTCTCTCTCAACACACACACACACACACACTATTATGAACGTATTTTTCCAGTAGTTAATCATCATCTTCATCAAAAATCACTTCATGAATCAAGCTATAATCATCATAGGAAGAACACTTCAAGAACACTTCAAAAATCCCTTCAAGTTTACTAATTTACTTCCAAGCTTTCTAATCCATTCCAAGTAATCATCTAAGATCAAGAAACCTTTTTTATATACAGTAGGTTATCTTTCTTATTCAAGGTAATATTCATAATCAAACTTTGATTCAATTTCTATAACTATAAACTATCTTAATTCGAGTAAAAATCTTACTTGAACTTGTTTTTGTGTCATGATCCTACTTCAAGAACTTTCAAGCCATCCAAGATCCTTTGAAGCTAGATCATTTCTTGTCACTTCCAGTAGGTTTACCTACTAAACTTGAGGTAGTAATGATGTTCTTAACATCATTCGATTCATATATATAAAACTATCTTATTCGAAGGTTTAAACTCGTAATCACTAGAACATAGTTTAGTTAATTCTAAACTTGTTCGCAAACAAAAGTTAATCCTTCTAACTTGACTTTTAAAATTAACTAAAAACATTTTCTATATCTATATGATATGCTAACTTAATGATTTAAAACCTGGAAACACGAAAGACACCGTAAAACCGGATTTACGCCGTCGTAGTAATACCGCGGGCTGTTTTGGGTTAGTTAATTAAAAACTACGATAAACTTTGATTTAAAAGTTGTTATTCTGAGAAAATTATTTTTATTATGAACATGAAACTATATCCAAAAATTATGGTTAAACTCAAAGTGGAAGTATGTTTTCTAAAATGGTCATCTAGACGTCGTTCTTTCGACTGAAATGACTACCTTTACAAAAACGACTTGTAACTTATTTTTTTGACTATAAACATATACTTTTTCTGTTTAGATTCATAAAATAGAGTTCAATATGAAACCATAGCAATTTGATTCACCCAAAACGGATTTAAAATGAAGAAGTTGTGGGTAAAACAAGATTGGATAATTTTTCTCATTTTAGCTACGTGAAAATTGGTAACAAATCTATTCCAACCATAACTTAATCAACTTGTATTGTATATTATGTAATCTTGAGATACCATAGACACGTATACAATGTTTCGACCTATCATGTCGACACATCTATATATATTTCGGAACAACCATAGACACTCTATATGTGAATGTTGGAGTTAGCTATACAGGGTTGAGGTTGATTCTAAAATATATATAGTTTGAGTTGTGATCAATACTGAGATACGTATACACTGGGTCGTGGATTGATTCAAGATAATATTTATCGATTTATTTCTGTACATCTAACTATGGACAACTAGTTGTAGGTTACTAACGAGGACAGCTGACTTAATAAACTTAAAACATCAAAATATATTAAAAGTGTTGTAAATATATTTTGAACATACTTTAATATATATGTATATATTGTTATAGGTTCGTGAATCAACAGTGGCCAAGTCTTACTTCTCGACGAAGTAAAAATCTGTGAAAGTGAGTTATAGTCCCACTTTTAAAATCTAATATTTTGGGATGAGAATACATGCAGGTTTTATAAATGATTTACAAAATAGACACAAGTACGTGAAACTACATTCTATGGTTGAATTATCGAAATCCAATATGCCCCTTTTTATTAAGTCTGGTAATCTAAGAATTAGGGAACAGACACCTAATTGACGCGAATCCTAAAGATAGATCTATTGGGCCTAACAAACCCCATCCAAAGTACCGGATGCTTTAGTACTTCGAAATTTATATCATATCCGAAGGGTGTTCTGGAATGATGGGGATATTCTTATATATGTATCTTGTTAATGTCGGTTACCAGGTGTTCACCATATGAATGATTTTTATCTCTATGTATGGGATGTGTATTGAAATATGAAATCTTGTGGTCTATTGTTACGATTTGATATATATAGGATAAACCTATAACTCACCAACATTTTTGTTGACGTTTAAAGCATGTTTATTCTCAGGTAAATATTAAGAGCTTCCGCTGTTGCATACTAAAATAAGGACAAGATTTGGAGTCCATGTTTGTATGATATTGTGTAAAAACTGCATTCAAGAAACTAATTTCGATGTAACATATTTGTATTGTAAACCATTATGTAATGGTCGTGTGTAAACAGGATATCTTAGATTATCATTATTTGATAATCTACGTAAAGCTTTTTAAACCTTTATTTATGAAATAAAGGTTATGGTTTGTTTTAAAAATGAATACAGTCTTTGAAAAACGTCTCATATAGAGGTCAAAACCTCGCAACGAAATCAATTAATATGGAACGTTTTTAATCAATAAGAACGGGACATTTCAATATTGGCCAAAACCATCATCATGGAAATTACCATAACAATAATAAAAATCATAACTATATTCGAAATCACCCTAATGGTAATGGTCGTGGTCGCGATCGTGGACAAAGAAATAATAATCTACAAAATAATAAAATTCAAACACCATACAATCCCATAAATCACAATGTTGAAGAAGGCTCTTCAAAGAATGTTGAAAATTCTTGTTACCGATGTGGTAAAATTGGCCACTGGTCTAAAAACTGACGAACAAATCAGCATACTGTTAATCGGTATCAAAAATCCCTAAAGGGAAAAGGAAAAGAAGCAAACCTTGTGGATGACCTTGATACAAAAATCACTGAGCCAACTTGTGACTACTTTAATGAATAAATTTCTAATATCTATATATATATATATATATATATATATATATATATATATATATATATATATATATATATATATATATATATATATATATATATATATATATATATATATATATATATATATATATATATATATCCTATTATATGTTCGCATTAAATAAATGGTTGTAGACTTTCAATCTACACCATATCTAGTTTACTACATATTTCCTTATTATGTGCTATCGTTTATAACATATTTTGAATATAATATATTGATGAACTATGTACTCATTATTTGTTTCTCATGTTTTTTTTTTCCTAAAGTTCACCATGTATACTGCTGGAGTGAAAAATTAGTCAAATGGTGGATATCTTTGTATTACAGACAGTGGTACCACACACACTATACTCAAATCTAAAAAATATTTCACTGATTTTAAAGCAACAGAAGGAACGGTATATACTATATCAGGTCCTGCGGATTCAATAAAAGGAATGGGAAAGGCAAAATTCATATTACCAAATGGTACGAATTTTTTGATAAATAATGCCTTATTTTCTCCCATGTCAAAGAGAAATTTATTAAGTTTCTCTGACATATACCAAAATGGATATGATTATCAGTCAGTGACAACAGAAAATGAAAAATATTTAAGTATCACTGATAAGAATCGTGTAATTGAAAAACTACCAAGACTTCATTCTGGTTTACATTATACACATATAAATGTACCTGAAGTAAATGTGGTAGTTAAAGAAAAGTCATGTGATCCTGTAATGATCAGTTTGTGGCATGAGAGATTAGGTCACCCAGGATCAACAATGATGAAAAGAATAATACAAAATACACATGGACATCCATTGGCGGATCAAAGGATCCCTCATGATGCACTTATCCCATGTACATCATGCTCACTTGGAAAGTTGATAATAAGACCATCACCTCTTAAGGTTGAAAAAGAATCACCAATGTTTCTTGAAAGAATTCAAGGTGATATATGTGGACCAATTCATCCATCATGTGGACCATTTAGATATTTTATGGTTCTAATAGACGCATCTAGTAGATGGTCTCATGTTTGTCTATTATCAAGTCAAAATGTGGCATTTGCAAAATTTTTTGCTCAAATTATTAAATTGAGAGCACATTTCCCTGATTATACTATTAAAAGGGTGAGACTAGATAATGCCGGTGAATTTACGTCTCAAGCATTTAATAACTTTTGCATGTCTATTGGGATTATTGTTGAACATCCCGTTGCCCATGTGCATACACAAAATGGTTTAGCTGAATCATTAATTAAACGAGTGCAGCTAATTGCTAGACCATTGATAATGAGAACAAAACTCCCAGTATCTGTATGGGGCCATGCAATTTTGCAAGCTGCATCATTGATTCGCATTAGACCAAGTGCAAGTCATACATATTCTCCCTTGCAACTTGCTTTTTGCCATTAACCAAATATTTCCCATCTTAGAACATTTGGTTGTGCGGTTTATGTACCTATCGCACCACCACAACGCATTAAAATGGATCCTCAAAGAAGGATGGGAATATATGTTGGATATGAAACATCTTCAATAATAAGATATATTGAACCCATGACGGGTGATGTTTTTACAGCACGTTTTGCTGATTGTCGCTTTAATGAAACATTGTTCCCTAGATTAGGGGGAGAAATAAAAAATAAAGAAAATGATATTTCATGGTGTGAACCTCAATTAATGTATCTTGATCCTCGTACAAAAGAATGCGAGACCGAAGTTCATAAAATAATGCATATGCAAGAACTTGCGAATAAATTACCCGATGCATTTACAGATACAAAAAGGGTGACTAAATCAAATATACCAGCAGCAAATGCTCCAGCTCGAACTGAAATTTCAAAAGCTGACAATAAAGTCACTATTGAGTCTTTGCCACGCCAGAAACGTGGGAGACCAATTGGTTCCAAAGATAAAAATCCTCGAAAAAGAAAATCAGCTGATAATGAGGTAAAAGAAAGTGTTCAAGAAGAACCACAAATCTATACTCCCTCTGCAGAGGAGATTGATGATGTCAATACAGAATTTTCAATCAATTATGCACATTCAAAAATATTATGGAACCGAAATGAAATGAAAAATCTTGATGAGATATTTTCATATAATGTTGCATATGACATCATGAATGATGATGATGATCCAGAACCAAAATCCGTCATGGAATGTCAAAATAGACATGATTAGGATCATTGGAAATGAGCAATACGAACTGAATTTGAATCGCTCAATAAAAGAAAATTTTTCGGATCTATCGTTCTCACACCTAAAGATGTGAAACCTGTGGGATATAGATGGGTTTTTGTGCGAAAAAGAAATGAAAAAAATGAAGTTACAAGGTATAAAGCTAGACTTGTAGCTCAAGGTTTTTCTCAAAGACCGGGAATTGATTATGATGAAACTTATTCCCCTATTATGGATGCAATTACTTTTAGATACTTAATCAGCCTGGCAGTTTCTAAAAATTTAGAAATGCATCTCATGGATGTTGTGACTGCTTATCTATATGGATCACTTGATAGTGATATATATATATATATATATATATATATATATGAAGATACCTGAAGGATTTAAGGTATCAGAAGCAACCAATGCAAAACCCAAAGAAATGTACTCAATCAAGTTACAAAGGTCTTTATATGGGTTAAAACAATCGGGTCGCATGTGGTATAAATGATTAAGTGATTACTTGAAAAGCAAAGGGTATACAAATAATCTTATTTGCCCATGTGTATTCATTAAGAAAACAACATCTGGATATGTGATCATAGCCATTTATGTTGATGATCTTAACATTATAGGTACAAATAAAGAGATCCATGAAGCCATTCAACTTCTAAAGAAAGAATTTGAAATGAAAGATCTCGGAAAAACCAAGTATTGCCTTGGTTTGCAGATTGAGCATATGCCTAATGGTTTACTTGTACATCAAACAACTTATACGAAAAAGATTTTAAAACGTTTCAATATGGACAAGGCAAAACCATTAAGTACTCCTATCGTTGTTAGATCACTTAATGTTGACACTGATCCATTTCGTCCCTGTGAAGATCATGAAGATATCTTGGGACCAGAAGTACCATATCTTAGTACAATTGGAGCTCTTATGTATCTTACAAATTGTACAAGACCTGACATTTCTTTTGCAGTTAATTTGTTGGCAAGATTCAGCTCAGCTCCTACCAAAAGACACTGGAATGGGATCAAACACATATTTCGATACCTTCGAGGAACTACTGATTTAGGATTATTTTATTCTAACGAATCAAAACAAGATTTGGTTGGTTATGCAGATGCAGGTTATTTATCTGATCCACATAAAACTAAATCTCAAAATGGATATGTATTCCTAAATGGAGGTACCGCAATATCATGGCGTTCTCAAAAACAAACACTTGTTGCAACATCATCAAATCATGCCGAAGTGATTGCATTACATGAAGCTACTCGGGAATGTTTTTGGTTGAGATCAATGACACAACTCATTACTGATTCTTGTGGACTAGAACGCGATAAAAGTCCAACAACTATCTATGAAGATAATGCAGCTTGTATAGCACAAATGAAAGAAGGGTATATCAAAAGTGACTGAACAAAACACATACCTCCTAGATTCTTCTCATATACTCAAAATCTCATCAAAGACAACCAGATTGAAATGAGATATGTTCAATCCAGCAAAAACTCTGCCGATCTTTTCACCAAAGCACTTTCAACTGCTATTTTCAGAACGCATGTTCACAATATTGGCATGAGGCATGTTCAAAAGATGTGACGACTCAGCAATGTCTACTTGAGGGGGAGTCAACTCTATGCTGCATTCTTTTTCCCTTGACTAAAGTTTTTATCCCACTGGGTTTTTCTTTAGCAAGATTTTTAATGAGGAAGTAACTTGTAGTTGATCTTAATAAAACAAAATTGTCGTCCAAGGGGGAGTGTTATATGTCAAGTGGCCGACAATATTAAAGTAAAGTTGGTAATCAACAAATATGATGAATCACAAAATCATTCACGGATATTACTGTTCTACACAGTGAATTACTGTACTATATATAAGTGATCGATTGTAATCAATGATATACTAATTCATACATATAGAATATATTTCATCACCATTCTTTTACTCTCTCTTATTTAAAGTTTATTAGTAACTTATAGTCATGAACCAAACCACTAAAGGTAGTTATAAGCCTACTGAATTATAACAAGAATCAAGATTTGAAATTGCGTTGCCAAATTATTAATATATGTAACAATTGACAGAATTAATAAATCGTATAGTCCAACAACATGTACAACATATAAGTCCAAGAGTCCATCTTTTTCTAAAACTAATTGGTGATAGAGGGACTTCCCCTTTGACTTATATGCATACATTTGTTTTTGTCCATGACCGATGTGGGATAACTTTCCAACACGCCCCCTCACATCGAGGCGTGGAACGGTTGTAGAGATGGCGGCAAGAAGAAGGCCTGACTCAATCTCTTTGTAGCGACGGCGGCACACACATGGGGGCTTGACTCGAACTCGCTTTGTAAAACCGCTTACCTGAGCTCTGATACCATGACAGAATTGATAAATCGTATAGTCTAACAACATGTACAACGCATAAGTCCAAGAGTCCATCATTTTCTAAAACCAATTGGTGATAGAGGGACTTCCCCTTTGACTTATATGCATACATTTGTTTTTGTCCATGACCGATGTGGGATAACTTCCCAACACGCCCCCTTGTTGGGAAGTTATCCCACATCGTTCATGGACAAAAACAAATGTATGCATATAAGTCAAATGGGAAGTCCTCTATCACCAATTGGTTTTAAAAAAGGATGGACTCTTGGACTTATGTGTTGTACATGTTGTTAGACTATACGATTTATCAATTCTGTCAACAATCTTCTGCTAAGTCTTTGTATATTTTAATATATGTATTAAATTATTTGAGAACTTTACGTACTGTTCATATTGTAATATTAGTAGGAGTATATAAATATATAAATATAAATAATATTATGCTCCGTGGTTTCAATGTTCTTATGTTCTTTTACGTAAGTAGAGGCGATTAAATCTAAGGATGCTATGGTTAATGGCACGGGCAAGAAGAAGGGTGTTCCTTTGACTTGCTAGGTTTTGTGTCCTAGTCTTAATGTAATTTGACTTGTTAGGTTGTAGCTTTAGTTGTTTGTCTTCTTGCAGTGTTGGTTAGGTTGAGATGTTTGCATATTTTTAGTTTTATTTGGTTTCGTTGTTGTAGTTACGTGTTAGTTTCGCCTCTTGTATTGTTATTTTTTGGGTTTTTATTTTCAGATGAAAGTTTCGATCTCTCTTATATATATCTGTCTTTATTTTTGTCGAAATAAATTGCGTTTATATGTAAAATTATTACTTTATTTGGAAGTAGGCATTCTTTTTTCTTTTTTAAAAAATTACTCCGTAATAGAAAATGAATGATTATTTTAGTACGTTGGAAATTGTTGTGAAGGTGACTCATACATTTAACAAGTTTAATGGGGGAAGGTATGTCATACGTATAAACTTCAATTAAGGAAGGTGATTCATTCTTCTCTGATCACCATGTATGCTACACATCGTGTTTTCAAAACTAATAATTCTTTAACTACATACCAAAATTTTATTTATATAAAATAAATTTCACTTATATATAAAATAATAATAGAACAATATCTGCATTATATATTCCATATATCTGGATTGCAGTTGTACCTGAGTGGTAGTGGCCTGCCTTTAACACACTTGAGGTCAGGAGTTCGACTCCACTCCAGGGCAACAATTAATGCAATTTTATTCCTGCCATGTAAGGATCCACTCATGGCACCTTTCTCACATTGTGTTGGGGGTAAAGGGGAGGAGGTTTTACTTGGCCGTGCCCTTGGATCGGTTCAAGGTTTCCTCCCGGGCAGCGATAGGGGGCGGGTTAATATCACTGCATCGGCATAGTCGAAACGGGAGATGATTGCGCTGTTCTAAAAAAAAAAAATTCCATATATCTTCTTCACAACTTCAATATACACACTTTTTAAATTTTTTTTTTTTTTTTTTGAAAAGCAAGAAATTTTATAACCACAAACAACAAACATACAGTGATAACATACAACAGACAAGGGAAGCTACAAAGCAAAGCACCCCCCCAAAAAAACACACTTTTTAAATTTAAGTGACTAAAATAGCAAACAACGATCATTTAATTTCTAAATATAAAGAATTGGGAGTACTGGGAGTTTAGATAACAGGAAAAAAGATATTTTAGATTATAGCTGTATGTTTTACAAGCTACGGAGTATAATATTATCTTGCATAATGACATAATGATAATGGTCTAAATTAATATTACAACACTAACGTGTATAAGTTGATTAAAGTGATGGTTTGTAGCTAGTGGTGTTCAATATTTAAATTTTAACTTGGTTTTGGTCCAGTTTTTTGTTTTGCCTTCAAAATAGAAAACCTAGTCAAATAAATTGAGTAAATCGAAAATTAAACTGATAAACACTGCAAACATAGCTAGAGCCTAGAAGTGTGTATAACAATATTGTCTTATATATAATTTCATGAATAATGTTGTAATGTTGTAGAGTTGTGAAGGTAAATTATACTGACGTGGTTGTGTTATAGGATGGAGGTGGCGTTGTGGTGATGTGATACACTCCGTAATTGATAGTTGAGTGAATAAAATAATATAAAAGATGGCCAATCAAAATACAACACACACACACTAAAACAGCTCCTTTGATAACAGCCCCTCAGGGGGTGTTGTGTGACAACAATTGCTCCATTGTCATAGTGAATGGTCTAAGAAAGATATATGCTTATTAGTTACATCATCTATCACTTTGTTTGAAGACTTGATATATGTTCACACTAACTTGTTATAAGCACATACGTATTTATATTTGTGTACATGATCGATATTACATCCCTTGGGTTGTAGCTAGGGCTCCCATATATTCATATATATATCAATACGTCCAAAATGTCACTTTTAGCCCTTATGGTTGGGCACCGTAGCTACCGAACCATTAGGATTAGCAAACAATTTCGCAAAGAAATGATCAGCCAAAATCGCATTTGCAGCATCAGATGGATGAAACGCGTCCCAAAATACATATTCAGTGCGATTATCACAAACGTGCGCATTCGATAAGCATAGTCCTCCAACAGTTGTATCAACTTTGCAGCATGATGTATTAGACACCTTGAAACCTATACATAATTAAACCAACACAATTAATTAACAAATAATTAAGGATTGATTTATAGAGTTTTCTAGGTTGTCCTTAGGATTTTCGGACACACAATGATTAATTGTACTTTAATGGTAACCGTCCACTAACTTTCGGAACTCATCTAATACCTTAACGTACTACTTCTTAATGACAACTCTTAGGGCTCTAATCATTAGAGCTGTGATTATATCGAACCTAAAACTTTGCAAACGTTACGATTATGAGCTGGGACTTGATAGATACCGTATATAGTAGGATTTTCGACCAAATCTAGAACATCTTGGTAAGTATCCGCGAAAGTGAGTTGAGCATTTTTAAGCTTGAGATTCAAAACGTTTATTAGTCTTTGTACTTTCGTGTTGAATTGAAGTACCCAATTGTTTACTTGATGTAAGCATTGATTAGTATGCGATTTTGCTCGTTGTGAAGGAATGCATCCAAGAGGTCCGAGCCCATGAAAAACCATCTTTCGAGCTCCAAGCAAGTAGAGCCTCTTTCACCACCATAACCAAAAAAAAAACAACTACATAAATTTCTTGAAACAACGTACAAAATTTTACATATACATATTTATAGAAGTTTTCACACGTACAGTAAATTGTTCGGCTAGTTTCAAGTTAAGAACCCCCAAGAACTCTTCGGGAGTGTATTGTTGACCGTCTGGTAGAAACGGCTGCAAGAAATTGTTTATGTAATCGTTGCTACCTATAAGAACGCAAAACATAAACATTTAAAAATATATATATGGTGCTGAATAGTTGATTACAAGATTTAATTATATGCTGATTAACTTGATAATCATAATCTTACCCATTCCAATGAAGTAAATGGCCTCATTTAAAAGAGTATTACCAGCTTCTTCTCCTAATTTAGCCTTGATCACCTTGGTTGTGTTCTCAAAGTAGTCTATTTGATCGTCGAACGACATTCTTTGTATCTGTTTACCAAAAAAATTAGTTCAAAAAAGCAACAAAAAGAAACTAACAAATAAGTTATTATAAACAAATTAAACTTGATCTTACGAAATAAAGCCCCGTATCATTCAGAATGCCTGCACCACCCGATGCGTAGTTAACCCCTTTTAAGATCGCATCATCGGTTGGACTTAGTGAAAGATAAGGTGGTGGAGATGGGATTCCAAGTTTCTCAGCTGCAATACAACCAAATAAATTATCTAAAATTTAATTTTGTGTTTTCTTTAGCTTTAAAATTAAACACAACTGGTTTATAGTTCGTTGTTAAAATCGAGAAAAAAGATGTAAGACTAGCATTAATTTTGTGCAGTTTGTGTACTTGAAATACATGTTTACGTACATATGATATCACCGATGGTTCGGCCATTACTGAACCGGCCGGTGGGTTTCTTGTTGACATAATCGATGCCATAAAATGGAAAATCTGATCTAGCTAGAGAAAATTTCAAGTAGTTATTGTTTCCAACTTCTGTTAAAGAATCGCCGAAGATGTAGGTGACAAGTGCGTTAGCTGATGTATTAGCCGAAGTAGCTGAAGCTGAAGCTTGATCAAGCACAATGACAATGATTGCGGCTGTGATAATTGCTAGAACCATTGGTTTAGTCATGGTTAATTAGTCTTGTTAGTTGTTTTGTTTACTAATTATGTTGGTAGCAAGATTTTATAGAAATTGATGTGGGGTTTTTGGGTGAGATTTTTTTGAAGAGCTTTTAGAAGTTGGTGGTGTTGGCCAACTGATGTTTACTTGAATGTAGTGAGGAGAGTCAGTTTAGTTAGTTGGATTTTAATTTACATTTTGATTTGGAGGGTTTTCAGTTTAATTTCTTTGCTTCGGTTGGAAATTAGCTAGTGTTTGAGTAAATTAGTAGTACTAGTTAATTACAGGAAATTATAAATTTAATAAGTATAAATCATTACCAATCAAATCATATTATTAGTATTTAGTATTATCTCCTTATTTAAAAAAGAAAAATGATAAATAATAAATTCAAGCTTATAACTTGGTTTATTTGTATTGTGTTATTAAGGTTAAGATTAAAGGCCTTTTCAAAAAAATAATAATTTAAAATTAAAGTCTAAATTGTCCTTTAAAATCTAAAAATATTATCTCCTTTTCTAAAAGAGAAATATGATAAACAGTACATTCAAGCTTATAATTTGGTTTGTTTGTATTGTGTTAAGGTTAAGATTAAAGGCCTTTCATAAAGAAAAAAAAAAAGAAAAGAAAAAAAAAATTAAGATTAAAATTTAAAATACTCTGTGTAAGTAGATTACTGCTAGTTTTTAAATTTTAGAAGTAATTTCATATAATGATAATTTGTTAAGTTTTTACAATAATGTATGGTTTGTCATGTCCTAAAATCTAAAATCTAAAATATATAATAATATTATTATCTCCTTATCTAAAAGAGAAAAAAGATAAATAGTACATTCAAGCGTATAAGCTGATTTGTTTGTATTGTGTTAAGGTTAACACTAAAGACCTTTAAAAAAAAAAAAAAGGTTAAGATTAAAGTGTAAAATACTCCGTGTAAGTAAATTATTACTAGTTTTCAAATTTAAAGTTAATTTCATATAATGGTAAATTGTAAAGTTTTTAAAATAATTTGAAAAAATCGAAACTCAAAGGTCTTTTCAAACGCTTTGATGAAAATTCAACTCAAATCATTCGAGTGAATTTCACTACAGTTAAAAAAGAAAAAGATAGATTGGTTGTTGTGGCTTTCAAACAACGAGATCATGTGCTATCTAATCCACTTGGCAACTGTGCTAGTTGCTCCCTATGCAATGGTATCGTTAGCAAGTGTGTGCATATTAGTTAAATCACATATTAGATTGTATTGTATAGCTATTTTCCGGTGTCCTGTTTTGTAATAGCTTGTAAGCTCCTTGTGTACTTTGAGTGGCGATTAGCTGCTCATATTCCTTGTTCATTGATTAATTATTCCTTACTTTTCAAAAAAAAAAAAAAAAAGTTTTCACAATAAAATATGGTTTGTCATAAAATGCCCTAAAATCTAAAAAAAAAAAATAAAAAATACGATAATTTGATTATAAGATTATATTTAAAATGATCAGAAAACAAATAACTTCATATTTATACACAAAATTATGACAGAGTGTTTACAAAAGTAAAAATCAGATGTTAAGTTTAAGAGTCTTTAATCTTGTTTAGAAATGTGATCCATTACTCACGTTAAGAGCCAATATTGTTTTACTCACGTAAGCATCAAATATCAAATAGCATACATTCATCTAAAAATCCTAAAAATCAAGATATGATCTTTTTTGCATCATTCATTAATTTTCACTAAAACTAGATTCAAAAACTCTGAATTCTCATGTATATAATATATGAAACTTGATTGCTCCATAGCATTTGTTTTCTTTTGGCGAAAATTATCTTCAACATGTATCAGCAAGGATGGTGCATCGGCAGAGGCGATGCTAAATGTAGATCCGTGGGTCACGGTACACTGCTATTTTGAAAATTTTTAGTAAAAAATACTATGTAAATTATATAGGACACCACTAAATTTAAATATATGACCTCATATATTTTTAAATCTATAGTTTTTCTTTTGACTTGTGTAGAACACCACTAAATTATACTACTCAAATCCCATATATTTTTTGATTTTCTAATTTTATTGAAGGTAAACTATCACTACAATAACAACTTAATATAATTGGTGCTTAAAATAAATTCGGGACCCCACTTAGTTACAATCCCGCTCGAGAGCCAAAACGAACTCTGGTATGACAATGCGGAAGAAGGCCTTAAGAGGTACCTAAACCAAGTGATCAAATGGAGATTCAATTTGTCCTTGTTAGGACCCAAAATGTATAGTGTTAAAAGTGAATAATGCTTTAATATAAGGTTCTATATAGGAGGACTATATATAGAACCTAAGTAGTCCTAAATACATAGCCATTGCATTATAGTGAGTTTAAGAAGCTCTGGAATACAATTTCGTCCGAATTACTCTCTTTCCGAATCTGTTACTGTTCATCCGAATCTCATTCTTACTATTGATTTTTCGTTAGTCAATCATGTTCTGACCTATCATTTGGTATCAAAGCATCCAGGAAGTGATTCTCTATCACTAGATCGATCCAAAATTTGAAGGTTCAAGTTCCAGTTTACATTCGTTGTAACATCCCGTTTTTCGTAACGTGCTACTAGTGGCGAAAGTTAAATCTTTGGTTATGTTGTTGAGCTCGTAAGATGTTAACATTGACCACGTTGGATTTGAAACCGCTCGATTAATGAAGAAAACTGATGAAGGCTGAAAACTGCAAATTTCGCGGTCGCGACATATAGTCTCGCGGGCGCGAGATGTAGTTAATTGATCAGGTCGGTTTTGCTGAACTTGTTCACGGGCGACCAATTACTCGCGGTGGCGAGATTTAGTGAGCTAACCAGTTCTGTTTTGTTGTATCAGGCTCGCGAGCGCGATCTTGGGCCTCGCGGTCGCGAGGTTTGCCAGACTGGTGCACTTTTAACTCGTTTTTAAGGGGTAAAATGAGGGTGTTTTGGTCTTTTCACTTGGGTGTCAGTTTGGAGCCACTAAAACTGATCCAAGACTCATTCAAGCCTCATATCTTATCCTCATAGACACTCTCATCCACCTTAGAGAGAGAAATAAAGTTTTAGAGTGAGAAAGCTTGATTTGGGGAAGAAGAAGTGGAGATCTCTTCAAAGTGCAAGTGCTAAGGTTGCTCATCTCGTTCTTGACTACATTTTGGTAGTGGTCCGAATTTCATTTGTTGATTTGATATTCAAAGTTAGGGTTTGAGCTTAAATTGATGAGAAACCCTTTGATGCTCATGAAGTGAGTTTGTTGTTGCTAGTAAGTGGGTTTAGACTCATTGTTGGTGGATTTTGGGTTGGAAGACTAATTGACCATGTTTAGGTCTAAAAGTTAGTGTTAATCACTTGAAAGTGTGTAAACTAGTGATTATGTTGTTGTTTGAACTCATAAGAGTGTGTTTGGAAGCCTAATTGTGAAATGGGTCAAAATTAGGTTTGAAAGTTAATTTGGGGAAGACAAGTGTTTAACACTTATATTTTGGTCTAGTTGGCATTATAGGACCATTTTCACTAGTGTTAAGTGATTATTGGTTAGTTTGGGCATTGATTGTGCTTGAAAGTGCAATTGGGTCAAAATTGCACTAGGTGTCAATTTGGGTTGGTTTGTAATCCACCCTAGTTGTGTTGTTTGTTTATGTGATAAATGGAATAGGTACTTTTCATTGACGGATTGCGGATTTGGTTTGCATTCATCAAGGCGACAAGGTGAGTGTAAATATATTATATGCGTATGTATGCATAGGATGGGTGCGGGTAGAGTAGAGTTATCCTTGTGCATCGGGGTTCACTTTACACGTGTGTGTGAGAGATAATGGACCCTTTGGGTTTCGGGTCCACTTGGCACGTTTGTGCGTTTTGGGTTACCACCCTTGGGGTAGTGAATCTCGTGAGTTCGGATTCACGTTTACAAGTAGGCCAACCCCGTTGTTGTTGTTGAGGTGATTTGGGTAGTGAATCGCATGAGTTTTCAAATTCACAATGTCGCGTGAGTTTTCGGACATTCCCATTGTTGTCATGACTTAAGGTTATGATTCGCGTGAGTTTTCGGATTCACTGGGCACGTGAGTTTTCGGCCAACCTTATTAACGTTTGGATTGGTGTGGTGTATCGCGTGAGTTTTCGGATACACCGGGGCGCGTGAGTTTTCGGCCAACCTCGATTGTCGTTGTGGTGAAGGTACTGAATTGCGTGAGTTTTCAGATACAGTAGGGAGCGTGAGTTTTCGGCCAACCTTCATGGATTTGAGGTTAAGGGGTTAACCTTGGAATTTTGGGGTGTGTGTGTGTGTGTGTATATATATATATGTGTGTGTGTGGAGAGGATCCATTGAGAACTTTTTTGGTGTGAGAACTCTAGGAACTCCAAAATACACCCAAATACACTGAAATTCGAGCAAAAAAGGGAATTCGAGCAAAAAAGGGAATTCGAGCAAAAATTAAAAACATGGACGAACAAAAATATCATAGCCGAGAAATTTTATTTATTTTTTTGTTCGAATACCAAAATGTAGAACACATTTTGGTTCGAATATCGCCTTTTTTGTTCGACTATCAACATGTTCTACATTTTTTTGTTCGACTATCCAACATGTAGAACACAAAATTGTTCGGCCGCCTTTTTTATTTGTTCGAATATCATGTTTTTTTGTTCGAATTGCTCCTTTTAGTTCGGCCGTGTTTTTTTTGTTCGAATTTCCTGTTTTTTGCTCGACTATCCCCTTTTTTGCTCGTCTGTGTCCCTTTTTGCTCGAATTTCAGTGTATTTTGGAGTATTTTTGAGTTCTCAGAGTTCTCACACAAGAAAAGTTCTCATTTGATCTCTCTAATATATATATATATATATATATATATATATATATATATATTATATATATATATATATATATATATATATATATATATATATTGTTGTGTTGTAGCTAATCCCGCGGTTCGACATGGTAGTGTGTAGCGTATAGCTTGCTTAGTTATACATGGATGCGGTATGTGTTTATTACTTGTGTTGGTTACACGTATTCGTTTTATGCATATGTATGTATATAGTATGTTTATATTCACTAAGCTTTATAGCTTACCCTCTCGTTGTTTACATTTTTATAGATTCACGAGGAAGAGGTGGCAAGGGTAAGCACGGGGACTAGTGAATTACTATGGGTTGCTTTAGAAGACTTAGCTTTTGGATTTGATTTAGGATTGGGTAGTGCATTCCTAATCACCATGTCCGGTCTTATGTTGGAGTTTAAACGCTTTGGGTCGAGAGTGTCTTTTGGTTATGTTAAACGGAACTTGGGATGCTATGCCCATTTTGACACCTAAAACTTATGTAATGCATAAATTAAGTTGTTTAAACTTGTCGAGTGTTGGACGTGTTTCAAAAACATAAATAGTGGTGTCGTGTTATTAGTATTAATGTGTTGTAATAAAAGAAAAAAAAAATTCGGCAAGTTATAAATCAAGTTTATTCTTCAATTTACTTTTAAGGTACATGTCTATGTTATTCTACTCTTGTTATTTCATTTTATTTACTGTTTTTATTTACTGTTCGTCTGCCATTATGAACTAAACGTTCATAGTGGTTGCGTGGACGAAAACTACAACTTTGTCTGGGAATCAGATGAAGTCGCCGACTTCATCAGTCCAAGCTGCCGGCTTGGCTGAGATAAAGCTGCCGGCTTAATGCTTAATTCTGTGCAGTTTCTGGTTTTTCTAAATTTGTATAAACTGATTTTCTATTATGATTATGTAAACTGTTTTGAATCTGCTATGTTTTAATACACTTGTTTGCCATGCTTAATGATTAAATAACAAGATTTTAGGGTTGATTAACACTTAATCCAACAATCTATTATTCGATTCACTCTACTTTTTTTGTAAGACCCGAATATTTATCTTGCTTGTTTGTGTATTAAGACGTTCGAGATTGGGTTTCGCGGATTATTTATATAAAGTTTAAAATGCAAAAGAATCTGTTTCAGTTAGGTCGCGCGCCGCGCGGGGATTCGGCGCGCCGCGCCGTTTGCTGCTGACAGAATCCCTTGTTTTTAATTGGTTTAAATGAAGGGCAAATGGGTAATTTCACTTGAGGCCGGATTTGTGAGGCTTATGAGCTAGTTTGGATCAGTTTTGGATCCCATTCACATCCACTCATCATCTTCATCCATTTTTAGAGAGA
Source organism: Rutidosis leptorrhynchoides (assembly GCF_046630445.1). Lineage (NCBI taxonomy): Eukaryota > Viridiplantae > Streptophyta > Magnoliopsida > Asterales > Asteraceae > Rutidosis > Rutidosis leptorrhynchoides. The sequence continues at coordinate 181,490,497 of NC_092340.1, read as the reverse complement.
GAGTAAGAGTTTAGAGAGAGATTGGAGGTTTTGGTGAGGAAGAAGCTCGAATCGTTCAAAGTCTCGGGTTTTAAAGTTGTTCCTTTCGTTCTCGGCTACACGGTGATAGTATTGGTAAGCTCAAACTCCGAATTTCAATTATCTAATTTGATATTCAAGTTAGGGTTTTGAGTTAATTAGTTGTAAAACCCTTTTTTGTGATGAAATGGGTTTAGTGAAGCTAGTAATCGGGTTTATTGTTATTGTTGGTGGATTTCGGTTTGGTGAACAAATTGGTTATGTTTAGAACTTGAAATTGGGTTTAATCACTAGGTTTAGTGATTGTGGAAGTATTGAAACCTATTTAGGGTTATTTGGTTGACTAACTTTGACCTTGGGTCAAATTAGGGTTTGGTGGTGATTATGACCCAATTGGCGATTTAATGAAGTTTATAAACTTAAAATGGATTAAGTTGAAGTATAAAACCGAGTTAAATGTGTTTTGGTGTCAAAACTTGTAAAGAATGAGATTTTGACCTTTATGGGTCAAAATTAGGGTTTAAGTGTCATTTTGGGCAAGATAGGTGTTTAACACCTATGATCGGGTTTAATTGGCGTATTAAGACCATTCTCACTTGTGTTAGTGATTATTGATTAGTTTTGGGCACGGTTTGTGCTTGGAAGTGCATTTGGGTCGAAATTGCACTAAGTGACGAATTGGGTTGATTTGTAAATCCACTCTAAGTGTATTGTTGTAATTGTGATAATGGAATAGGTATTTTCCATTGGCGAGTTGCGGATTACTTGGAAGCTTTCTTCAAGACTTCAAGGTGAGTGATATTATCCTATGTACATATGTATGTGTAGGATGGGTGCGGGTCGGGTGAAGTGAATCTCGGCTATAGAGCTCACTTCACGTGTAGGTGGACTTGATGGACTTTTGTATAAGTCCAATTGGCACGGTTGTGCGTTTTGGTTGACCATCTTTGGCGAAGTACACGTTCGTGTGTACATTATCACACGTGATTGTGAGTTGGATGTTGTGGCCCCGATGTGGTGGATTATATAATCCCGTGACCGTGGGTTTGAGTTGGAGAAGTGAATCGCGTGTGGTTTCGGATTCACGATGACGCGTGTAGTTTCGGTCATCTTATCGAATGAATCTCGTGTAGTTCGGATTCATGGTGACTCGTGTAGTTCGGTCATCTTATTGAGGTAGTAATCTCGTGTGGTTTCGGATTACTAAGGCTCGTGTAGTTCGGCCAACCTCGATGTTGTGAAGATAGTAATCTCGTGTGGTTTCGGATTACTAAGGCTCGTGTAGTTCGGCCAATCTTCATTGTGGTATTTGGTTCTCGGTATTGGGTTAAGGTGTTAACCTTGTTCGTTTATATTATTATATATTAATGTATTGTTGTGTTGTAGCTAACCCTCCGGGTGTAGCTATTTGGCGTTGTTCACATCGTCGTTGGTGAACTTATATTGTTATTGTATCTTTAGCTCGTTGCTTAGAGATCGTACGGTATGCTTAGTGTAGTGCCTTATATGGATGCCTCGGTATGCGGTATTTGTTATTTTGTGGCGTGTCCATTTTATACATATATATGTATGTAGTATATTATCATTCACTAAGCATTAGCTTACCCTCTCGTTGTTGACTCTTTTTATAGATTGCATGCGGATTGGTGGCTCGGGTAAGCGCGAGGACTAGAAGACTTGCATAGTTTGCTTTAGAGACTTGCTTTTGGATTGTTTAGGATTGGGTAGCGTATCCCCAATCGCCATGCTCGGCTTCGTTTTGTATTAAAAGTCTTATGGTCAAATATTGCATTTTGGTACTCAAGGGGTAATTTGGGTCGATGTGGGACCCGCTTCGTAAATTTGATTTTATTAATTAAACGTGCTAGTTTTTCATATATGAAGTCATGGTTAAAAGCGTTTTAGCTAAATGTGTCGGGAACTAGTCAAACATTTTCATTAAATTGACTTCCGGGGACAGCGGGCTGTCCAGGTGGTTTGGCGCGCCGCGCGGCCACCTGGCGCGCCGCGCAGATGGCCTGCACCAGAAATTTTTTTTTGTTTGAAATTTCGTCGTGTTTGGTCGGTTACGGTTTGGGTTGTTACAAGTGGTATCAGAGCATGGTCTAAGGGATTTAGGTGACTTGAGATAGGTGCCTAGACTTAGACTTTTGTGTGTGCTTAATTTGTTGCGGGACTTGTAGGATTACGGGTCGGAATGGGTTTAGTTAGTGCCTTGTTTATAGGTTGACTAACGTTTATATTAGTAATGCGGATATTATTAATATGCTCTTGTGTTGTGATAGTAATTCTCGCGTGTGTTTGTACCGCGTAGAATTTTGGTTGTGTTTGTTTATATCATCGAGCGAGGCGGTCGTTGTACTAACAAGTCGATGCGGCGTGTGTGCGTAATAAGAACTTGCAGACCTTATTACGGGTGCAAATCGTGTCTAACGAGTGATGTACGACGAGTGCTTAGCAAGATGGGTCGGGGTTGTGCGTGTTTACTTATACGTTCGTGATCTAATCGTTTTGCATTCCTTAGAATGGCGACGGGAAGTGGGATCGATACGAACGACGCGGAGTTTAACGCTAGAATTGCGGCCGCCGTTGCGGAGCAAATGCGTGGGTTGGAAGAAAGAATGGAAAGGAAGTATTCCGAACTTCAAAGTAGTAGTGAAATGGAGCGTTATCTTAAAAGCTTCATGAGGACTAAACCCCCGATGTACGACGGAAAACCGGATCCTTTGGTGAGCACAACATGGATTTCGGATGTCGAAGGGTGTTTTCGTACTATTGATTGCCCTCCCGAGAGGAAGACGAGACTCGCTACGAGTTTGTTGCGGGGTAGGGCAAGGGATTGGTTGGATGGTAAGATTGATCTTGTCGGTGGTGAGACGTTTATGGCCTTATCATGGGACGAGTTTAAGGAAGAATTCTTTGAGGAGTTCCGGACTTCGGCCGATTTGTGGGAATTGCGTAATGAGTTGCGAAATTTGCGACAAGGATCTATGGATTTGAGTACTCTTAAGACGACCTTTATGGCGAAGGCTCGTTTTTGTCCGGAGTATTTGGGGAATGATCGTTTGTTGATGGGGGATTTCTATCGGACCTTGAATGATGACTTGAAAAGTAGGATTAGTCGGGGTCAAGCGAAATCGTTTTCGGAATTATTCGACTTGGCTAGAGGTTTCGAGTCGTATTCACGATCGAAGAGGGGTGAATCTTCAAGTGAGAAAAGAGTTGTTTCTTATGGTGCTCCGAGTAAGAGGACTAAGGGTCCGAGTGTGAGCACGGGTGGTACGCGAACGGGTATATCGGATTCTAGTACGGCTAGATGTTACAATTGTGGCGTAAGGGGTCACAAGTCTTGGGAATGTTCGGTACCAAAGGGTGGTAGTATGGTGTGCTTCAATTGCCAAAAGGAAGGACATCGTAAGTCGGAATGTCCCAAGTTAGCGGGGACGGGTGCGGCGAGGAGACGTTAAGGTACGTTTAATTTTGATAAATATGTCTTTTGATTATTTATTAAATGCCGTTTGAGTTTGAGTTGCATGCCTTTGTTGTGTATGTTATGCTATGGGTGACGTTCCTAATGGAAGTACCCTAAGGTGATGTTTGATTGTCGGGCGAAGGGCGTAAGACTTGGTGCAACCAAGCGTTCCTTAGTATTTGGGGTATGTTTCTACCAAGCCACGGAAATGGTTTTGGTGTTCGATTGTTAAGCGCGTGTTCGCTTGCGTGTCGAAGTTGACGAATCATGAGGTTCGTCGGTTGGTTGGAACCCTTGAGATCGAGTGTTTTAAATCTCGATGGGCGTTGGTAATGGAGTCTTTATGACGCGACGTTAGGTGCCTCTTTTATACCTACTAGCGTGGTGTCGACTCCGATTGTGTTGTAGTTACATTGTACTTAGGGTACCGGGAGGAACCCTTAAGTATACGAGTGACTCGGTGAAATTGACAACTATAGTAATTGGATGATTGCGAGGGTGTAGTTTGTGTAATGCGTGGTACACTTTTCGTTCGAAATGTTTAAGGATTGTTTGAAATCCTTCGTATGCTCAAGGTTGGAGCAAGGTGTAGTGATGGGTCGTGTGTACCCAATCGTTGGTAAAGTCTACCTTTGGTAGCATTATACGGTTGTACGAGTGTGATATAGGAACGTGGTTCCAAGAGGGGGAGTCGCATTTCCGCACGAGGAAGTTTTAGTGTGATATTTCGGATGATGTTTTTAGTAGATCCGGAAATTTCGTCGAGACCTAGTTTTGGTCAACTTGTGGTAGAGTACAATTTTGGTTAAATTGTACTTATGATATTGGATTGGAATTACCACTGAGGTGGTAATGTGGTAAATCTCGTTGAGAGATAATAGACGTGTTTGGTGAGCAAGGTGAAATCCTTCGGTTAAGGGAGGTGTGTGTCGGATTCTCTTTTGGAGAATCATTGTTTGGTACCTATGTTTGATATAGGTGGTTCTTGCCCGATTGTGGGGATGGTTAGTGGTATCCGTTAGGATTCACTATAGTGTAGCAGGGCGCGATGTTGCACTACTCGTTGTTTGAGGCCGAAAGTGCGTATGTGATCGATGAAGCATGATCTTTAGGGTCCGCTGACTTCATCGTGGTATTGATGATTTATGAAGCATGACCTTCGGGGTCCGCTGACTTCATTATGGTACGGTTGAGTGATGGAGCATGATCTTTAGGGTCCGCTGACTTCATCACGGGAGTACGTGATCGGTGAAGCATGATCTTCGGGTCCGCTGACTTTATCCGGTGTTGAGATTTGGTGAAGCATGATCTTCGGGTCCGCTGACTTCGCCATAGTAGTGGATCGCGTGTGGTTTCGGATTCACGATGACGCGTGTGGTTTCGGTCATCATATTGTGGAAGTGGATCGCGTGTGGTTTCGGATTCACAAATGACTCGTGTGGTTTCGGTCATTGTATTGAGGAGTGAGTCTCGTGTAGTTCGGATTCACAATTGACTCGTGTAGTTCGGTCATTCCTCCGGGATAGTGACTCTCGTGTAGTTCGGATTCACTATGGCGCGTGTAGTTCGGCCATTCCCGATTGTTGTTGTGTTGAAGGTAGTGAGTCGCGTGTAGTTCGGATTCACTAAGGCGCGTGTGTTTTCGGCCAGCCTTCGTGTGTTGTGTGATCCATTGGTTGTTTGATACACCGATGGTGGGGTCGTAAGGACCGTGTTGTTTGATCTATCGGTTGTTTGATACACCGATGGTGGGGTCGTGAGGACCATGTTGTGTGATTAGTGATGCGATAGCCGTGTTTCGCTCACATGTTGTTACGGGTGTGACGAAAGTCGATTTTGTACACCTTGGTTTAGCGTTGCCATCATCGTTTTGGACGCTATCGGTTTTAGCCGTTTGTTATGATGTTACGGTAGTTGCGCTTTGGTCGTATTGCGCACTACAAGGGATGTTAGTGGTTGGTGTTGTCCGTAAGGATTCGTTTGGTTCGGTCTTCATCGTTTCGGGTTGTTGACCTTAGGTTGAGACTTGGTTGCTTTTAGCGTTGTACTCGGTAATAGTACGCTAAGGGATTTATATCTCGGTACTTGATTGGTTGAGTTTTCCTGATGTTAGGGAATGAGCATGGTTTTAGTGCTCGGATTGTGGTTTTGATAAATCGAGGGTGACGATTTAGTTGTGGAAGGCGATTCGTTGGAAAGGAATTGCTTAGGAAAGTCGGATTGGGACTTATGTCGAGGACCGTAGGGTGAGGTCCACTTGGTTAAGTGATGAGGATCACGAGGACGTGATCGAGTTTAAGTGGGGGAGAGTTGTAAGACCCGAATATTTATCTTGCTTGTTTGTGTATTAAGACGTTCGAGATTGGGTTTCGCGGATTATTTATATAAAGTTTAAAATGCAAAAGAATCTGTTTCAGTTAGGTCGCGCGCCGCGCGGGGATTCGGCGCGCCGCGCCGTTTGCTGCTGACAGAATCCCTTGTTTTTAATTGGTTTAAATGAAGGGCAAATGGGTAATTTCACTTGAGGCCGGATTTGTGAGGCTTATGAGCTAGTTTGGATCAGTTTTGGATCCCATTCACATCCACTCATCATCTTCATCCATTTTTAGAGAGAGAGTAAGAGTTTAGAGAGAGATTGGAGGTTTTGGTGAGGAAGAAGCTCGAATCGTTCAAAGTCTCGGGTTTTAAAGTTGTTCCTTTCGTTCTCGGCTACACGGTGATAGTATTGGTAAGCTCAAACTCCGAATTTCAATTATCTAATTTGATATTCAAGTTAGGGTTTTGAGTTAATTAGTTGTAAAACCCTTTTTTGTGATGAAATGGGTTTAGTGAAGCTAGTAATCGGGTTTATTGTTATTGTTGGTGGATTTCGGTTTGGTGAACAAATTGGTTATGTTTAGAACTTGAAATTGGGTTTAATCACTAGGTTTAGTGATTGTGGAAGTATTGAAACCTATTTAGGGTTATTTGGTTGACTAACTTTGACCTTGGGTCAAATTAGGGTTTGGTGGTGATTATGACCCAATTGGCGATTTAATGAAGTTTATAAACTTAAAATGGATTAAGTTGAAGTATAAAACCGAGTTAAATGTGTTTTGGTGTCAAAACTTGTAAAGAATGAGATTTTGACCTTTATGGGTCAAAATTAGGGTTTAAGTGTCATTTTGGGCAAGATAGGTGTTTAACACCTATGATCGGGTTTAATTGGCGTATTAAGACCATTCTCACTTGTGTTAGTGATTATTGATTAGTTTTGGGCACGGTTTGTGCTTGGAAGTGCATTTGGGTCGAAATTGCACTAAGTGACGAATTGGGTTGATTTGTAAATCCACTCTAAGTGTATTGTTGTAATTGTGATAATGGAATAGGTATTTTCCATTGGCGAGTTGCGGATTACTTGGAAGCTTTCTTCAAGACTTCAAGGTGAGTGATATTATCCTATGTACATATGTATGTGTAGGATGGGTGCGGGTCGGGTGAAGTGAATCTCGGCTATAGAGCTCACTTCACGTGTAGGTGGACTTGATGGACTTTTGTATAAGTCCAATTGGCACGGTTGTGCGTTTTGGTTGACCATCTTTGGCGAAGTACACGTTCGTGTGTACATTATCACACGTGATTGTGAGTTGGATGTTGTGGCCCCGATGTGGTGGATTATATAATCCCGTGACCGTGGGTTTGAGTTGGAGAAGTGAATCGCGTGTGGTTTCGGATTCACGATGACGCGTGTAGTTTCGGTCATCTTATCGAATGAATCTCGTGTAGTTCGGATTCATGGTGACTCGTGTAGTTCGGTCATCTTATTGAGGTAGTAATCTCGTGTGGTTTCGGATTACTAAGGCTCGTGTAGTTCGGCCAACCTCGATGTTGTGAAGATAGTAATCTCGTGTGGTTTCGGATTACTAAGGCTCGTGTAGTTCGGCCAATCTTCATTGTGGTATTTGGTTCTCGGTATTGGGTTAAGGTGTTAACCTTGTTCGTTTATATTATTATATATTAATGTATTGTTGTGTTGTAGCTAACCCTCCGGGTGTAGCTATTTGGCGTTGTTCACATCGTCGTTGGTGAACTTATATTGTTATTGTATCTTTAGCTCGTTGCTTAGAGATCGTACGGTATGCTTAGTGTAGTGCCTTATATGGATGCCTCGGTATGCGGTATTTGTTATTTTGTGGCGTGTCCATTTTATACATATATATGTATGTAGTATATTATCATTCACTAAGCATTAGCTTACCCTCTCGTTGTTGACTCTTTTTATAGATTGCATGCGGATTGGTGGCTCGGGTAAGCGCGAGGACTAGAAGACTTGCATAGTTTGCTTTAGAGACTTGCTTTTGGATTGTTTAGGATTGGGTAGCGTATCCCCAATCGCCATGCTCGGCTTCGTTTTGTATTAAAAGTCTTATGGTCAAATATTGCATTTTGGTACTCAAGGGGTAATTTGGGTCGATGTGGGACCCGCTTCGTAAATTTGATTTTATTAATTAAACGTGCTAGTTTTTCATATATGAAGTCATGGTTAAAAGCGTTTTAGCTAAATGTGTCGGGAACTAGTCAAACATTTTCATTAAATTGACTTCCGGGGACAGCGGGCTGTCCAGGTGGTTTGGCGCGCCGCGCGGCCACCTGGCGCGCCGCGCAGATGGCCTGCACCAGAAATTTTTTTTTTGTTTGAAATTTCGTCGTGTTTGGTCGGTTACGGTTTGGGTTGTTACATTTTTAGATCTAGTCAATCAAACTTGATAATTGGATTGCATGCAATTGAGTTAAACAACATTAGTAGTGATAAATTTGTTAAACGTGAATCACACTTATATAGTAGTATTTAATATTGTTAGGCTTAGTCAAGGAACCTTTGCTTGGAAGTGTTTAATTAATGATTGCGTAAAGATTAGCTTTCAACTAGTAACTTGAGTTGAACTAGATGTTTAATAGTATATTTAATTGTCAATATATTTGCTTGTTAATTAATCCTCATCATAAGATTAAATTAATATGTATCATGTAATTGAATTGAAAACTATGAATTAAGATGTTAGCCTTGAACATCACATAGCTAGCATATATTTTAAGTCCTACTTGTTAAATTATATGCAATACCTAGCTTAACCTGCTTATGGATAATAGTTGGTCTATGATTATTATCTTTCTTTGTGTTAATATAAGTCATGAAACTTGCCTAATATGATTCCCTTAGAAGTTATTCGTTCATATAACTACTTTTATCTTATAATTTTTTTATCTTAATCTTTATTTCTTTTCTTAATATTTTATTACTCAATTCATTAACAACGTACCTTTGATAATCTCTTTCCTAAGAGATAATAATCAAAATATAAACAACAAACCAAAAACATAAAAACCTATTTCTAGTTCTTTAATAAGAGCTAGACTACATAATAAACCAACTTAAAACTGCATCTACGCTCTCTTGGGACGATAACCTAAAATACTACATCTGATCGAGTCTTGTTGCTCGTTAGGGTGTTAAAAGTGTAATAAATAAAGGTTATATAAATTTAAAAATTTGAAAAGGCAAATTAAGCACTGCACACTTTTGCACATCAAAGCTCCAAATGACTAGATTTAGCTTCTTCCTTCTTGGATCAAGCTCTCTCTCTCTTTCTCTATCTCTCTAACTTTCTCTCTCTAGAGTTGGGAGTATTTGTGTAGGTGAAGGTGAAATTTAAAATGAGATCTAGATCTGATTTTATGGTTTAAATACGTCTACATGTGAAAAGACCATAGTGCCCTTCTTATCTTTACAATTTAACTCAAAAACCCAGATTCTGGCACAGGAATGACATTTCAGGATAAGGAACGTCATTCCTCTCAACGTAATGCAGGAACGTCATTCCATATAAGGTAACGTCGTTCCCCAAACTTCTCCAAAATGTTCTGTTAATCTTTTTACACATTTCTTCGTTACACAACGCCGTTCTTAGATTCTGGGACATCGTGTCACCATTTGGAACGTCGTTCCTCATGTAGGAACGTCGTTCCTTCACTGTGTAGAATTTGGGGTGTAACATATGGGTTTAAGAACCTATTCTTGTTGTAGGTAGCACCTTACCGTCACCAATAATGGTCTCATCAATACCCCCATATGGATTGTGTATTGACGGATTGTTGAGATCTTGGTGTCACATAATGAGATGCACCCTGTCTAACAGCCACGCAGTATTCACAGGAGCTAGATGAAGAGTGGTTGCATTCGCCTGAGCTATTAGTGACCGATAGGTTAGTGGTTAAATGTTTGGGTGATGTTCGGTGAACACATGACATATTGCAATGATTGACCCTTAGCATTGCACCTTTGACATTTACCGAAAAGGGGGCACGACACAGTATAAGTTGAAGCCGATTTACTTTAGCATGTGATGGTTTGGTGCACCTTAGAAAGGAATTGAATTGCGTCTAATGGATGTGTTAACACTGGTTGGAAGAGTGACGTATATTATATCTTGTATATATTGTACTAGTTTATAATCCGCGACATATACCCAAAGGGGACCCTTAGCATTGTACTAGTTTATAAGAGAGTATTATGTTATAAGATGTATATTGTATCTTGTATATCTTTTACTAGTTTATAAACCTTGATTTCGCGGGATTAATCTTATAAACTTTTTTTAACTTCTATGAACATGTATCCTATAGTTAATTGTATCTTCGTAATTTGATATAGTGTAAGTATTCTTATACAATTTCCTAATTACTTTATTCAAACCACTCCATGTTATAATACAAAAATAGTTAAAAATCCCGCTACTCGATTGGTAGTATATACGGTTGATAGTAATAAAACACTATTTCTATTACGAAAGAAGGTAATGATCATATTTTATTTTATAATAGTTAATAACATATAAAAAACATATACGTTCATATGTTTAATCTTGTCTAACACTCATGTTGTTCAATCTCGAAAGATGTTCATTACTACCTCAATCTAAAGGGGGCCACTTTAACATAAATATTTCCGGCTCTGGCCATAATCACACTTCATTAGTTCATTTGTTATGATGCATATACATACAACTCACAAAAAATTCAATAGTCATTTTCAGCTGACAATAAGGTCGAAAAATTAGTGCAATTGGTGCATATTAGATATAAAGATGGTTTATACTCATTCTTGCATTGCCTTGATGGTATATTCAATCATCCTATCATCCTTATAAAATACATTCATTTATATGTCAAAATCCAAAACTGATCATAAACAAAATTCTTGTCACAAAATTTTTACATTTGTAGAGAATAAGGTAATTAATTGTTGAAGTTCTGAAAGTCTTACCCATGGATGCGATGTTGATATGAGAATAACCTTTGAAAGAACCCTAACATATCCATCTACCATTAGCTTGTCCCTTTGTTTGGCTCTTGACTTTCTGACTGTTGATCCCTTGATTAACAACAGAAGTATTGTATAGGGGTGAATACAATTCTTATTAATTAAACAAAAAAAGTAGCAGTTAAATGTATTCAAGCAAGTAAATAAATAAGAGTCTTGGGTAATTTTCAACGTTATTCTATTATAAATCTCAAAGAATCATACCTGTTCGATAACGAAATAAACAGTTGGTTGATACAGATTGCACCTAAATATAGCTAAAGAGGTTATCTTTAAACTATTACACGTTTGGACTCTATTCAATAAAACCCACACCACTAAAAATTACAATAGTGGAATCATCTATTTATAGTAGTCCTATTATCCATGTAATTAATCTATTGTGCACTGTTACATAGGATGTCTGTACTTGTGAAGACAACTGCATCAGAGAACGTGCTCTCTATCTTTCCTCTTTGGTAGCTATTTGCAGGAACACTCCAATTCGGTTTGGCACTACTATTTGAATAAACAAATAGAATGTTGGGTTCCTTAGGCGTTGAGAAAGAATTACACATGCGTTAAACTTTTGCATTCCCACGTGGTCTTGTAAGGTCACTTGTCAGCCGCCGACAAGTATCCTTTTCTGTTCAACTTTATCTTCGACTTCTGTTGAATAGTACAATTGATGTAGACCATACAGGAAACCACTATGCTTGTAATGGAGCATAGTTCGTCTAAGTGTTGTATGCTGCTATCAGCTATACTGGTTCTTCTACTAGTTCACTTGATCTTGATGATTTGCTGGGAACACATCATGTGCTGGTTGAAGAATGTTGTCTACCTTGTGCTAGTAGACTGGGCAGCATATTGGGACACTCGACACAACAACCAATGCTATCTATACATAAATAAACCTATGCTAGCTACACATAACACTTTAGTGTACGTAATTGATGTTTTGTCATAATTAAATCCTTAATTATTTTAGGGACTCAACAATCTCCCTCTATTTGATGATGACAAAACCTATGACTTATAAAGAAAACACTAAAGGCAGCACTATAGGACTTAATGAAAATAAGCAGTAACTTTATCCCTTTTTAGGTTTGTTTTGGGATCTTTTGCTGAGTTATCTATATCTTATAAGTTGAAATGATGTTGAAGATAAACTCAATTCACATTCATTATATGATTATATACAATAATTACAGGCAAGTACAATGAATATGAAGTAACAAAAGATACTAATGGTGTATCCTAGGGGATACACGCATAAAAACACCATTTTCATACAGAAAAATGGATCAAAAAGCACAAAAGATAACAAAATTTGGCGGTTTTCAGTATTTGCCGCCCAACGTAGAGCAGGCCGCCCAGCGTCAAGCGTAAGCCCTGCAGGCAGATTCTATGCATAAGCCCTCTAACTCAGCGCGTGAACGGCACATAGCCATGTCAGCACACGCTATCGACATTCCAGATACTTCACGTAACAGAACCATTCGGTGATTGACACTGTATCCCGTGAATTTCGGACATTCTACGCCTATAAATAGACCCCCTGGGTAACCACATTTCACATCATTCTGATCTGAACTTTAGTCAGAGAGAAGTACACTTTCTCTCTCACACAGTTCTTTTCACTCTAAAAATAACATTAGCCGCTTAGCAACAGTACGCTAGACGGATCATTACAGATTGATCTACATATTGATTGAGGCCACCCCACAGATCTTACATCTGTGTTCCAGGTCTGCAGAGATTATATCTCGAGGGCAAACAACAATCAACAGTAAACGCCACACGCTGAGCAACTATTGTCTTGTACTGGTACCTTACAGCCACTATACGGAAAATCGTATCAACAAATGGCGCCACCCGTTCTAAAGAATCACTCAACTTTCAAGAGCACCAAAAGGCGTAATTATCAGATAGCACCTATTGAAGCAAACATGATACATTCATGGAAAGCCGGACAACGGAGAAAGGCAGAAGTATTAGAAGATTGGAAGCAGGAATTGATTGCTTTTCCTTTCATGTTTAATACTAATCCATCTGATGCTCCTGTAGTCATTGAAGCTCGAATAGCAAACTGTGTTGTTGGCAGAATATATACTGATACAGGGGCAGGAGCAGATATCATGTATGAGCATTGTTTTGTGCAATTACCAGAAAGAGTTAAGGAGCAGTTGAAGGACACATTTGTTTCCTTAGCAAGTTTTGCTAATCATCCATCATGGTCAGAAGGAAGCATAATGTTGGAAGTAGTTTTGGAAAAAAACACCATTCAAACGAACAGCTAATATCGAGTTTTTAGTTGTTAAAGCAAACTCACAATATAATGTCATTCTAGGTCGATCAGCTATGATGACATTTGGAGCTGTAACATCAACGGTCCATGGCATGATGAAATTTCCTACACCAGCTGGTATTGCCACGCTATACGCTGAACGGAGAAGAGCAATAGAATCTGTGCAAATAAACATAACAGCTGTTGATCCAATTGTTCATGAAGATGGTTCAGTGTCACTAAATCCAGAATTTCCAGATCAGATAATTACCAGTGGAAACACAATAGCAAAAGAAACAAAAGAAAAGCTTTACAAAATCTTAGCCACAAATTTGGATGTTTTTGCATGGAAAGATTCTGATATGACTGGAGTACCACGTCATGTAGCTGAACATAAGCTTGGTGTGAATCCTAATATCCCATCAGTGTGTCAAAAGAAAAGAGGCATGGCTCTAGATCAAACAAAATTTCTCAGAGAAGAAGTTAAAAAATTGGTGGACGCTGGAATATTGAGGGAAGTAAAATACCAGACATGGGTAGCAAACCCGGTTATGGTAAGAAAGCCAGATAATTCATGGAGGATGTGTGTAGACTTCACAGATTTAAATAAAGCATGTCCAAAAGACAATTATCCTTTACCAGAAATCGATTGGAAAATGGAGTCTGTAAGTGGGTATCAGTTTAAATCCTTTTTGGATGCATTCAAGGGGTACCATCAAATCCCCATGGAAATTCGAGATCAAGATAAAACAGCATTCCACACACCAGATGAAATTTTTTGCTACATCATGATGCCTTTTGGATTAAAGAATGCAGGAGCAACTTATCAATGTGTGATTGATAAAGCATTTAAGAGTCAAATAGGCAGAAATGTAGAGGCCTATGTTAATGATATTGTTGTCAAGAGTCATACAGAAGACATCATGCTCAGAGATACTATTGAAACATTCAAATCATTAAGAAGTGTTAACATGAAGCTAAATCCTAAAAATGCACTTTCGGTGTAGAAGAAGGCAAATTTTTAGGATATATTGTTACAGAAAGAGGAATTAAGACTAATCCGAAAAAGATTCAAGCAATTGAAGATATGGTATCTCCTAAAACAAAGAAAGAAGTCCAAAGCTTGAATGGAAGATTGGCAGCTTTGACAAGGTTTTTATCAAGAGCAGCAGATTGATCACTACCATTTATGAAGGTTTTAAAGAGTTGTTTGAACAAAAAAGATTTTAAATGGACAGAAGAAGCAGAAAAAGCTTTTCAGGATATTAAGCAGCTCTTAAAAGAATTACCTACTTTAACTGCACCAATAGAAGGAGAAACGTCAATTTTGTATTTGGCTGCTTCCGCAGAGGCCATCAGTTCAGTTATAATCGCAGAACGGAAGGGAGTACAAATGCCTATATATTTTTGTCAGTAAAAAATTGCAGCAAAGTGAAGTTAACTATCCACCAATTGAAAAATTGGTGTATGCTTTAACACACACAGCTAGACGACTCAGACGTTATTTTCAAGCACATTCAATCCTGGTAATGACAGACCAGCCGATAAAACATATTTTGAGAAATCCAGAGTCATCAGGACGACTAGCAAAATGGGCAATTGAATTGGGAGAATATGAAATAAATTTTTCGCCTTGACATGCAGTTAAAGGTCAAATTTTTGGCAGATTTTTTATTAGAAACAACAGAAAAGGTCGATCATCCGCAAAACGTTAAAGCCAGCAATCATGTTTGGGAATTGCATACTGATGGTGCATCAAGTGAGGAAGGTGTTGGTGCAGGGTTAGTACTTACTAGTCCAGAAGATGAAGAGCATACGTATGCATTGAGGTTTTGTTTCTATGCATCTAACAATGAAGCAGAATATGAAGCATTGCTTTCCGGCCTCCGCATAGCGTCAAAAATGGGAATAAAACATTTGCGTGCATATGTTGATTCTCAAATTGTAGCATAGCAGGTTAATGGAGGGTTTGAAGCTAAAGATATCTCTATGAAACAGTATTTACAATTAGTTGAGAAAATCTCAAAAAAATTTGAGACCTTAGAGGTTGTGCAGATACCAAGAAATAAAAACAAGAAGGCGGATGTTTTGAGCAAATTAGCAACATTAACATTTGATCATTTGCATAAGAAAGTTTTGGTGGAGGTCTTAAAAGATAAATCGGTTGATGAAAAGGTAGTGGTTGCAACAGTTGAAGAAAGGGAACCATGTTGGATAACCCCCTATGTGAAATATTTGCAGGACGGAACACTGCCAACAGATGCCATTGAAGCAAGACGGATAAGAGTTAGTGCCCCACTTTACGTTCTGAAAAACAGAATACTTTATAGAAAATCCTTCAGTGGACCAAATTTAAGGTGTTTAACACCACAACAAGCAATTGATGTAGTCAAGGAAATGCATGAAGGATTATGTGCACAGCATTCCGGTTATAGAACTGTGGTTGGACGGATTATGCGACAAGGGTATTATTGGCAGTCAATTTGCAAAGATACAATAGACGTAATTAAGACATGTGATGCCTGCCAGCGGCATGGAACCGTACAACGCTTACCCAAGTATGATTTAATTTTAGTATCATCGGCATGGCCATTTTATAAATGGGCAATTGACATAGTAGGCCCATTGAAGTGTGGGAAATGTAAAATTCTTGGTTGTTGCAATTGATTTCTTCAGTAAGTGGGTTGAAGCGAAGGTATTGGCAAAAATAACTGGTGTGAATATAAAGAAATTCGTGTGGAATGATATTGTGTGCAGATATGGATTACCTAATAAAATTGTCAGTGACAATGGTAAACACTTCGCAGATAACCCCTTCAGAAGTTGGTGTGAAGAGCTAAACATCAAACAAACATTTACCTCAGTTGCTCACCCACAAGCCAATGGGCAAGTTGAGGGAACAAACAAAGAAATTGTAGCCGGCATAAAGGCTAGGTTGGGTTTGAGTCAGACTAAGTGGGTAGATGAAGTGCCATATGTATTGTGGGCTCACCGCACAACGCCAAAACGGAGCACGGGTGAAACACCATTTAGTTTGGTATACGACACCGAGGCAGTGATAACAGTTGTAATCCGTGTTCCAACACAAAGGATTTTGGCATTTGATACAGAAAATAATTCATCTATCTTACGTGAAAACTTGAATTTATTGGAAGAAAGGCGAATCATGGCCGCCATCCGTCAAGCGGATGCAAAACAGAAAATGGCAAAATATTATAACAAACGAGTAAGATATGTGCAATTCAAGGAGGGGGATTTAGTGTTAAGAGATAATGAGGCAAGTAGGCAGAAAAAACAAGGGAAGCTAGGACCACGCTGGGAAGGCCCATATAAAGTTGTAAAGGTACATCCTAATGGGTCATACACCCTCTCAGCGCCTTTCGGCGAAGAAATTCCACGAACATGGAATGCAATGATTTTAAAGAAATTTTATGCGTAGTATTGCATGTTCGAATAGCTTGATCAACTATTTAGAGCATGAGATGCAATCATAAATGTAAAAATTTCTTTAAAGAAATAAGAATTCAGAAAAATTTCTTATGGCATATTATTCATAATTTTTATCCGGCCAAGGATTTTAATCAGATGTCACAAAGCTGTGTGTCATCCCTGCCCGCAAAAGAGAAGTTTTTTTCTCGGTGGCAGAAGTTCAATCATAAATAAAAGATTGAAATGGCAGTGGATAATGTAGAAATCCGCTGAACATCCAGGCAATAGAATGTATCAACGACCGTCATGACGTAAAAATTATACAAACAGTATATGACTAGTCATAATTTTGATTGTTCAAATCAAACATATAAAGCTTTGACAAAATCATCAGCAAAGTAAAAAAAACATTTATATACATTACATAATTAACAGATAACACAAGCAATACAGATTACAACTTCAAATTTAGAACATCGTCTACCGATGTAGCAGCATTATTACACAAATTCTCTAATTCAGGAAAAGAAATATGTTCTATTTCTTCACCAAGCACTTTAAGTCTATCTTCTGCATCTGGCTTCAACTGAGATATAAGAGACTCTGGCAAAAACTTTGGAAAGTCAGGTATATCATTTTTCAACCTCTCAAGAAACCGTATCCGGTCAGCGTCCAGCGCAACAGTTATAAATTCATTAAACAGCTTAGTTAACTTCTCAAAAGTGAAAGCACTCTTCACAATTTTTGGAACACCTTCAATCAGATGCCTGTTTTAATTCTGGCTTGATTCCAATTGTTCTCTTAATGATGTTTCAAATTGAGTTAATGTCCCAATCTTGTAAAGATACCATTTTTCTTTTGTGGCCAATTCAACGTAACGAGCCTCATCAGCATTCTTTGCAGCAATAGAAACATCTAACTCAAGCTCTGCAGCTTTCAGGGCCTCTGTATTTTTCTCAATTTTTTCAGACTTGTCACGATGCACTTGGTCAGAATGCTCTAAACACCTTAGATTATTGAATTCAGATGCAATATTCTAAATAATGCCTTGTGCTTGACATTTTCGAGCATCACCATCAGATAAACTCTCAAAGAATTTAATAAGTGAAGGCGACAGCATCGCTTTAAGATACTTCATAAAATCCTCATAATTACCAGGAGGACCAGCTAAGAGAGTTGTTAAGCCAGTAGTATCTAAATTGGGAATGCTAATTTGTGGACTGCTTTCCCCTATTCTGCTACGCTGAGCTGGAGGTGAAAGAGCAAGTTTCTTCTGTGCTTCTTCCTTCGCTGCCAAGGCTGAATTAAAATAACAGTTGTTATTCAAGAAGTTTTTCCAATCCAGAAAAGAAGATTCACAATTCAATATTGCTTATTTATCAGGATCAACATTATAATAGCCACCATTGCTGGGCATATGGAAAAAGCAATAAAGGTTTCTTCTGCTATTGATTCAAAAGAGAGGTTACCAGTAGCACGACGTTTCCTCGAATTTGCTCGATTTAAAGGAACATCATCATCATCCTCAAGCTCATTTTCTCACAAACTATTCTCGAGCGTCTCATCAACCAATTTTTCAGATCTAAATTGCAGTTCATTAAATCTGGTGTAACGCATGGCGGAGAGCGGAGTAATCACTAAAAAGCATAAGTATACAGTAATTATTATACAGATAATAACAATAGATAACCAAATTCTAATCAGATTATACCTTTGTTTTTCACCATAACAATGGCACAACCACGTGTTTCTGCATCCCATTCAGCGTTGATGGAACATAAAGAGAGCATATGTTCTGGATATTGACGATTTGGAATCTTCTCTTTTTTAATGGTATTTAACAATTTTCGTTCATCGGGAGTTATCCTCGGATGAATAATTTTAGGAGGATCAAGTGCGGTACACCAATAACGAGCTTTCAAGCAATCATTGGGAATAACTTCGCTGTTAATAAAGAAAAAAGTACTCTGCCAATTTTCATTGGTATCACTAGAATTAAGCAAAAATCCATCCAGAGTAAGACAAAACTATTCTTTATCAAAAGGTTTTATGGTTGCAAAATTAGAAAAAAGACGCACAGAAGGGGTAATATCTCGAGCCCTGCAGTACATCTCAAACAGCATGATTTTATGAATGGACATAGGCTCAAATTGCCCAACACTAACACCATAGAAGCAACAGACGTCTAAGAAGAATTTTATAAAAGGAATTCGCAGATGAGAAAAATATAGAGCATGACCGTAAATGGCAACCTTTCCAGAAGGAGGACGAGAGGCAAGATCATATGGACCTGGAATAATAGCATCGGCCCCAAAAATTTGGGGAATGCAATTCTGACACGATCAAGATAAATTGAGGAGATTCTGCTTGGAATATCTTCAACATTATGGATAGCCATTGATGGTTAGTTAAAAACAGAATTCTTAATAAATATTTTAAGGTAGATGAAGAAAAGTAAATTCGAGATGAAGTAAATGCAAAGCAGAAAAATTCGGGTCTTAAATAACGAAGTGGAAGATGAATAGTTGGCGGTTAATCGTATGGATGATATGATGCCACGTGTTCACTGCGTAAATATGCGGGAAAGGAAAAAATTGGAAAATGAAATTCAAAATCAAAAAAGCGGTACTTTTTGCAGACAATGATAAAAAAGTAACTGACATGGCAGAAAAAGTTCGGCTACAGTAGGTTCTTGTTCCCGAGGAAAAAGGCATTACTTATTTTTAGTTTAATGACTTTATTTTTTACAAAAATAAAGACATTAAACTGGGGGGACTTAATGGTGTATCCTAGGGTATATACGCATAAAAACACCATTTTCATACAAAAAAATGGATTAAAAAGTACAAAAGATAACAAAATTTAGCGGTTTTCAGTATTTGCCGCCCAGCGTAGAGCAGGCCGCCCAGCGTCAAGTGTAAGCCCTGCAGGCAGCTTCTATGCATAAGCCCTCTAACTCAGCGCGTGAATGGCACGCATCCACATCAGCACACGCCATCAACATTCCAGATACTTCACGTAACAGAACCATTCAATGATTGACACGTGTATCCCGTGAATTTCGGACATTCTACACCTATAAATAGACCCCCTAGGTCACCACATTTCACATCATTCTGATCTGAACTTCAGTCAGAGAGAAGTACGCTTTCTCTCTCACACAGTTCTTTCTCACTCTAAAAATAATATTAGCCGCTTAGCAACAGTACGCTAGATGGATCATTACAGATTGATCCACAGATTGATTGAGGCCACCTGATAGTGCTCTAAATGAACATTTAGTATCAATATCCTTCCAATATATAAAGCTTTTAGTTGCAAATTGTTCTATTTTCTAGTAATAATCGTTTAAATAAATAAGTGCGAAGACAAAAGAAGAAAACAACGATTTGAAGACGTAAATGACCAAAAAGCTCAAATGTACAAGATACAATCCAAGTGGTTCAAATTTTTGATGAGAAACGCAAAATACAAGATATCTAAGCGTACAAAAGGACGTTCGAAAATCCGGAACCGGGACATAAGCCGAGCATCAACGCGCGAGTCAACGGACCTAAAATTACAAGTCAACTATGCACATGAATATAATATAATATATATAATTAATATAAATTATATAAATTATATATATTATATATATTTATATAATAATATGTCGGTAAAGGAAGAAAACAAGGATTGGAGCATGCCAGACTGGCCATGCGATCGCATGGCTATAACACACAAAGCCCATGCGATCGCATGGGCTACAGGATTCAGAATTTTGCTATAAAATGCCAGGCTTCTGCTCGAGTTCACTACACCATATCATATATCTCTCTCCCTCTGTATAATATATAATATATATATATATATATATATATATATATATTATATATAATAGTTTAGTTTTATATTAGATTAGTTTGGGTAATGTAAAGGTTATTTTACGAGTTTTAAAGTCGGAACTCTGTCTCTGTAACACTACGCGATTTATAATCATTGTAAGCTAAATTCTCCCTTTTTAATTATGTATCGTACTTACGTTATTATTATGCTTATTTGAGCCGAAATAATTGTGATGTTGGATTAAATATTAAGACGGGGTTATTGAACTTTGGACCATAATTAGGGTTTGGACAAAAGACCGACACTTGTGGAAATTGGACTATGGGCTATTAATGGGCTTTATATTTGATTAACTAAATGATATCTCGTTAATTTAATATAAAGGTTACAATTTGACGTATTCTAAATAACCACATACACTCTATCGGATACGATGGGCGGGATATTTATAAATACTAATAATCGTTCATTTGACTGGACACGGGAATGGATTAATAGTCAATGGACTCATTAAAACAGTGGTGGATTACATTTAAGGGTAATTGGTGTAATTGTTAACAAAGTATTAAAACCTTGGATTACAAAGTATTAAAACCATGCTACCGTTCGAATCCCTAATTAGTTGGAATATTTGACTTCGGGAATAAGGTTAATTTATCGAGCATTTATAATTATGACTGATGAACTATTATGGGCAAAAACCAGATAGGTTTCAAATAAACTCAGGACAAAGGACAATTAACCCTTGGTAATAAATTAAAATCAACACGTCAAACATCATGATTACTGAAGTTTAAATAAGTATAATTTTTTTTATTTCATTTCTTAACGCAATTTTATATATCGTCATTTAAATATCGTCATTTACTTTACGCTTGACTTAAAATATAAAATCGACAAACCGGTCATTAAATGGTAAATCCCCCTTTTATATATTATTACTATAAATAATTATATATATTTTATACAAATATAGTTATATAAAAATATAGTGTAAAATAAGCCGTCTCCCTGTGGAACGAACATAACTTACTAAAAACTATACTACTCTGCGATTAGGTACACTGCCTATAGTGTTGTAGCAAGGTTTAGGTATAGCCCATCTGTAGATAAATTAAATAAAACTTGGGTAATATTTCTTCATATTTCGTAATAAAAATAATAGTATTTCGTACCTCATCGCTCGCACATCAAGTTTTTGGCGCCGCTACCTGGGAGATAACGCCGAAGCGAAACGCTATATATAAAAAAAAATTAAGTGTTTAATCAATTTTTTTAAAAATATAATAAGTTTTAAACATAAAAATACAAAAATATAAAATATATATATATATATATATATATATATTTTTAAGTGTTTAAATTAAAAAGTTTATATTTATTAAAAGTTAAAAAAACTAATAAGTAATATTTTTTTATACAAGTTTTATTATATAATATTTTCTATAAATCAAAAATCAAAGTAAAAAATATATGTATATATATATATATATATATATATATATATATATATATATATCTGAACCTGCCGAACCAGTTTTAACCTGCGCTGGATTCTGAGCCTGCATAACTCCGCAGTCGCGGAGCTCCTCTCTTACAGAATACCGCAGTTGTGGAGCAGTCTCAGACTGCAACATTGGACTGCATTAATTACGGATTTAGGGATAAATTTTATAATTATTATTATTATTATTAAACCTAATTAGGGTTTTTAGTTAATTAATACATAATTAGTTTTAGTTTTAATTAATTTTATTAATTTATAAATTAATACTTTTATAAAATAATTATATAAAAATAATATTTTTATAAAAATGAGTAATTTTATCATTTTTTGTCTCTTTTTATAAATTGTATATTTTAAACATTTGTATATTTATCGTTCGTAATTAGTTTTAAAACTTAGTTTTTGCCGTAGTTATTTTATACTTCTAGTTTTTTAGGCTTTGCCATAAAATTCCTTAAGTGCTTTTTCTTTAGATTAAGATTTAGGTGCTTTAGAATTTTGCGACACAGTCTTTAGATTTTAGTGCCTAATTAAGTAATTTCCGTTTTTCGTTTAGAATTCCTTTTAAGCTTTAATACCTTTAGGCGCAACTTTTTAGATTTAGTTTTAGACTTTTTAAGTTTCGACGTTTGTTTTTCAACCTTTTGTTTTTCGACGTGCTTTTTCTTTTTTATTTCTACGCTCTAGTTTTTAGGACATAGAATTTTCTTTATTTTCTTTAAATTTTGACGAAAAATTATTTTAAGCAATTAAATTGATAGAAATCCAAAATTTTCTGGTTCGTAGTAATAGTTGGATTTGTTAGTGGCGAGTTGTGGGCTTCCGATTTAAAGGGTCCTGGCTACCTGCTGCATCTATTGGCTATTCGAAACGTGGGCAAAATCAGAAAAGTCTATTAATTTGATAACTTATATAATTTTTATAACTAATAGGATAATTAGTAAATGCACCACATTGTAGCTAAAATTTGGTAATAAGTGTATTATGGAAAATTTCGAGAATATTTTGGAAACTCTTTCTGATATCCAAAATCAATTTAATCAATACTCTGAAACGAGTGTTGATGAAAATTCATTCGTTCAAACTTGGATCACGAATGACGAAAAAATAACTGGTTGTGAAATCTGTGGAGATTATCACCCAACATGGGAATGTTTGTGACAACCCGTAAATTTCCGGCAAAATTTAAACAAAAATCTTTATATGATTTCATTTAACCTCGACTAATTATGACGATTCACGAACAATTATTTATAAATAATTACGCATTAATTTGATATATTAATATTATTATTATTAATATCCTTTTTAAACAATATATCAATAATTAATATCTTTATTATCAGTATTGTTATTATGAATAAAAAAATATATTGACAAATATTCTTGGAAAAGTAATAAATCAATTTGTTTATTTAAAAAAAATATATATATAAAATCCTTAAAATAAATGATTTTTTTAATAAAATAAATAAATAAATAAATAAATAAATTACTTTTTAATTAAAAATTATAATGGAAAACTACTTTTATTATTTTATTTTGTGCATTATCCCATGACCTAACATTTAATACTTTTGAATTTTAAAATCCCATTAAAAATTAAAATATTTCTTTTTCTTTGAATTATTTTATTCTTTTTACCTAATTTTTTAAGTATAAATACCCCTCATTTCTCATTCAAACTCACACCAAAATTTCTCTCATTCTCTCTTTGAAGAATTACTACTAGTAAGTATTCTTTTCTTACTTTTTACTTTTTACTTTTTACTTTTCACTTTTTACTATTTACTTCGGTTTATTATTTTTTTTACCGAAACATGTAAATAATGTTATAAATTATATGCAATTAAAATTAAAATAAATAACATGTTATAATTAGTGATATATGTTACTAAAAATTATAAAAGTATTTTTATGAATTAATATATAGGAGTTATAATTAAAATCGAATTAATGAATATATATGTATATACGCACCTAACGTGAAGGTTATAATTAAAGATAGCATACAAAGACTACAAACATCACCGCTACTTGTGGCCTAGGGTGATCCTTGTTACCATTATGGGACGCTTGTGGATCTCGAATGCCAAGACTTAGATTCTGGTCAAGAGATCCTGGGCCGCTCGGTAACAATAGATCATTCGAGTGACTTGCATGTTAGCAACGAAGTTTGGGCGAGATTGTACAACATCTTTGTTAAGAATTATAACCCGAACATTCTTAAACTAGAAGCTTACTATAAGTGGAAGTTTTTCATAAATAGTAGGTTTCCAAAAATAGAAACTTTTGAGAAATAGGAACTTTTCTCGAAAACCGTCACTGTCAATATAGTTGCTATATTAATAAACATACTTTATGTCAAGTTAGACATTAACTAATCAAACGTTATACCTCAAGGTTGATATCCAGATCACTTACTTGCTTTACTTTCCTTCTTGCATGGAATACTTCAACTACTATTTAATGTGAGTTCATCTGCTCCCTTTTTATATATTTTTGGGCTGAGAATACATGCGCAACTTTTATAACTGTTTTACACGTATCAACTATTAAACTGTGATATGTTGGGCTATGATCAGCAAGTCCCCAAGCGACAAGTATAAACGATAACTTGTTACGGGGCAAACTTCAAAGTCTAGTCTAAATATCAGTACCAACTATTAAACTGTGATATGTTGGGCTATGACCAGCAAGTCCCCAACCGAAAAATATAAACGATAACTTGTTACGGGGAAAACTTGAAAGTCTAGTCTAAATATCAGTACCAACTATTTAAACTATGCTATACCTGGCTATGTCCGACTAAGTCCCTACAGTGATATTTTTAATTGCTGCGGCATTCTTAATTATTGGGGATAGGCCTATCGGGAGTAACGTCCCCGATACATTTGACTAAGTCTTTGTATTACTTGATAATGAAATTAAACGACAAGGACAGAACAACTTGTCACGGGGCAAACAACGTTTAGTCTAAATATCACGCACTGGCATAACTTTTTGATCCTGCGGGAGATCAATTTTACTGGATCTGAGTGATCTACTTATGAAAACAAATCTTGTGGTCTAACACTATTACTAAAATCATTATTTATGACAAACCTATGAACTCACTCAACCTCGCATTGACTTTTTAAGCATGTTTATTCTCAGGTACTTAAATATTGCTTCCGCTGTATATCTACTGCTTTGATGATGATTGCTTGCTATGCTTGGAGTCTTCATTACATATCATATCAATTAAAGACATACTTATCTTCTGCTGCAAAACTTAACAAAACGTCTCATGTAGAGTCGTTCTCGTTTATACAACTGTGATTTGATATAATTAGTCACAAATATTCCAGACCCTATTTGGGGGTGTGACAGATTGGTATATATATATATATATATATATATATATATATATATATATATATATATATATATATATATATATATATATATATATATATATATGTGATTTGGAACAATAATAAATCTTGTCGTACTAAGCGATTACGTGAGAATTCTCAACTAGTATGTACTACTTGGTTAATTCATATCACTGATATGCTATGATGTACACCCTTCGTTAATGACTTATCAATTTTTAATCACTGCTTCAACACAATAAACTCCATTTCATAATAAATCAAGTGAATGTATTGATCCATAACTTCATTAGCGAAATATTTCGCGACAATTATGAAATCCCTAAGGTTTTGGAGATTATTCATTCTCATTCCAACCTTAAATCAAATAAGTTTAATATTATCCATGATTACATCTGAAGGAAAATATATATGTAAACTCTTTTGTACAAACTGTTAATTGTGAAAATATTTTAACGGGTAGGTAATACCCTAGAAATATTTATATCTCACATTAATATGTTACATTGTACATTCTTCAATTCTGATTCTCATGAATTGTATTCATTCATATTCTATGATGAATTATCATATCAAACCACCGAAATTATCATTCATTACTTTTGAAATCAACAACGCCTATTCGTTAACCATTAGATCCATTGACGATTACAATCAGAGTTTAATCATCTAAAAATAAAATTTCTTGAAATCATTGATAACCGAAGATTCAAATATGACTGCATTAAATGCAGAGGAAACAGCAAAATTGTAGAAGGTCTTAAGGGCCAAAAGTTTGATTATAAAGAATGGTATAAGCTCATATTTGGAACTGGAAAATGGATTGAGCAAACTACGAAGTAGGCTGTGGACAAATCACAAAGATTAAATCTGCTTTCAAAGAATCCAAACGATTCAGTATCTGCTGAAGTCATCAACGAATACCTTGCGCCTGACTCTAAACCTTTACGGACAAATCTTCTTTATCATCCTTCGATCTTAGAAATTCTAAGATATCACAGTATCTTTCGTTATAAATATCCTCTATATTTCTGAGGATATCTTTATAACGATTCTTGTCCGCAATTAATTATCTCTTTGCGATAACTTTATCACATCAACAAGGAAACTATTTTAGTTTCTATATTCAAGTTTAAATTATAAATGTTTTGAAGAAGTGTTGGGAATTGAAGCATGAGTTAGTATAATATAATGACGTCAGGCCAACGTGATTATATTACAGTAAGCCATGCTAAATTTTTAATGGAAGATGGTGATTCATAGACTTTATAATCATCATTTGCCATTTAACACGACTCTTACATTCTACTTAATCTCTGAACATATCAAGAACATATATTCTTGATAGTTCTATCCTCAGTAATTCTTGTAATATAACAAATCAAATCATGATATTACGTTCCTTCCTGCTTAGAACATTATGTTCATTTGAAACTTCATACCTACAAATTCTGGACCATTACTCGCTTTACTTAGAGTCGAGAGGAGAATAAAAAGGCAAAGAGCTTCGACAAATAAGGGAAAATATAAATCCCGATAACAATACCGAAATTACAAACCGTGTATATCAATGCGTATAGCAATATAAAGACATGGGAGAACTAAAAACATGATAAAACCTAGAGCATAATAGAAGTAAACACACTCCTCTGGTGGGAGTTGAAAAAGAAGGAAGATTGTAGCGATAACCAATATAAGGTCAAGAACAAGAACTGGATTGAGCATATTAAGAAACCTTTTGGAAGTATGAATTGGGGAAGAAAGTATAGAAGTGGTGAAGATAATGAAACGGAAGAAGCTAATTTATAGCGAAATTCTAGACACAGCAATCGAGACAATTCACCGCATTTAATTAAAGAAAATCCTAATTTTCTTAATTACCGGAGAATCAAATCTTATAAAGATTATGAAGATTTCTTTAAATCCCTTGAATTCCGGAAATCAACTTTAACCATATCAAAAGTTAAGGTGAACATTTAATTTCCTCATTTCACTCTTTTGTGATAGTTTCATTTATACTCTTTCTTTAATCGAATCGTTTTATCCATATTATTTAATGTCGATAAAACTCTATTTTTCAACTCATATTCATCATTCTTCTTGTAAAGAATGACGATCTCTATCAAATTTCATGATTATGATTTTCATGAACTCCTCTCTATTTTTTCTACCCTAATATTGTGGCATAAACGCTCAAGGTTTAAATAAGCTCACTATTATTCATCACACATTTCATGTATATTGAAATGCTTGTATAACGTCATCATCTCTTTCTGAGGAAAACCTAATCAATGACACTCTTGTTAAATCCTTTAGATAACCTCCGCATTAATAATAAAATGTACTTCGTAGAATTTATGGATCGTAAGATTTAAACGCTAGAAATAAAACAATATCCTATTAGTTGGAATTCACGAAAGGCCCCGAGCATACCTGGGAACGTGAAGACCAAATAAAATGAAAATATCCTCACCTGTTTACAAACAACGCCTACTGATGGCAACAACTAAATTTCGGGACGAAATTTCTATTAACAGGGGGATACTGTGACAACCCGTAAATTTTCGGCAAAATTTAAACAAAAATCTTTATATGATTTCATTTAACCTCGACTAATTCCGACGATTCACGAACAATTATTTGTAAATAATTACGCATTAATTTGATATATTAATATTATTATTATTAATATCCTTTTTAAACAATATATCAATAATTAATATCTTTATTATCAATATTGTTATTATGAATAAAAAAATATATTGACAAATATTCTTGGAAAAATAATAAATCAATTTGTTTATTTAAAAAAAATATATATATAAAAAAATCCTTAAAATAAATGATTTTTTTAATAAAATAAATAAATAAATAAATAAATTACTTTTTAATTAAAAATTATAATGGAAAACTACTTTTATTATTTTATTTTGTGCATTATCCCATGACCTAACATTTAATACTTTTGAATTTTAAAATCCCATTAAAAAATTAAAATATTTCTTTTTCTTTAAATTATTTTATTCTTTTTACCTAATTTTTTCAAGTATAAATACCCCTCATTTCTCATTCAAACTCACACCAAAATTTCTCTCATTCTCTCTTTGAAGAATTACTACTAGTAAGTATTCTTTTCTTACTTTTTACTTTTTACTTTTTACTTTTTACTTTTCACTTTTTACTATTTACTTCGGTTTATTATTTTTTTTACCGAAACATGTAAATAATGTTATAAATTATATGCAATTAAAATTAAAATAAATAACATGTTATAATTAGTAATATATGTTACTAAAAATTATAAAAGTATTTTTATGAATTAATATATAGGAGTTATAATTAAAATCGAATTAATGAATATATATGTATATACGCACCTAACGTGAAGGTTATAATTAAAGATAGCATACAAAGACTACAAACATCACCGCTACTTGTGGC
The DNA here is from genome assembly GCF_046630445.1 of Rutidosis leptorrhynchoides. Classification (NCBI taxonomy): domain Eukaryota; kingdom Viridiplantae; phylum Streptophyta; class Magnoliopsida; order Asterales; family Asteraceae; genus Rutidosis; species Rutidosis leptorrhynchoides. Next base: position 181,461,796 of record NC_092340.1, on the reverse strand, counting down.
CTAGGGTGATCCTTGTTACCATTATGGGACGCTTGTGGATCTTGAATGCCAAGACTTAGATTATGATCAAGAGATCCTGGGCCGCTCAGCAACAATAGATCATTCGAGTGACTTGCATGTTAGCAATGAAGTTTGGGCGAGATTGTACAACATCTTTGTTAAGAATTATAACCCGAACATTCTTAAACTAGAAGCTTACTATAAGTGGAAGTTTTTCATAAATAGTAGGTTTCCAAAAATAGAAACTTTTGAGAAATAGGAACTTTTCTCGAAAACCGTCACTGTCAATATAGTTGCTATATTAATAAACATACTTTATGTCAAGTTAGACATTAACTAATCAAACGTTATACCTCAAGGTTGATATCCAGATCACTTACTTGCTTTACTTTCCTTCTTGCATGGAATACTTCAACTACTATTTAATGTGAGTTCATCTGCTCCCTTTTTATATATTTTTGGGCTGAGAATACATGCGCAACTTTTATAACTGTTTTACACGTATCAACTATTAAACTGTGATATGTTGGGCTATGACCAGCAAGTCCCCAAACGACAAGTATAAACGATAACTTGTTACGGGGCAAACTTGAAAGTCTAGTCTAAATATCAGTACCAACTATTAAACTGTGATATGTTGGGCTATGACAAGCAAGTCCCCAACCGACAAATATAAACGATAACTTGTTACGGGGAAAACTTGAAAGTCTAGTCTAAATATCAGTACCAACTGTTTAAACTATGCTATACCTGGCTATGTCCGACTAAGTCCCTACAGTGATATTTTTAATTGCTGCGGCATTCTTAATTATTGGGGATAGGCCTATCGGGAGTAACGTCCCCGATACATTTGACTAAGTCTTTGTATTACTTGATAATGAAATTAAACGACAAGGACAGAACAACTTGTCACGGGGCAAACAACGTTTAGTCTAAATATCACGCACTGGCATAACTTTTTGATCCTGCGGGAGATCAATTTTACTGGATCTGAGTGATCTACTTATGAAAACAAATCTTGTGGTCTAACACTATTACTGAAATCATTATTTATGACAAACCTATGAACTCACTCAACCTCGTGTTGACTTTTTAAGCATGTTTATTCTCAGGTACTTAAATATTGCTTCCGCTGTATATCTACTGCTTGATGATGATTGCTTGCTATGTTTGGAGTCTTCATTACATATCATATCAATTAAAGACATATTTATCTTCCGCTGCAAAACTCAACAAAACGTCTCATGTAGAGTCGTTCTCGTTTATACAACTGTGATTTGATATAATTAGACACAAATACCCCAGGCCCTATTTGGGGGTGTCAAAATGTTATTATTACGTTCCTATGGAAAATTGTGCACCCATAGAGCCTAAATGGAATGATTATGAGGAATACAATTCAAATTGGGATTATTTCCAAGAATATATCCAAACTCAACAACCAGTGGACAAGGAAAATTATGTGTCTGAAAATTTATTAGATTATATGAAAATCAAACTCGAAGAATTTGACGCTCAAAATGAACAAATGAGAGAGTTTGCAAATAGGTAAACTGAAACTCTATCAGACTACACACCTGTTGATCTGAGGAGTCGTGTGCAAGAAAATCTCATATCATCGAATTTTTTTGAATTCGAGAGCTCCGAAATTACCAATTATCCCGATGATACTTTTTATTCAGTTTTACCAATTTTACAACATACCGACACATTAGCCTCAACCATCAAAATCACCGATCCATCAATGGATGAAGAAGAAGTAAGGGTGACAAATTGGTACTCTTGGAAAAACGATAACGTTGAAAATTTTACCCCCGAGACCAAAGTGGTGGGACCGATAAGGACCGTTAATGAAGAAGTATTTGCTTCGATCCCGAAATTCACCATCCCACAACCTTTCAACCCAATATTCTCAATAGACGAGTCATCTACCAAAGATGAACTACGAGCTGTAATAGATATTGACACCTCGGATTTCACCCAATTGGGTAATAGAGGTGAAAACTTTGATCCCGAGAATGAACGGAAGGAAATGTTAGGAATTGTCCACCCTATAAAATTATGTATGTCGGTGTATAACAATCCATTTGACCAAGAACCAGAAGAGAGACATATCCATTTACTAAAAGCTACACTTGAAAAAGAATTAAGTAGTGACGATCAGGTGAGTCTAAACTTTAAACCCATTGATATATTATACACCACCCGAGATGTAAATAACTGGCTCACTATTCTAATTCGTGGAACTTATTCTACCGACTTCACATGTCGTCAGCTAAGTGTGGGGAAGTCTAACCCCACTTAATGTTAAATTAGGGGTTCGAGTTAGTGCATAACTCGTTAATGAACATGCACAATGAGTAAGGGTAAAAGTCGCATTTTCAAAAATTAGCAAACAGTTCAGAAAAGCAACCATTTTTAAAGAAAAACATGTGTCATAAAATAACAAAAGTAATGAACGATGAGGCGCGCCATCTATCATTCGACGAGATTTGTAATTTACAAACTGGGTATTTTTAATCACTTTTCTACACTAATCACCCTCATGAATTTATAATTATAGTCCGATTTCATGAAAATGAGGGCATTGCCTGATCTCAAGTGTGGGGAAGGGTTATAAATTCTCTCAGGTTTGCACTTGGTTTATTTGCCAAATTTTGTGAAAATTTGAAAAATTTTCAACTAAATGAATTCAAAATCATGTTTATACATATTTTTGAACGATAAAAAATAGGTATTAATACCGAAATTATCGTTACCTCGGAAAGGACATAAATTGAGAAACAACATAAAATGCTGAATTCATTTAAAATGGAAAAGAGGAGAATAAAAAGGCAAAGAAAGAAATAAATAAAAGCCAAGTGTGGGGAGAATGTACCAAGTTATTCAATTAAAAACTATCTATCACATGTTTCTGTAAAGTTTATTGCAGGTGCTTTTGTTTTGGACTAAATTAACTGTTTTACCCGGTTTGTTGTAATACATTTGAAAGAAAAGATGGATCTACACGATGAATCAGTTCCATCATTAAAAGGAAGTAAAGTCTTCCGAAAAAGAAATGCGCTTCTTGATTTAGGTCAGGAAGTTGTCATCCAGACCAGTTGTAGAGTCTACGAAAAACCTTGAAAAGTTTTCTCGAAAATCAGCTGGAAATCTACGGACCTCAGCATCAAACAGGGTCGCCATGTGGTCAGACTTATCTTAACCATGAGAGGATCCGTCTCGTAAAATGGGGAGGGCGCCGTGCAAATTAGCTTGATAAGACTAATGAATCAGACCCCCGGAAAGGATAATCTCCTTAAAGATTAAAAATCAGCTTTTAAGCATGATATTACTCAATCCTTGAGATTGACCTTAATGATTGAGAATTACAAACTCATGGAATTCAATGATATCTAAACTCGAGCTTGAACAGGAAAATATTTTGATCAAAAATAAAATCGATTTATTTTCTGAAAACCTATTTTCAATGCGTTCATTACTGTTGAACGTAAAATCTTAAGAATTCACCGAAATTCATTAGGTCACCTGAACCAAATCGGGTGTCAACCGTAAGAACGGTGGTTGCATAGCATGGTCGAAGACAGGACCTTGTGCCAGACCGAAAAATTATAGGGTGATCTTTAATATTTCTCCTACAAATGATAGTAATTGCGTCCGACACGTTTTAGACCATGAACATCTGCATGTCATTAGACATTGCCTTAACAGTTGCTTGTTCATCGCTTTCCTTTACAACCGGACGGTAGTTTACCGAAAGGTAATATACGGGACAAGTAAACTGGATGTGTGCTTTCCTAATACAAGGTTAGCAAGTGGGTGACACAAAACCGCAAGTTTTGAGCTAAAATTTTCAAATCTGAAACCCACAAAAACATTTTGCAACACCGGTGAAGGGTTATTCTGGAAAACTTATCTAGGGTGAAATCTAGAATGAATTTTCAAAAGATCAAATGTTTTCATAAAGATCCAATTTCCTTAATGGATCTAAATTTTCATAGTCATGTGGGACTGTAAACCACATCGTTACTATCATTGTTTATACCGTCGTATCAAAATCACTGATGTATAAAGTGTGAGAATAAAAAAGTGATTCGAGTGAAGTGTGATTTAATTTCAAGTTCTGTATTGCTTGAGGACAAGAAACGTTCAAGTGTGGGGATATTTGATAGTGCTCCAAATGAACATATATTTAGTATCAATATCCTTCCAATATGTAAAGCTTTTAGTTGCAAATTGTTCTATTTTCAAGTAATAATCATTTATATAAATAAGTGTGAAGACAAAAGAAGAAAACAACGATTTGAAGACGCAAATGATCAAAAAGCTCAAATGTACAAGATACAATCCAAGTGGTTCAAATTATTGATGAGAAACGTCTAAAAATTACAAGAGTACAAATCGCGGAACGCAAAATACAAGATATCTAAGCGTACAAAAGGACGTTCGAAAATCCAGAACCGGGACATAAGCCGAGCATGAACGCGCGAGTCAACGAACCTAAAATTACAAGTCAACTATGCACATGAATATAATATAATATATATAATTAATATAAATTATATATATTATATATATTTATATAATAATATGTCGGCAAAGGAAGAAAACAAGGATTGGAGCATGCCAGACTGGCCATGCGATCGCATGGCTATAACACACAAAGCCCATGCGATCGCATGGGCTACAGGATTCAGAATTTTGCTATAAAAGGCCAGGCTTCTGCTCGAGTTCACTACACCATATCATATCTCTCTCTCCCTCTGTATAATATATATATATATATATATATATATATATATATATATATATATATATATATATATATATATATATATATATATATATATATATATATATATATATATATATATATATATATATATAATAGTTTAGTTTTATATTAGATTAGTTTGGGTAATGTAAAGGTTATTTTACGGGTTTTAAAGTCGGAACTCTGTCTCTGTAACACTACGCGATTTATAATCTCTGTAAGCTAAATTCTCCCCTTTTAATTATGTATCGTACTTAAGTTATTATTATGCTTATTTGAGCTGAAATAATTGTGATGTTGGACTAAATATTAAGACGGGGTTATTGAACTTTGGATCATAATTAGGGTTTGGACAAAAGACCGACACTTGTGAAAATTGGACTATGGGCTATTAATGGGCTTTATATTTGATTAACTAAATGATATCTCGTTAATTTAATATAAAGGTTATAATTTGACGTATCTCTAAATAACCACATACACTCTATCGGTTACGATGGGCGGGATATTTATAAATACTAATAATCGTTCATTTGACCGGACACGGGAATGGATTAATAGTCAATGGACTCATTAAAACTGGGGTGGATTACATTTAAGGATAATTGGTGTAATTGTTAACTAATGGTGTATCCTATCGTATACACGTATAAAGGCATAATATTCGCATGAAATTGGCATCAGGAACACTGAGAATAACAGTTTTTAGAAACTGTCCGTCAAGCGTTCTCCGCTGTGCAGGCCGCTTCCGTCATGCATAAGCCCTGAAGGCCACCTAGCGCTTAAGCCCTGACCGGAGAACGTCACATCCAGTGCATATTTCGAATCACAAATAACAGAACGTATCATAATCTGACACGTGTCCCCGAACAATCCGGTGGATCTATCACTATAAATAGACCCCTTGGGTCGTCATTTTACACATTCAGACACTCTGACAACTTATGAGCAGAGATTTCACCTTTCTCTCTCACATAGTACTTTCTCTCACTAGAAGTCATCCGGCTAACAACTTAACGCTAAACGGACAAAAGATTGATTAAGCCACCCCACAAGTTTCTATACTTGTGAACCGGGTCTGCAGGGATTATTTCCCGAGAGTAAACATCAATCGGCAACACTCCCCCACTTTTAGCTAGATACTTCTAGTATTGTGTTGATTCACTAAGCCTTACCTCATAAGGAAATAGGTGTTAACAATGGCGCCATCCACTAATGTCAAGAACACGCGGAACGGAAAAGGAACGGAAACAACTGAAGCTCCGTCCACAAACGTACTTGAAGCAGTCAACAATCCGCTAACTGAAGGCGTGATAACTAATCCGTTAATGCCTGAAGAAGATGTACCTGTTCCGCCACCGGAAGGTACAATTGAAGAAACAATAGCTGAAACTGCAGAAAGGCTTAAGCATTTGGCCACTAATCCAGGGAAAAGGCCAATAATCGAAGACACAGCAACCAAAAGTGCAGAAAAGCTTCAAAGTTTCGTTACTAATCCAGAGATGTGACCATTGATGCAACCACGACGATATCTATTCGACAGACGACGGATGGCAAAAACAAGCAAATCATGAAGAAGCAGTCTATGTCAAAATACATGTTATCAAAAATACTGGACAAGTTGGGTAGTCTTATTGATGACTCTGAAGATGATAATGAGTTCAGCTATATTGGCATTGATTCTGAAGAAGAGAATGATGAGAAGGAGGAGTTCATGTCTGAGAATAGGGCAGCATTACTTTTAAACGGAATCCTTAAGCAAACAGCTCCAGTAAAGTATAAGCAACGCTTAGCGCAGACCGCCGTTCGCGCTGTAGCTGTAGATAATTTTTTCGCTCTAATCACTGGAGAACGAGCTACAAAACCACCAGCTATGGCAGAGTCCACTCAATGCTTCATTAATCGAATTGCTAACTATCCATTGCCCATGAATCTTGGCATACCGGCAATTGGAGTTTATGATGGTACTACAGATCCTGAAGATTTTCTTACTATGTTTGAAGGTGCAATGAGGTTGCAGCATTGGGATGACGAGGTAGCTTGTCATATGTTTCCAATGGTGTTGCAGAAAATGGCAAGGAAATGGTTTGATAGCTTACCGTCAAGGAGTATTACAAGTTATTTGGATCTTCGTGCGAAGTTTGTTATGCAGTTTCAAAATCTTCGTAGCTGCACCTTGACACATCTTGATGCACATGAGATAACGATGCATCATAATGAGTCCTTGAGTAATTTCATGAAGAGATACACGCTTGAAGCTCAAAAGATACCTGATTGCCCAGAGTCACAGCTAGTGTATGGCTTTATTTTCTGTTTGGATCAGCGAAGGTTTAGTGCACTTGTTCATACGTTAAGGTATGACTGGCCAAAAACTCTGCACCAGGCATTGGAAGTTGCACAAAAGCATGTTCGAGCCGGAGAGCGAGGACCAAGCAAGTTTGATGGAAGCAGCAGCAGTACCAAACCACACAACAGAGGACGGTACTTTGATCTAAATCAAAGGAGAAATGGAAATTCCAATGGTGGATGGAGAGGCAATAATCATTCCAATGATTTTCATCACAACAGGAGGCCCCTAGAGAGACATCCATTGATAATGGCGTTAACCAAAACTCCCAAGGAGATTCTTTTCACTGAACCCATCCGGACTGCTTTCAATCCTCCAGCACCTATGGAGGAAAGAGATGGTCCAAGGAGTGAGCTATGGTGTGACTTTCATGAGGCATGGGGTCATGACACCGATAATTGCAAATCTTTGATGAGAGAAATCATTGCAAAGATCAAGGCAGGAGAGTTAAATCACTTGCTGCCAGGCAAACAATACAGGAGAAATGATCCTCGCAAGAAATTTGCATGGAAGAAAAATGATGGTGGAAGAGGTCATCGGGGTGAGAACAGAAGAAGGGAAGAGCATGGCGGAAGAGATAACAGAAACCAGTACGAAGACCGGATAGCAGAGCGTGAACTAACTCCAGATGTGGTAATTAAGATGATGTTGTTTAATGACAGTTGTTATGAAGACGGTGAGCAGTCAAACAACAATGTGGACAGCTGGAGACATGCTCCAATCATCTTTCAACCAATTCAAAATTGGACTTTATCCGTCCAGCCAGTGGTCATATCAGCAGAAATTGCTAATAAGTTCATCAGCGGTATCTACACAGATACAGGCAGTGAGGCTGACATCATTTATTGGAATTGTTTGAGAACTTTCCCAAGGCATGTGCAAGATAGGGCTAGGCAGACAAGTCTGATGGTTTCAGGATTGACAGGAGCACTGGTGAACGCCATGAGGCGAATTCGTTTGGAGGTTGTCATGGGAACATACCCATTGCTGAGGACTGAAACAATTGATTTCACTATTTTGGAAGGCACTTCTCGATTTAATGTCCTTTTTGGAAGGACAGCATTGGCTAAATTTGGAGCAATTACATCTACCGCTCATGCAGAGATCAGATTTCCAACTCCTAACAGAGTAGCTGCCATACATTCACAGTATGTGGCACCAACTAGGGAACGATTGATAATGCTAAAAATGAACATATATTTCATAGCATTATCCTTCAAGAAAGACAAGCTTTTAGTTGCAATTGTTCTATTTACAAGTGATATTCGTTTAAATAATAAAAGGTGAAGACAAAAGACAGATTCGACGATTTGAAGACGCAAACGACCAAAAAGCTAAAAAGTACAAAGTACAATCAAAGTGGTTCAAATTATTGATGAGAAACGTCTGGAAATTACAAGAGTACGAGCCGCGAAACGCAAAGTACAAGATATTAAATTGTACGCAAGGACGTTCGAAAATCCAGAACCGGGACATGAACCAACTATCAACGCGCGACGTAACGGAGCTAAAATTATAAATCAACTATGCACACGAATATAATATAGTATATAAATAATTCTATAAATTATATATATATTATATTTATATATTAAAATAAAAACCGTCGCCAAACAAGAAAACAAAAGATTGTGAGCTGTCCCAGGGGGCCATGCGATCGCATGGCCTGGAAGCATAATTTCCATGCGATCGCATGGCAGCTAAATGCTGGTCAGGTCCTATAAATAGCCAACGAATTCGACGAGTAATAGACACCTAAATTTTCTTTCTTCCTTTGTAAAGAATATATATATTTATAATTATAATTTTAATTATAATTTAAGTTTAATAATAATTGGGTTATTGTAAGGAATGTTTTAAAGGTTTTGTAAGTTGAAACTCTGTCCGTGTAACGTTACGCTATTAATACTCATTGTAAGTTATGTTCAACCTTTTTAAATTAATGTCTCGTAGCTAAGTTATTATTATGCTTATTTAAATCAAAGTAATCATGATGTTAGGCTAAATATTAAAGACAGGGTAATTGGGCTTTGTACCATAATTGGGGTTTGGACAAAAGACCGACACTTGTGGAAATTGGACCATGGGCTATTAATGGGCTTTATATTTGTTTAACTGAATGATAGTTCGTTAATTTAATATAGAGATTTACAATTTGACGTATCTATAAATAACCATATACACTCGATCGGACATGATGGGCGGGATATTTATAAATACTAATAATCGTTCATTTAACCGGACACGGGACTCATTAAAACAGGGGTGAATTACATACAAGGACACTTGGTGTAATTGATAATAAAGTATTAAAACCTTGGATTCACACAGTCGATAACCTGGTGTAATCATTAACAATGTATTAAAACCTTATTACAGTTTAAGTCCTCAATTAGTTGGAATATTTGACTTCGGGTATAAGGATAATTTGAGGAGGACACTCGCACTTTATATTTATGACTGATGGACTGTTATGGACAAAAACCGTATGGACATATTGAATAATCCAGGACAAAGGACAATTAAACCACGGTAATAAATTAAAATCAACACGTCAAACATCATGATTACAGAAGTTTAAATAAGCATAATTCCTTTATTTTATATCTCATCGCACTTTTATTTACTGTTATTTTATTTATTGCACTTTTAATTATCGTACTTTTAATTATCGCATTTTTATTTATCGTCATTTACTTTACGCTTTAAATTAAGTTGTATTTATATTTAATATTTTACATTAGGTTTTAATTGTGACTTAAGACATAAAATCGACAAACCGGTCATTAAACGGTAAAAACTCCCTTTTTATAATAATAATAATAATACTACTTGGATTGCAAATATATTTATATATTTATACAAATATAGTTTAAAAATATAGCGTTAAACTTGGCTAGCTCCCTGCAGAACGAACCGGACTTACTAAAAACTACACTACTCTACGATTAGGTACACTGCCTATAGTGTTGTAGCAAGGTTTAGGTATATCCACTCTATAAATAAATAAATAACTTGTGTAAAATTGTGTCGTATTTAATAGTATTTCGCAATAAAAATATAACTATTTCGTATACACCTCGCATAACATCAAGTATTTTTGGCTCCGCTCCAGGGAAAAATTCAACGCCGAAGCTAAACGCTATTAAAAAATATATATATTAATTTTTAAGCTATTTTTGTAAAAATATAATTTTATATAAGTTTTAAAATACAAAAATATAAAAGAAAAAATATATTTCTATTTAAATTAAAAAGTTTATATTTTTATTTTTCTTTTGTTAAAAATTAAAACTAATAAGTATTTTTTTTTTTAAATATAAGTTTTTTTATTTACATATTATTTTTTTTATAAATTTAAAAATCAGAAGAAAAAAAATAATATAAAAGTAATCGGGCCACTACACTGTAGCAGCCCAATATTTGGCCTGGTACCAGATACCATGCGATCGCATGGTATTAAAACACTCAGCTCATGCGATCGCATGAGCTGATTGGACAGGTCTGGTACCTTTGACCAACGAATTAGGGTTATTGTTATTATATAATTCATTATAATTAGGGTTTAATTAAAATATTAATTAGTTTAAATTAGTTTTATTTTTAGTTTTAATTAGTATTATTAAGTTTAATAATTATTATTAAATATATAAAACTAATACTTTTATATAAATAATATAAAAATAATATTTTTATAAAAATTGTATTTTTATAACTTTAAGTTTTATTTTTATATTTTTGTATCTTTTTATTATTTAGTATGTAATTGTATATTTATCATTCGTAACTAGTTTTAAGCTTAGTTTTTGCCGTAGTTTATTTTTATCTCTAAAATTCTAAGATTTACCGTAAAATCTCTTAAGTACTTTTTCTTTAGACTAAGATTTAGGTGCTTTAGAATTTTACGACGTCGCTTATCGCTTTAATATTTTATAAATTTTAGTACTAATTAAGTTATTGCCGTTTTAAAATATAGAATTCATTTAAGCTTTAATACCTTTAGACGCAACTTTTAATTCTTAGTTTTTAGGCTTTTAAGTTTCGGCGCTTTACTTTCTTATTATTATTTTTCGACGCTTATTTTTCGACCTTTTATTTTTCAACGTTTTTCGACGCACTCTTTTTCTTTCTTTTTTCTCGACGCTCTAGTTTTTAGGACATAGATTTTTTCTTCAAAATTTCGACGAAAAATTATTTTAAGCGGTTAAATTGATAGACATCTAAAATTTTCCGGTTCGTAGTAATAGTTGGATTTGTTAGTGGCGAGTTGTGGGCTTCCGATTTAAAGGGTCCTGGCTACCTGCTGCATCTATTGGCTATTCGAAACGTGGGCAAAATCAAAAAAGTCTATTAATTTGATAGCTTATATAATTTTTATCTTTTATAACTAATAGGATATTCAGTGAATGTACCGAGTAAAATGTTCACCACCTTTCATAAGTTCACCACCTGTAACTCGATCAAGACATCTAGCCAATATTACCGCAGTTGATTTTTCTTTAGAATCGTCATCTAGTCGATCAAGTACTCCAATTCAAATTTCTGATAATCCGTTTTTTGAACCCGACCTCACAATTGATAATCCGGAGGATATTCAGGGACAATTCAGAGATCCTGAACCACTAATCATTCCTCCTGAACCACAAATCACTCATCCAGAGATTGTTGAGGAAGAAACCATTAAATCAGAATCCTCTAGTGATTCAGATTCAACAATTTCAATCATGGAAAATCTAGAACCTCTAAGTATGGAAGACCGAATGAGGGCTAAACGCACTGGCCAAGGTCACGCAATTACTCAACCAGACATTAATGCACTAGATTATGAAATTAAAGGACAAATCCTACACATGGTAGCTAATCAATGCCAATTTAGTGGTGCGCCGAAGGAAGATCCAAAAGGACATCTTCGTGCCTTTAATAGGATCTGCACTCTATTTAAAATCCGAGAAGTAGAGGATGAACAGATATATCTCATGTTATTTTCCTGGACTTTAAAGGGAGAAGCCAAAGATTGGTTAGAATCTTTACCTGAAGGGGCGATTGATACATGGGATGTTTTAGTTGAAAATTTTCTTAAACAATTCTTTTCGGCATCTAAAGCCGTTAGACTTCAAGGAGAAATTGTTACGTTCACACAAAAGCCAAATGAAACCTTATATGAAGCATGGACAAGATTTGGAAAGTTGTTAGGAGGATGTCCGCAACATGGTTTAGACACTTATCAAATAGTACAAATATTCTATCAAGGATGCGACATTATTACAAGAAAAGACATTGATATAGCAGCTGGTGGTTCCATTATGAAGAAAACCGCAACGGAAGCTTACAAAATTATTGATAACACTGCTTTCCACTCACATGAGTGGTATCAAGAAAAAGATATCGTTAGATCATCTAAAGCGGCTAGAGCCGATTCTAGCCATGACTTTGATTCCATTTCCGCAAAGATAGATGCTTTTGAAAGACGAATGGAAAAGATGACTAAGGATATTCACGCAATACGCATTAGTTATGAGCAATGTGGAGGATCACATTTGACAAAAGATTGTCTCAGTATTGAACAAACAATGGAACAAAGAGAGAATGTTTCATACATGAACCAAAGGCCTGGAAATAATTATCAGAATAATTATCAACCGCCAAGACCAAACTACAATCAAAATCAGAATTATAACCGAAATGTTCCATACAACAACCAACAAGGTCCTAGCAATCAACAAGTATCCAATAATACTTACAATCAGCAAAGACCTATTTTTCCAATTAAACCATCACAAACCGATGATAAAAAGCCAAATTTAGAAGACATGATATCAAAGCAAGTTGAATCTCAAACGTAATTTTTCACATCTCAGAAACAAATGAATGAACAAAATGCTCAAGCATTTAGAAATCAACAAGCTTCAATTCAAAATTTAGAACAAGAAGTAAGCAACCTAGCAAGGTTGATAGGTGAAAAAAAACCGGGAAGTCTACCTAGCGATACAAATGCTAACCCTCGGAATGAAACAGCTAAATCCATTACCACAAGAAGTGGTATTACACTTAAACCACCTGAAATACCTAAAATTTCTGATGACTCTATTCCTACTACACAGGCACCACAACCTGAGCAAGATAAGAAAACAGAATCGATAGTTGAAAAGGTTAATGAAGATAACACAGTTAAGGCTAAACCTTATGTTAAACCATACCAACCACCGCTTCCTTACCCAAGTAAAATGAGAAAAGAAAGACTTGAAGCCGAGCAATCCAAATTCTTAGATATGTTTAAATAAATAAATGTCAATCTTCCTTTCATTGATATGATATCAGGAATGCCAAGATATGCTAAATTTATGAAAGATCTAATCACAAATAGAAAGAAAATGGAAGAAATTTCGGCTGTTACTATGAATGCTAATTGTTCTGCAGTACTGTTGAATAAGATACCAGAAAAACTTTCAGATCCAGGAAGTTTCACAATTCCATTTTTTCTGGGTAGTCTTAGTTCAATAGAAGCATTGGCAGACTTAGGTGCTAGTATAAATTTAATGTCGTATTCACTATACGCTAAACTAGACCTCAGAGAATTGAAACCAACACGAATAAGCATACAACTAGCAGATCAATCAGTAAAATATCCTAGAGGGATAATGGAGAACATGCTAGTTAAAGTTGGTACTTTAGTATTTCCAGTAGATTTTGTTATTCTGGACATGGAAGAAGATTCTCGAGTTCCTCTTATATTATGAAGACCATTCTTAAACACGGCTAAAGCAATAATAGACGTGTTCGGTAAGAAATTAACCCTAAGTATAGAGGACGAGAGTGTTACCTTTTCTGTTGATAGAGCCATGCAACAACCGCAATCTACAGATGATACATGTTATTATATTCAAATTATAGATTCACATGCAGAATTGTTAGAAGAATTTCTAGAATTACAAGGAACAGGAGAATGTTCTTTAGGAGAAGGGACTGAACTAATTAATTAAGCTGAAATATTAGCTACACTCATGGCTAATGGATATGAACCAACAACAGAAGAAATTCAAATGTTAAAAGAAGAAGACAGATATCGATACAAATCATCGATAGAAGAACTACCAACATTAGAGTTAAAGCCACTTCCAAACCATTTGGAATACGCTTATTTACATGGTGAATCTGAATTACCTGTAATAATATCGTCTTCTCTTACGGAAAATGAAAAATCTCAACTCATTTCTGTGCTAAAAGCTCATAAACCAGCTATTGCATGGAAAATTCATGACATTAAAGGCATAAGTCCTTCGTATTGCATACATAAAATCCTTATGGAAGAAGGCCATAAAACGTATGTGCAACGCCAACGAAGACTAAATCCTAATATGCAAGATGTTGTTAAGAAAGAAATTATTAAACTGCTAGATGCAGGTTTAATTTATCCAATCTCTGATAGTCCATGGGTAAGCCCAGTTCAATGCGTACCTAAGAAAGGTGGCATGACTGTCATCAGAAATGAAAAAAATGAGCTTATTCCTACTAGGACTGTAACAGGATGGCGTGTTTGTATTGATTATAGAAAATTAAATGACGCCACCAGAAAAGATCACTTTCCCTTACCTTTCATTGATCAAATGTTGGAAAGATTAGCCGGGAATAGTTACTATTATTTTCTTGACGGTTTTTTCGGATATTTTCAAATTCCAATAGCACCCAAGGACCAAGAGAAAACCACCTTCACGTGCCCTTATGGTACTTTTGCTTACAAACGCATGCCATTTGGACTTTGCAACGCCCCTGCAACCTTTCAAAGGTGCATGATGGCAATTTTTCATGACATGATAGAAGAATGCATGGAAGTTTTCATGGATGACTTTTCAGTTTTCGGTGATACTTTTGAATCATGTCTAGTTAATCATGAACGAATGCTTATTAGATGCGAACAATCAAATCTAGTTCTTAATTGGGAGAAATGCCATTTCATGGTTAGAGAAGGCATCGTTCTTGGTCATAATATTTCAAATGAAGGAATTGAAGTGGATAGAGCTAAAGTAGATGTAATTGCTAAACTTCCACATCCCACCAATGTTAGAGGAGTTAGGAGTTTTCTAGGGCATGCCGGTTTTTACCGACGATTCATAAAAGATTTTTCTAAAATTGCCACTCCTATGAATAAACTCCTAGAAAAGGATGCTCCATTCATCTTTTCGGATGAATGCTTCAAATCTTTTAATATTCTTAAATAAAAACTCACTAATGCGCCGATCATGATAACTCCAAATTGGAATCTACCACTTGAACTTATGTGCGATGCAAGTGATTTTGCAATGGGAGCCGTTTTAGGACAAAGGATTAAAAAACGATTTCAACCTATTTATTACGCTAGTAAGATGTTACAAGGAGCACAAACGAATTACACAACTACTAAAAAAGAACTCCTTGCTATTGTCTTTGCTTTTGACAAATTTTGTTCATATCTCGTTTTAGCTAAAACGGTGGTCTATACCGACCATTCTGCTCTTAGATACCTATTTTTGAAACAAGATGCCAAACCACGATTAATCCGTTGGATCTTACTCTTACAAGAGTTCGATATTGAAATCCGAGACAAAAAGGGGGCAGAAAATCTCGCTGCTGATCGTCTTTCTCGTCTTGAAAATCCTGAATTAGAAGTTCTAAATGAATCGACCATACAAAACAACTTTCCTGATGAATATCTTTTGAAGATCGATTATAATGAAATTCCATGGTTTGCAGACTATGCAAACTACTTAGTATGTGGATTCCTTGAAAAAGGGTTGTCGTGCCAAAAACGAAAGAAATTCTTTAGTAATATAAAACACTATTTTTGGGAAGATCCACATTTATTTAAAAGTTGTCCCGATGGAATAATACGCCGATGCGTATTTGGAGATGAAGCTAGTCAAATCTTAAATCATTGTCACACATGACCAACATGAGGGCATTAATGGGCCTCAACTTACAGCAAGAAAAGTTTACGACGCTGGATTCTATTTACCTACAATTTTCAAAGACGCGCTTTGTAAATCCTGTGATGCTTGTCAAAGGGCCGGAAAAATAAGTCAACGTGATGAAATGCCACAAAATGTCATTCAAGTATGTGAAGTATTTGACGTTTAGGGTATTGACTTTATGGGTCCATTTCCAAAATCTCATAATAATCTCTACATTCGCGTTGCCATTGATTATGTATCTAAATGGGCGGAAGCACAAGCTCTCCCAACTAATGATGCACGAGTTGTAGTCAACTTCTTAAAATGTATTTTTGCTAGGTTCGGAACACCGAAAGCTTTAATAAGTGATCGGGGTACTCATTTTTGTAATAATCAACTTGAGAAAGTTCTCAAAAGATATGGAGTAACTCATAAAATCTCAACCGCTTATCATCCACAAACAAGTGGACAAGTTGAAAATACCAACCGAGCTTTAAAACGTATTCTAAAGAAAACCGTAGGATCAAATCTGAAGGAATGGTCCATGAAATTGGAGGATGTACTCTAGGCTTTTAGAATAGCCTACAAAACTCCAATTGGCACCACACCTTTTAAACTCGTTTACGGAAAAGCTTGTCACCTTCCAGTAGAAATTGAACACAAAGCATTTTGGGCTTTGAAGACATGTAATCTTGATTTACATGAAGCTGAACATCTACGGTTAAGTCAACTAAACGAATTAGAAGAATTAAGACATGATACATATAAAAATTCGTTAAACTACAAGGAAAGAACGAAGAAATGGCATGATAAAAGAATCAGAAGTTCAAAAGAATTCAAGGAAGGAGACATAGTTCTTCTTTTCAATTCACGATTCAAGCTATTTCCTGGAAAATTGAAATCAAGATGGTCTGGACCATTCATAGTCAAAAGAGTTTTCCCATATGGAATAGTAGAATTAATAAATTCAAATGGGGTTGAATTTAAAATTGACGAACACTTAATACCAATATTAATATTATTCTTTATTATTTTTTATTTTGAATCTTTTAAGGGTAATATGTATTTCTGTTAGAGTTAGATTTTCTATTTTCGTGCAGTTCTCGAGAATGGAATCCGAATGGTCTTTCCCTAGCAGACCCTAAAGAACTAGTCTTCACCCTCCATTCTGAATTTTTTTTAGGTTTTACGAGATGAAGAATTCCTTTGATCTGAACCATGGTCTACTACTACACGCTATGATTACTAAACGTAATAATAACAACTTCCCGAGTGAACTGGTATCATTCATAAGAGGAAAAATGGACGAAGTAAGGAAAGAACTCAGGAAAGATCATCATAAGATACATTTTGGTAAAGGAAAATCAAAATCCGCAACAAAAAGAAGAGCACGACACCTTGAAAGATGTCATAAATGCGGAAAATGGTCACACGAAGGTAAATGTTCGAATAATCAAACATACTCAAATACCGAATTTGTTACTCTATGCAGAGAAGGACCGTTCATATGTTTAGAAGAAAAGTTATTAAAGAATCGAGGTTACGCTTATGTAGCTATGGAAAACCAAATCACACGACTCTCATATGAGTCAACTAAAGCAGGTCTCCGAGAATTCTTTCTCACAGGTAAGTATGTACAGTTTTTATTTGTTTTTATTTTATTGCTTTTAACCTTTTGATAATAAACGCTGAATCGTTCGCTATAAAGTATTAAATCGATATTCAATAAAATTAGGTATGCGAAATCGAAATTATTGATATTATACAAAAATTTATTACATCACTGCGAAATTTACCGTTTATTCATAAGGTATAAATATCTTTAATCAATCAATCCAAAATATTTAAGAAATTCGTCAGGAGTAAAACTAGGTAATATAGCCGAAATTACTTTACCCAAAAGAGGGGCGTATATTTTTGATAATATTTGATTGATTAAAGTAGGATAAAAGACCAAAAAGATTTTTCATTTTAATTTTTACCCTGTTTTTAAAATTAATATATAAATATTAAATTATTATTGTAAATTTTTAAAATCAATATATTTAAGTTTTTAAATATTTTAAAAATTAATATTTTCAATATAATTTTGTAAAATTAATGTATAAAAATATTAATAATATGAATTTTTAATTTTATGCATTTTAAATTTAAGTTTGGTGTGAATTTAAAAACAAAAATTTACTTTATTTCATTAAGTTAAAAATTTGATATCTAAAATTCGTCGTAAGTTAAAGACTAGATCGTGGAACCGAAATTGCTTTACCCAAGGGAGGGACGAGAAATTTTGTTATCATTATTTTTAATCTTATTGAATTAAAGTATGCCAAAAACATTTAAAAACCCAAAAATCTTTGCTTTTAAATCAAACGCTTAAAAATGAAAAATTTTAAAATTTTGACGAGAGACGAACTAGGTCAACGTACCGAAACGCCATCAGTCTTAAAAGAAACAAAATTTTAAAATTAATTATTTGTTTTATAAGTGAAAGGTTCTTATAATATAAAATAAAAAACCCGGATCCCATGTGATCGTATGAGATTTGCACATGGAGACCATGCGATCGCAAGGTATCAAAATACTGGACAGAATCAAAAGAGCAGCTCGCTGGTTCTCTGTCTTCACAAACACATACATACACAAACGAAAACACACACAAACACTCTCAAAAATTCGCATTTTTCAATCAAAATCCATCAAATTTCTTGCTCTAATCTTGCCTATATTCATATGGAGAGGCAGGAAGGTAAAGATTTCACCCCTAAAACTCTTTAAATTTTAATTTTTGTGTTCTTGAGCTAATTTTTACCTAATTTGATTTTGTTAATTTCTAGTGTAATTAGAGTTAAATTGTTAGTATATTATGCATGTACAACCTAGATTGTTGCTATTTAACATTATTTGAAGCCTTAAACTTCAAAATTTTTAGGAATCTAGGGTTTGTGTTCTTGAGCAATTTGGGGCTTTTTGATATAAACAGGTTATGGCCGATTTTTGTCGTGAATTATTACTAAATTAAGTAGTGTAACATGTTTAGGTAGCTAAATGATCCAAACTTTGATCCTAAACATGATTTTTGAGAATTAAAGTGGACTTTTTAAGTCTAAAATTCATGAACTTGATTAAATTGATGTAAATGCCATTTGAAACTTGTTTAATTGCTAGTAATGATTATTTTAACATGTTATTTGAGTTGAATGCTTATGAACTTTGTAAATATTTTCATATATGCTTATTTGAAAAAGTGTAGATTTGATAAAAATATGAAAATGAGTATAAGTTTAATATGGATTAAACATGTTATTGTAATTATTTTAATTTGTTATTTTGCTAACACTAATGCATATTTGGATGCACAAATTTTGTGTTTAATGTGTTTTCAGAGAAATACATATATGGACGGTGCATCATCGTCTAGGCAACCTGATCCGGAACCACAGCCAGAGATGCAATATCAAGAACCGAAGCAATAACAACAACATTATGATCAACACGTACCATACTATGAACCAGACCTACAATTTTTTATTGCCTACGTAGTATTTCAAGTTCACCATATAATAGAACACCCAACAATTCATGAAGAACAGTTGCATCCCAATTTAAGGATTGATAGAAGTTGGAGAGATTACCCGACGTACCAAAGTAACAAATTTAAGCTTTGGACCAAAAATGTAGAAGTTCCAAGGGTAATAGATTGGGAGCCTTTGGAAAGGGTCCACCTAGCTAACCCAGTTAGGCAGCATCTAATCCTTAGGCAGCATCTAATCCAAAGGTATGACAGCTCTTCTTTTACTGATTGGGAACGTTTATTTACCACTCATAGGCATGTATATAAAGAGTGGTGTGTTGAGCTAATGAGTACTATAGTTTTTAATAAAGATGTAGATAGGTTAGACGATAAGAGTTTTCTTAGATTCTTACTTGGCCGTAGGATGTACAGGATGTCCATGCTGGACATGGCCAGGGCTTTACAGATTTACACTCCCGCTGAATTACTATCACCTGATTGTACAAATTTGATTTATCATGGTGAGCGGGTAGATAGAAATTTTGACGCTAACGCCATCTGGAGGCGTATGTCAAATTTTAATGTGTTTACGCGGGGAGGAAGACACTCCTATTTAGATATTAATAAAGCCGAGCTTCGTATAATACATATATTCTTAGCAAACTCGATTAAACAAAGAGGTAACAATAAGGAGAAAATGACCTTACACGATTTATTTTAACTTAAGTGCATTCGAGACACTAGAAGCTTTGTTAATATCCCCTACTGTGTTGGTTTTTATCTGTCTAAAATGGTGGAAGGTATACAGGAAGGGGGAATAATAGGAGAAGGTATTTTTGTTACTCTCATTGGAGAGTATTTAGGTGTAGATAGGGATCAAAGGGGTCCGATGATGGTATGTAGGGAATAGGACGAGACTTTAGGTGTACAAGTCTATCAAGGTGCAAAGGTATTGACTAGGAGACGCAATCAGGCAATACCATATCAGGGCCGCCATCCACAGGTAGAGAGGGGTTCGGATGATGAGATGGAGGAAGCAGATGACATTAGGGATGTCATTAGGGATAGTGCTACTGACGTTTTCCAGCGTATAGATGAGGTAGAAATGAGTAATGAGGATAGGCATCGTCGGTATGAGCAGTGGCAAGCCGCGAATGAGTATGAGACTTCCAGGCGATGCCAACACGATAGCTGGCAAGTTCATCAACACCAAATCATGAGCCAGCTATCATATCAGGTACCAAATAACTACATCCCGACTCGACCTGCTTACTATCCACCGCATCAGCCCGACATACGACCACCCTATGACTTGTACGACCCCAATCAAGCATACCATAACACCTATCACCAACCATGGAACCCGAACAACGATATGAACTGGAACCCCTATCCAAATCAATAGTGTTCCATTGGTGATGTCTTCTCTTTTATTATTTTTATCTATTTATGCTAAACATTTAACATTGTGATACTTTTATGTAATGTTTAATATTTTTATTATTTTGTATTAATATTTCATTTTTGTAATTTGAAAGTGGGATATTAAGTCTCATTTCAAATTACCATGCATGTTTATATTTGTATTGTATGTATTTTATCTCATGTACACAACAGGGTAAAACAGTGCATTTTCAAAGACTGGCATTAAGTTCAGCAAAAGCTATTAATTTTGACGACAAAACGAAAAACAAGTGTGATGTAACAACAGACGGAATGAACAAATGATGTGTACCATTTATCATTCAACATAAACGCCAATATGTTTGGAAACTTTGGTAAAATTTAATCATTTTTCTACGCTAATCACCCTCAATAATTTAAATTGTTACTGATTTCTTGCAAATGAGGGCATTGCAGGATCTTAAGTGTGGGAAAGGGGTTAAATTCTTTCGAGTTTTAAAATTTTAATTTAAACACTTGGTTACCATTAAAAATACTAGTAACGCAGTAGTTGTATTAGAATCTAGTGCTCTCTGATAATAAAGAACAGCCCTAGTCTTATATACTGACTACCTAATTCTAGTAAAATTTTTAAAAATTTTATTATAAATGAATTCAAAATCATGTTTATACATATTTATGAACGATAAAACCAGGTGTTAACACCGAAATTATTACCTCGGAAAGGACATAAATTGAGAAACAACCCAAAACGCTTGAATTCATTTAAAATGGAATATAGGAGAATAAAAAGGCAAAGAAAAAAAAATAAAAGCCAAGTGTGGGAAAAATTTACCAAGTTATTTAGAACATATATCACATATTTTTGTACAAATAATTGAAGATACTTTTGTTTTGGACGATTTTAATCAGTTTTACCCAGTTTATTGTAATATAAATGGAATTTAAAAGGAAGTAAAGTCTTCCGAGAAAAAGACACGCGCTTCTTGATTTAGGTCAGGAAGTTGTCGTCCAGACCAGTTGTAGAGTCTACGAAAAACCTTGAAAAGTTTTCTCAAAAATCAGCTGGAAATCCACGGACCTAAGCATCAAATAGGGTCGCCAAGTGGTCAGACTTATCCTAACCATGAGAGGATCTATCTCGTACAATGGGGGCACCGTGCAAATTAGCTTATAAGACTAATGAATCAGATCCCCAGAAAGGATAATCTCCTTAAAGATCAAAAATCAGCTTTTATGACTGATATTACTTAATCCTCGAGATTGACCTTAAAGATTGAGAATTCAAACTCATGGAATTCGATGATATCTAAACTCGAGCTTGAACGAGAAAATATTTTGATCAAATTACAAACCGATTTATTTTCTGAAAGCCCATTTTTAATGCGTTCATTACCATTGAACGTAAAATCCTAAGAATTATCGGAATTCATTAGGTCACCTGAACCAAATCGGGTGTCAACCGTAAGAACGGTGGTTGCATAGCATGGTCGAAGAAGGACCTTGTGCCAGACCGAAAAACTATAGGGTGATCTTTACTATTGCTCCTACAAAGGATAGTAATTGCATCCGACATGATATAGACCATAATCAAAAGCATGTCACAGGACATTGCCTCAACAGTTGCTTGTTCAACGCTTTCCTTTACAACCGGACGGTAGTTTACCAAAATGTAATATACGGAGCAAGTAAACTGGACGTGTTGCTTTTCCAATATAAGGTTAGCAAGTGGGTGACACAAAACCATAAGTTTTGAGCTAAAATTTTCAAATCTGAAACCCACAAAACCCACCAAAACAATTTCACAAACACCGGTGAAGGGTTATTCCTGAAAACTTATCTAGGGTAAAAGCTAGATGGAATTTTCAAAAGATCAAATGTTTTCATAAAGATCCAATTTCCTAAAGGATCTAAATTTTCATAGTCATGTGGGACTGTAAACCACATCGTTACTATCATTGTTTATACTGCCGTATAGAAATCACTGATGTACAAAGTGTGAAGAATAAAGAAGTGATTCTAGTAAAGTTTTATTCAAGTTCTATACTGCTTGAGGACAAGCAATGCTCAAGTGTGGGAATATTTGATAATGCTAAAAACGAACATATATTTCATAGCATTATCCTTCAAGAAAGACAAGCTTTTGGTTGCAATTGTTCTATTTACAAGTGATATTCGTTAAAATAATAAAAGGTGAAGACAAAAGACAGATTCGACGATTTGAAGACGCAAACGACCAAAAAGCTAAAAAGTACAAAGTACAATCAAAGTGGTTCAAATTATTAATGAGAAACGTCTAGAAATTACAAGAGTACGAGCCGCGAAATGCAAAGTACAAGATATTAAATTGTACGAAAGGACGATCGAAAATCCGGAACCGGGACATGAACCAACTATCAACGCACGACGCAACGGAGCTAAAATTATAAATCAACTATACACACGAATATAATATAATATATAAATAATTCTATAAATTATATATATATATATATATATATATATATATTTATATATTAAAATAAAAACCGTCGGTAAACAAGAAAACAAAAGATTGTGAGCTGTCCCAGGGGGCCATGCTATCGCATGGCCTGGAAGCACAATTTCCATGCGATCGCATGGCAGCTAAATGCTGGTCAGGTCCTATAAATAGCCAACGAATTCGACGAGTAATAGACACCTAAATTTTCTTTCTTCCTCTGTAAAGAATATATATATTTATAATTTTAATTTTATTTTTAATTTAAGTTTAATAATAATTGGGTTATTGTAAGGAATGTTTTAAAGGTTTTGTAAGTAGAAACTATGTCCGTGTAATGCTACGCTATTAATACTCATTGTAAGTTATGTTCAACCTTTTTAAATTAATGTCTTGTAGCTAAGTTATTATTATGCTTATTTAAATCAAAGTAATCATGATGTTGGACTAAATATTAAAGACGGGGTAATTGGGCTTTGTACCATAATTGAGGTTTGGACAAAAGACCGACACTTGTGGAAATTGGACTATGGGCTATTAATGGGATTTATATTTGTTTAACTGAATGATAGTTCGTTAATTTAATATAGAGATTTACAATTTGACGTATCTATAAATAACTATATATACTCAATCGGACACGATGGACGGGATATTTATAAATACTAATAATCGTTCATTTAACCGGACACGGGAATGGATTAATAGTCAATGGACTCATTAAAACAGGGGTGGATTACATACAAGGAAACTTGGTGTAATTGATAATAAAGTATTAAAACCTTGGATTGCACACAGTCGATAACCTGGTGTAATCATTAACAATGTATTAAAACCTTATTACAGTTTAAGTCCCCAATTAGTTGGAATATTTGACTTCGGGTATAAGGATAATTTGACGAGGACACTCGCACTTTATATTTATGACTGATGGACTGTTATGGACAAAAACCGTATGGACATATTGAATAATCCAGAACAAAGGACAATTAACCCATAATAATAAATTAAAATCAACACGTCAAACATCATGATTACGGAAGTTTAAATAAGCATAATTCCTTTATTTTATATCTCATCGTACTTTTATTTACTGTCATTTTATTTATTACACTTTTAATTATCGTACTTTTAATTATCGCATTTTTATTTATCGTCATTTACTTTACGCTTTAAATTAAGTTGTATTTATATTTAATATTTTACATTAGGTTTTAATTATGACTTAAGACATAAAATTGACAAACCGGTCATTAAACGGTAAAAACCCTCTTTTTATAATAATAATAATAATACTACTACTTATATATATATATATATATATATATATATATATATATATATATATATATATATATATATATATATATATATAGTTTAAAAATATAGCGTTAAACTTGGCTAGCTCCCTGCGGAACGAACCGGACTTACTAAAAACTACACTACTCTACGATTAGGTACATTGCCTATAGTGTTGTAGCAAGGTTTAGGTATATCCACTCTATAAATAAATAAATAACTTGTGTAAAATTGTATCGTATTTAATAGTATTTTGCAATAAAAATATAACTATTTCGTATACACCTCGCATAACATCAACGATCCACATTTGCAAATTTTGCCAGAGGACAGAGCAAATCAGAGAAGACGTAATCGATTGTTCAGGGATGATGAAGTTTAGGAGTTTTTTATACCATGATCAAGTGTTCGGGCCAGACAGCGCTAGGCGCTTGGCGTATGAAGAACAAATTTCAGCATTTTATGAAGAGCAAAGTTTATCATTTCACTCTACGTTATTGTAGTTATGCTACAATGCCTATGTTTACAACAGCATACATCAAACTGTCGTAATGTACTAATTAGGCCTGATCCACCTAAATTCATCATGATTTGTTTATGTACTGCTCACTGTCAGTTAATAAAATTTTATCTTTTTCTTATGCAAAGTGGTGCCTGTGACAAATGTAAAACATTGCATTTATATCCTGCCCATAGAAGGAGAGTATTTTTATACCTCTGATGGCGGATGCTCTTGTGTTGGCCAGAAAAAGGCACAAGGGATCGGCTAGAAAACGTTAAAGTTTTACTAGAACGCACCGAGGCAAAATGAAAAACTAGAAACTTGTCATGACAAACATTATAAAAACTTACTTCACAAAACGAATGAAGTTCTTACAATATATGAAGGCCAAAATATTTCACAACTCTTCCTCATAAACTTTATGATGGAAGGCGTATGGCGGAAAGGTTACTAATTCATAACCACTCTTCAAAAATACTTCATAACTATTCCTCATTAATTTCATGACTGAAAGCTTATAATGGACTTTAATGTCCTGCAAATTATTTGGAGGAATGATATTTGCAAAGTAAAATTTTAATATTTGATATGTTATTAATTCAGAAGAAATCAACAATGCAAGGCATCTTCATAAGAATTGCATCAAACACTTTTCAATATGTCTTATTCAGTTATGCAATACGCAATTATGCATAGAAAAATTATCATGTGCTTAGGGCACAAGCAGATTTATTTTAGCAAAAAAATCAAAGTATTTGGAATACACATCAAGATAAATATAATAACAAAAATAGCATGTATTTGTAGTATGACAAGCAAATAAGTTTATTACAGATATTGTTCAAAAATTGTTACAGAATTCATGTAAACTTCACACCAAGGACATCCTTGGCAGATGATTCCTCCCTACTACACACATCATCAAACACATCAATCTTCAGGTTTACCAATTTGTCCTTTGTCTCATTGACTCTCTCCAGAGTTCCAGGACGCATCAGATTAGCGATAGCAGGAGGAAGAGGCTGGTTTGGGGCAAGGCGTTTGGTTACCTTGTTGGTAACATCAGATATGGTGTGGGTGACTATAGCATCAACATAATCATTGTAGGGAGTCCCTACAAGTTGAGATCCTAGAATCTTCGCTATTACACCCGGTATCCCCTTCTTCAGCTCAGAAAAGTTACCTTCACCGGTTTCCGCCCTGCGGAGAAGTTCAGCAGACTTTTCCTTTTCAGCATTCAGCTGATTCTCCAGATCACTAACCTTCAATCGCTCATCCTCAACCTTTTTCCTTTCAGATTCCACCACTCTATCCTTCTCCTCTTGCAGAGTAACAGCAGCATCTTGAGCACTTTTCAACTCAACTTCTCTAGCCTTTAACGCTTCTTGAGTGCTGGTCAAGGCACGTTCAGCCTCAATAGATCTTTTGCGAGCATTTGCACCTTCAGCCATTTCAGTACGGGCTAATGCAAGAATAGACTCTTGATGCTACTGCAATTGAAGAGCATTCCTTAGATGATTCATGAACAACATAGCAGATGCAGCAGTTGACTGCCTAAGTTGTTCAGAACGGAGACCGGCAAAGTGAGAATTTAGCTCAGGGATAGCACAACTCTGTAAAAGAAGAATGTTATGATCAAAATCAGCAATTCACATAAATAAATTGTTAGCACAAGTTGTTTTATCATTGGTACCTGAAGAAGAGTCAAAAGATCATTGCACTTAGTGGCAGGGTTATCAATAAACGCCTGCAGCGCACCCAAATGAGCAGGAATTAGTGGTACAGGAACATTTGATGATGTGACAGCAGGGAGAGTGGTACTGGGAGGTGGATAATGATAAGAAGAGTCGCCTTCCGGCCTCAGCTTTTGAAATTCAGCTTCATTAAATGGGGTGAAATTCTGGTAAGGAGTCTTCGAAATTTCATCCTCTTGACTTTCGAGGTTCTCCACCGTCCTCTGCTCACCACCTTCAGCAGCCTTTCCTTGGCTATAATCAGAATCTGCTAAAACCACTAACGTAAATAAGTTAGCAAACATAACAGTTATGAGCAAAGATATATGCAATATCAAGAAAGGGCAATATAGGCATACTTCTTCTGCATTTTGACTTAGGGCTTCCCTCAGCACTTTTTGCCCCCTAGAGCCTATACTCTTCTTGCGTGTCTTTTTGATTGGAGGAGGGTTGGGGAGCGTTTCACCAGTAATATCAATCGAGCCTGTTGTCTGCTGCTCGGTGGTAGTGTCCTCCGTCGTCCGTTCAGTATCAGTTTGCTCAGACTCACTGTCTGAGCTACTACCGCTGCTTTCTCCCTCTTTTTCAGCATTGGCAGCAGCAGCAGCAGCAACCTTAGCCTCAGCTTCAACTCTTTCTGCCTCTAGCTCGGTAGGAGTTTTGTCACGAGCAGTGACCTCAACATCATCCTCAAGATCGAGAGACAGGATGGCAGAATGGACAAGCATCTCTTTTTGTTCTGTAAAAATTAAACAAAGGCAAAAATATAGCAATATAAGCAATAATGGCATAAAATAGACAGACATGTATATATTAGGATGATCATAACACATCCTACCCTGGTTTTTCTAGTGGAGTACTGGCACAGAAGTACTCGGCCACTCTTGGCTCACTTTACACAGAATAAGAATTCCCTCATACTTTTCATATGATCTGGGTGGAAGGCGAAGCTCTTTAAGATG
This sequence comes from Rutidosis leptorrhynchoides, assembly GCF_046630445.1. Lineage (NCBI taxonomy): Eukaryota > Viridiplantae > Streptophyta > Magnoliopsida > Asterales > Asteraceae > Rutidosis > Rutidosis leptorrhynchoides. The sequence goes on along the minus strand of NC_092340.1, from coordinate 181,433,861 downwards.
ATTCACTATTTGTCTCTCTGCGTCGGTTACCTTAACAGCCTTTCCTATGCCAGCATCTATGGACTTCCATTTCCGAACAACGGAATACTCTTCCGGAATTACTATCTCATCAACAAAGAAAAATGGACTTTTCCAGCCTTTCAAGTTTGACACTTTATTAGTACCAACAAAATGTGTCTTTGGGTTGTTATCAATGGTAAGCCAACAGTGGCTAATCGTTCGAATTCTAAAGAGAGAAATAAAAACCTTAAGGCGTGGTTTTATATTGTTGGCATTGCAATACATCTCAAAAAGTATAATTTTTTGAAGGCCATGGGGATGGATTTGGCTCAGACAGGCTCTAAAATATCTAAGAATGCGGAGAAGAAATTTAGTAAGAGGAACACGGAGATTGCTGTGAGTAAGTTGTAAAGCATACAAAGTAATTTTTTCGGCAGGAGGTTTGTTGGCCGTTTGCCTATTAGTAGGAAGAATAGGGTTGTATTGATTAAGATGATGAAACGCGATCTGCAAGCCGTCAAAATGGCTCCGATAATGATGATGCTATTGTGCTAACTTCAGGAAGGTCGGTTGTTTCTGAAGAAGAAAGCTCAACGTTCTTTTGGCCAGTACTCGACACAGAAGCCATGGTAATAATATGAACAGAAAAAGTGAATAAGAAATAACAGCGAGGTAAAGTGCAACTGACCTTGAAAGATGAAAAACCTTAAAAAGTTGAAAGTAAAGCTTGAAGAAAGCGATGAAGATTTGGGCAGAAATGTGCTTTTTGGATCTTGAGCAAAAGTAAAAAAGTGAAGGTAAAAGGTTATGACAGTTTATATAGAGATTCATCAATGTATTTTTTATGGACACGATCGTGACACGTGTATGGGCAAGTTTAAAAGTGGGGTATGAAGAAATGCTTTTTACAGCTGGTGGTACGTGAAGAATATCAACCATTTAAAAGTAATCATCACAAAGTCAGTAAAATTCGTGTGTAATAAATGCCTGTAATGTTTTCCCCGATGCAAATGAGAAATGTGACGACTTGTTTGGGATGCGTTAGCAGAAGTTTAACAACTTAACCATTTTTCAAATGCTTAAGTCATTAAACTGGGGGGACTTAATGATGTATTCTATCGTATACACGCATAAAGGCATAATATTCGCATGAAATTGGCATCAGGAACACTGAGAATAACAGTTTTGAGAAACTGTTCGTCAAAAATTCTCCACTGTACAGGCTGCTTCCGTCATGCATAAGCCCTGAAGGCCGCCTAGTGCTTAAGCCCTGACCGAAGAACGTCACATCCAGCGCATATTTCGGATCACAAATAATAGAACGTATCATCATCTGACACGTGTCCTCGAACAATCCGGTGGATCTATCACTATAAATAGACCCCTTGGGTCGTCATTTTACACATTCAGACACTCTGACAACTTATGAGCAGAGATTTCACCTTTCTCTCTCACATAGTACTTTCTGTCACTAGAAGTCATCCGGCTAACAGTTTAACGCTAAACGGACAAAAGATTGATTAAGCCACCCCACAAGTTTCTATACTTGTGAACCGGGTCTGCAGGGATTATTTCCCGAGAGTAAACATCAATCGGCAACACTCCCCCACTTTTAGCTAGATACTTCTAGTATTGTGTTGATACACTAAGTCTTACCTCATAAGGAAATAGGTGTTAACATTAACAAAGTATTAAAACCTTGGATTACACGCAGTCGATAACCTGGTGTAATTATTAAACAAAGTATTAAAACCTTGTTACAGTTCGAATCCCTAATTAGTTGGAATGTTTGACTTCGGGAATAAGGTTAATTTGTCGAGCATTTATAATTATGACCGATGAACTATTATGGGCAAAAACCATATAGGTTTCAAATAAATCCAGGACAAAGGACAATTAACCTTTGGTAATAAATTAAAATCAACACGTCAAACATCATAATTACGGATGTTTAAATAAGCATAATTATTTTATTTCATTTCTTAAAGCAATTTTATATATCGTCATTTATTTTACGCTTGACTTAAAATATAAAATCGACAAACCGATCATTAAACGGTAAATCCCCCTTTTATATATTATTACTATAATTAATTATATATATTTTGTAAAAATATACTTATATAAAAATATAGTGTAAAATAAGCCGTCTCCCTGTGGAACGAACCGGACTTACTAAAAACTATACTACTCTACGATTAGGTACACTGCCTATAGTGTTGTAGCAAGGTTTAGGTATATCCCATCTGTAAATAAATTAAATAAAACTTGGGTAATATTTCTTCATATTTCATAATAAAAATAATAGTATTTCGTACCCCATCGCTCGCACATCACCACCCCACAGATCTTACATCTGTGTTCCGGGTCTGCAGAGATTATTTCTCGAGGGCAAACAACAATCAATAGTATACGCCACACGCTGAGCAGCTATTGTCTTGTACTGGTACCTTACAGCCGCTATATGGAAAATCGTACCAACAGATACATTTAAAAAACAGAAGACTATCTATCTTTATCTTTCTCTTTTTGTCTGTCTTCATCAGATAGCTCTTCTTCTTTCACCTTCCAGGCTTCAGGAAACAGTACAGGTAAGTCTTCAGGCTTCAAGGGTTTAAAGTTTTCTGGAATGATGATTGGATCTCTTCTGAATGGGCCACCACTAGATTTCTTCTTCTTCTTCTTTTGTGATGAAACATCATCTACATTCACTACTAGTGCGTTACCATATTTTGCCACCTTTTCAAGTAGATCTTGTAACTCAAGACACAATGTACTCTTGAGATTACTGTCTCCTTTCCCAATAAAGTACTGCGTCATTTACATCCATTCATCGAATCCAAATATCCTCAGATCTCTATAATCTACCTTCTCATGGACATTATTATCTATGCTGATCCTGAAAGCTCTCTTTGTTCCTCTGTGACACTTGATGATTTTACTAGGATTAGATATTCTGGTCATAACATCAGCATATTTGCTTCTGAGATGCTTATCAGATAAGGCCTTTGTACGTGCATTCTCTTGTAGACTCACTTCTGGTGCCTTTTCAGCAGCTTCAATTTTATCAAATGCCTTGTCTTGTGCCTTAACTATGGCTTTTACTAATTTGATTGATTTTGCTTCTTGAGCTCTATCAGCAGCCAATTTTGCTTCTTATTCTTGAAGCCTTACTCTTTCAAGATACTCAACATCATCCCTTGCTTGTTGTTCCAACTGATTACTAGTTATGTAATCATTCATCATGATGTTCAAGGAACGTGCTGAGTGAATCAACTACCTACCATCATCAGAAGTCATGAGGTTGCAGTATTGTTTCAAATCCATGTCTAGTTATACAACTTCATAGAATAGAGCCTTCTCCTGATCAGTATGGAATCTCTAGCTACTGTTCTTTAAATAGACACCAACATCAATATTTAGCTCCATAGCATCAATATAAAATTGTTGATCAAGTGGATGATAGAGCATTTTGATTTGGCGAATTCTTTCAGCTTTTCTGGCTGCTTCCATGCTTAGCCATTCATCAAAGTGATTTCAAGCCTATGAGCTTCCCTTTCATCTGGATTCATTCTCCAAGGATCAAGCATTACGTGTACAAGTGGTTCATCTTCCCAAGTGGTATGCTTATCATTTTTCATTGGGGAAGATGAAGGATATGCATAAGGTAGTTCTGCTGTACTAGAAGGACCCACTGGTTCATAGTGATGAAGATCACCCAGTGTCCTATTAAAGTCAACACGAATGACTGCAGGCAAGGTTGCAAAATTCGTTATTCGGGGATTAATAGGTCGGGATTTTTGAAGGATTAATTGGTAATTCGGAGATTAATCGGATTGTACTGTATACACTAAAATATTAAATTTTAAAAATTATATGTGTAACTATAGAGAAAAACCATAAATATAAAGATAATTTTTAACATAATTGTCTAAAATTGTTAATTTTGCTTCAAAACTATAAAATTCTAGTTTAAATTAATGTTAAACTGTTAATCATTTTTTAATTTGACGACTTTGATTACCAAATTCGATTTTGATCCATTAATTGACGTTGACCGTTTAATTAAACGGATTTTTGGAAATCGGAACGAATTTCTTCTAAAAATGATTAATCGGGGATTAATCGGCGAGTAATCAGGTTTTTTGCAACACTGACTGCAGGTAGTAGAGATAAGACAAAGTTTGAATTACCACTACCCCATACAGTAAAGTTAGCAGCAGCAGAATCATCATCAGTGTTAGCTCCCAGCTCATCCTCATTTGCTGGGTCTTCAACACTTCTTTCACCCAGCAGCACACTTCTGGCTGGGTCTTGTATCACAGCACTTCTTACTGTGTCTTCACTACCAGCTGACTTATTAGTATTAGCTGCTACAATAATTGCCACAGTATCTTCATCAGCTGCCTCAAATAGGGGCTCTTTCCTTAGGGGATGGTTATCCCTAGGGGCAGATTTCACCCTTTTTTGTCAATGGGCTTGGGTTCAGCTGATGGTTCTTGTGTTGATACTGGTTCTTGTGTAGGCGAGAGGGGAGTTAAAGCAAGTTGCTCCCCCTCAGTAGCAGACAGATTTGTGTCTACTGGTTTCTCTTCATCATCAGATAGATGAATGATTTCTACTAGTTGTGCTAGAGTTACTAGCTGAGCTGATCTTCTAGTTTTCGTTCCACCAGCTTACCACTGCATGAATAGGTCTGTTTTTTTGGGGACATGTCAAATTGCATATATTTTGAAGTTCTTCAGCAGTGATATTTCTTATTCTTTCAGCTCGTTCAGCATACAATTTAACCTACTTTTTGTCATATTTAACCATGAACTTAGCATTCATTTTCCTTTGAGCCTTCTTATGTTGATCAATGCTAAGAATCCAGTTGTGAATCTCTAAAAGATCACCAGAGAGGCCTCTGTGATGTTCAATTTTCTGCTTCTTCTTTTTAGCAAAGGCCTCAAACCTGGTATTAAAGGCATCATTGAGTTTTTTCCGTTTCTTCCGATGTCTCTCCAGTTTTCGTTTAACCTTTCTTTCAATAGATTGAGAGACAGCAAAAGATTCGTCCAGCTCAGTAGAAACAACTTCACTAGGCTTACTGCCAGAACCAATGTCATCTACAGACGTGTCAGGCATGCTGGGTTAAGATTCACTAGCTCCCTTAGCACCTGCTTTAGTATGAGCATTGCTGGACTTAGGGCCAGATCTTCCTTGAACATTACCATCACCAGTACCATCACCATCCCTCCTCTACTGTCCTCTGCTGTTTGGGAGCCTTTTCATGCTCATGCTCCCCCTCAAATTATTTTTTTTCTTTGCTTCTTTGATTTCTTCTCCCCCTTTTTGTCATCGGCAGGGGCAGAAGTAGAGCCTGAGGGAACAGATACCTCTAGATCACTATCAGAATCTGGCATGGATCAAGTAAAGGTATTCCATTCAGCATCAGATGGAGAGAGGTTATCAGCAGGATCAACATCATGTTGTTGGAGTCAAAGATTGGATGTTCTCACTTCATTTCTTGCTACACACATGGCAATTTGATCAACACTAGCTCGAATATCAGACTGTAGATCAGCCATTATGTGCAGAGTCTCAACAAGTTGAAGATAAGTAGAAATAGGAACCATATTGGCCATCTGCTATTCATATGTTTCAACCTTCTCCTCAAGCACCCTTTTTTCTTCATTCAACGTATGAAACCTTGATCTTTCAAGTGCTAGCTCTTCTTGACGTTCAGTGATATGAGCAGTATATTCATTGTGGTAGAGGATTCGTTGATTTAGTTCATCTTCTTGTTCATAGTGTCTCCTGATTGCATCAACTCCTAGGTTAGCAAATGCATTAGCTAGTTTGACGCAACTGAGCTTCAATAGATGAAGTGGTGATGCTACCAGCTCGCTGAAGTGCTCACCCACACAGTCAACAGTAGTTTCCCTAATGGTATTCTGCACATCTGGAGTGATACGGGCAACAATTCTATAGACAACAAGAGTAGATAACCTTTCCTTCTCAACAACATCTACTGCACTGGTTAGTGGTGGTGCAGTAATAGCTGGAACAGGAGTACCATTATAGGGTGGTGGAGGTGGAAGGTCATCATCAGACTCATCACCATGATGACCATCATTTTTACCTTTACCCGAAGGCTTAGAACCACTAGTATCCTTATCAGTAGAATCAGCTTCATCAGTAACAAGATCCACTGGTTTGTCTTTGGAACTAGTAGTACTATCATGAACTACTGGCTAGTCCTTACCAGTACCTTTATCAACATCATCATTAGAAGAAGAAGATGATGAGGAAGAAGCTGAGGAATCAGAAGTAATGGCGAATTAGGAACATCTTGTATAGTGACCTTACCAGTAATATGATCAAGTTGAAATTTGAGTGGCCTCCAATGTCCAGGCCATGGAGAAGCAGCAGGAACCATACCAAAGAAATGATAGTATGGCTGCTCATTTATGTTTTCAAGTGTGGTTAGCCTCTCATATACTTCATCCATGGTTGGTTCATCCAGTTGATGAAGTAATTCAACCAGCTCTTCATCAGGAAACTTGCTGGGTACAACCAAGTGTGACGACCCGAAAATTTCTGACCAAATTTAAAGTTAATCTTTTTATGATTTCGACACGATAAGCAGAGTCTGTTAGGTTGCGTCTCAAAAATTTTGAACTTTTTAAATATATCATTTAAACTGTGACTACTTCCGACGATTCACGAACAACTATTTGTAAATAGATATGTGTGTATTTATATAAATAATAATTGGAAGTATAATTTGAAATATTAAATGTTGTTATTATGAGATACGATATTATAATTATTATTTAAAAACATATATATATATATATATATATATATATATATATATATATATATATATATATATATATATATATATATATATAATAAAGTATAATAAAAATAAATATTAAATGATTGTAATACTAATTGATGTTCCGATTGATATTAAGCAAATTAAATTCAAACTTATATGAATTTAAAATAAACGGTGAGCCGAAAATAAGTTCTATAAATTTTAGGCTTACTAAAAATATATTTAGGATCCAGTTATTAAATTTTAGCCCTTTTTATATTTTACCCATAATAGAACGGGACAGTTGATGTAATTTTTATTTCATAAATTAACGATCAAATTTTATACCATAATGACTGAAATAAATAAAGGAATTAATTTAAAATTTTGGGATTTTTCTGAAAGACTTTTATTCGCCACTAATTATCAACGGGATACGAAATAGTAGTCCGTGAAAACTGTCGGTAGCAAGTGTACAATTAAGTTTCACGAGAGTGTTTTATTTTTAGTATTATATTATATTATAATCTTTATTATATACTCAATTGGTTAAATGTCTACGTGAATTGAATAGGCATTTTATTATTGAATTAAGCTTACTGTGTTGTTGCTATAAAGTATTATATATAGATGTTAGATAGACATATGCAGATGCACACTTAAGAAATATATACATATACATCCTTCATGCATTCCATCGATTAAAGAAATCACCATCACCACCAGACACCTTCCACAACACAACCGACCATCACTTCACCACCATGGATCACCACCTTCACCCTACATCACAAACACACTTTGATCAAAGCACCACCAAGTCATCACCCTCATCAAAAAGTCGAGACCCATTTGTTTCTATCATTACCTTCGAACCACCATAACCATTTACAACCATTTTTCTGTTACAATCAACAAAACACCATTACCAAAACATCATGTCCGCTATTTTTTCTGTTTTGCTACTTGGTTAAACCCACTTTAAACCGTGAGCAAAATAAACCGCCACCTTATCGCCAACTTTAACCACCAATCATCACCACCACACGCACACCCACATACATGATCATCAAAACTCACCTTGATCATTAACCATCGCCACCCTCTCAATCTCTCTCATTCTCCCTCTCTTCTTTTTAAACAACAAAGCCATCGAAAGTTGCTATTGCTACACGATTGTGTTTCTGTTTTGGGTCGACAATTAGAAACAAAGGTAACCGTAAACCGTCATATCGAACTACTACTCATTGCTTTCTACAAATCATCAACTATTATCATCCACCATATTCATATAATCCTTCTCTCTCATCATCTCTCTCCCAATTCTTACTTCTGTATTTCTATCTCTACTCGACGAAACCATCTCAGACTCTCCACCTTATTCGAATCCTAGCAGCACTTTTATTAATTGATCTTCTGTTCTTTTCTATCCCGGTAAGAGAACACCATATTGAACCCCACAACCACCACAAAGCCGCCACAATCTTTAAGCTATTCTTACTGCTCGAATATAGCTTCAGGAAGTGACGAAGGAAAAGATAACGATGAGGAAGAAGACGATAGAAAATTTTTGGAGACAAACGAACCAATACCCAAGTACCTGCGTGAGAATTTCCTTTGTTCTGTTAATAATAAATCGTTAATGATGCTACAATAAATAGAATGTTTTAGTGGAAGAACCATAGACTCCACCCCATTACATTCTGTCGACCATTCCAAATTGCAAGCTGGAAATTTGATCGTATGGAAACTGGATAAATTGATGGGCTTTTAAATTGTTTGGGCTAGTAGTAGGCTATTTATGGTTTTAATTGGACTTATATGTTGGGCTTTCTGATTTGGATCAGTATTATGAACCGTCCCCTAAATCTGCTACGACTACGTTTGATTTTTTTTTTATTTTAGGTTAACAATAACGAGTAAGATGAGGCTGTAATAGACAAGAAGATGATGAATTGATAATGATTATATCGATTATGAAGTCATGCTGTTGCGGTTTGTAAATAACGAATGATGTAGAGTAAGATTAAGATTATGATTTGATTATGATTATAATGATGATCGAGATTGGTGATGATATAAATTAGGATATAGATAATAATATAGATAATAGAATTGATGATGATAATTAGGTGATAATCATAATGATGATATGCGTATGATGAAGAGGTGATGATGATAGTTAGGGAATGATGATGAGCAGAGGTTTTGAAATTAAGAGAAGAAGAAGATGAATGATGTGGGAACCCTCACATTTTCCTTCCTGAAATGACTATTATACCCTTAGGGTTTCGTTAGCTTGTTCTGTATAATATCATTAGGGTTATTATCCAGATATAATAAATGCTCGTATAATAAATGCTCGTAATTAAATAATCATAAACCTTAACCCTAATATTTATTACTAATATTATAATAAATATATAAGTATGTATTAATATTAATAAATAATATATAAAAGTGTATTTACGCAAAATGTAAAATTTTGTGATGATAAAAGTAAGTAATTATAAAAGTAATAATATAAATAATTATGTTATAAGAAATACCAAATATATATTTATTTAATAAAATCGGTTAATAATAAATAATAAATAAATAAATACATATATATATATAAATATGGCCGAAAAAAATAGTAAAAATGATGATAAAAGTCGGCCACCAAAAATAATAAAATAAAATAAAATAAAAAGACAAGGAATTAATTTTATAAAAGGAAAAGAATTGTAATTGTACTCAAATTGTAATTACTTCCTCTTCAAGTATTTTAATCCTATAAATACATGTTAAAGCCTCATAATTTTTTTTATAAAATCTCTGGAGCCTCTTAAACCCTAATAAAATTTGTAAGTTCTCCATCTTTTTCTTTTATATTTTTTTATCGATTTATTTTTATATATTTTTTACCGATCGGTATAAATTTATAAAATATAAGAAAAATTGAAAACATGTTTTTACAAAATATCTTTTAGGTTGGGAATTAAGCTCATATATCAAACTAATTTATAAAAATACTTCTGGGATTTTATAAAACTGTTAAAGTAGTTTTTATTATAAAAACTTTATTTGTCGCTAACTGAAAAAAATAAATAACAATAAATATTTAAAATTCTAAATTAATTATGATATTTTTACAGAAGGTTTATAAAACTATTATGAACATAAATCTAGAATTTAATGATTTTATAAAATCTGGAAATTCTTTTTTTATAAAACATATATTTGTACCGATAATTATATCGTTATGATTGTAGTATTTATAGTATATTTGGTTTTAAGTGTAATAATAATTGTTATAAATTATTATATTAAGTTTTGGATATTATTTATAATTAAAAATGAATTTAATAAGTACTAAATATGGAAACTATATAAAATTCGTAATAAATAGTAAAAGAGTAAATATAATAATTAGAAAAATTTTCTAAGTTTATAAGTATGTAATAAAACTGCGAAAAATATAAAATCATATTTATAAGTATATTTAGTATTTTAATTGATTTTTGTAAAGTATTTATATAAACCGAGAGAAAATAAGAAAATAAATATAAAATAAATACTAAATTAATTAAACTAGTTTTTATAAAAATTTTATATAATCATTAGGTTACAAAGATACTGGAAAAATTATTAAAACTTATTTATTAAGTATTTATCTATTTTATTTAGTTAATACCGTTTATAATGGATAAAGTACAAGAAAATATAAAATAAATAATAATATATATATAATTTTCGAAATTATATTTTTACAACTTATTTATAGTATATAAAACTTATAAAAATTATAAAATTTATTGTTTAAGTCGAATTAGTATTTTATGCATAATTAACTTTGTTTTCATATAAATCGAGAAGATAAATAAGGAAATAAACACAAATAAATATAAAAACAAGGTAGAATAATTTTATAAAATTTTCTACAGGTTTTTGCACTAAAGGAAACTTATAAATTATGAACTTTATTATTTGATAATTATTTTAATTAAAAACGAATTTAGGAAGTATATATCTATTTTCGGGATAACTATAATACATATAAATTATAATAATTAAATATTATTGTTTCTAAATATAAAAATCTGTAAATAATTACTTAAATAATAATTATATACGTTACTAATATATATAATAAATATCTACTAATACATAACCAATTTAATATAATACATATACTCTATAAAGTATATAATATAGATTATATTAATTCATTTATATAAAATATAATAGCATAATAAATCTAAACTTATATATATTTAATATAATATAACTATTAATGTATAACATGTAATACAACAAGTACTTAAATACTTAATATATCATAACTATTAATATATAATACTAATTAATTAATATATATAATACAAACAATTAAATAATATTTATATAATATATAATACTTATTATATATATAACATGTATTAAATGTATGTACAAGTAATCTATTAAGTGTTGTATTCCTATACACACATACAACTAGTGAATACTACAATCATAACGATAAACATATGTTTAGTCAATCCTTAATGTACCTAGGATTCTTCATTTGTCAATTGGACATTTCTGATTAAGCCTATATATCTCTAGGTTGAAGGCCTGGTATATACTCTCGTTCATTCCATTCTTGGAATTATCTTCATCTTCGATTTAAGGTGAACTTCATAGCCCCTCTTTTTACTATTTCTTAACTGTTTTATAAACTTTGGGGTGAGACACATGCTTGCTTTTAAAATAATTTACAATTTAGACACAAGTGCCTAAACTATTTGATATGCAATTTCGTGAGACTTTTATTAAACATGTATTTATTTTTACATGCAAATCCCCGCCATAATATCGTTAATTGCTGGAATTGAAATTTTGCAAGCTTAATTATTGTGAGTAGGCCTATTGAGAGGTCTCTACCCATTGGCGTAATCGTCAAGGGGGTACATAATAATGATTGCCGACACTCGTACAGTGTCAGGGGTTAATGTTTAGTTCGATATTATAACTCATGGCATATCGATATTTTGATATTTTGAATTAAATCTTGTCGTCTAAAAACTTATTATGATTATTAAACCTATGTTGTTCACTCAACCATTTTTGGTTGACACTTTAAGCATGTTTTGTCTCAGGTACTTAGATATTTTGCTTCCGCTGTAGAACTCTGCTGTTACTTAGAAGTCAAGCCAAGCATTGGGACTAGAGTTAACATCCGCGTCAATGGCGATTTTGGCGTGGTGTTACAGTTGGTATCAGAGCTCTGGTTATAGGAAACTAGGTTACATTAGTGTGACTAACATGAATAGTTAGGATGCATTAGTGAGTCTAGTCTATAACTGAGTTGTTCATCTGCATTGATTATTTGCATTACATTCTAGATTATGTGCATTAAGTTCACTTATATTTGTTATGCCTAGAATTCATATACCATTCAATTCTTTAGAAAACACTTTGCTATAGAAACTATACTTACACGTCTGACTCTTAGAATAAGGGCCATAACTTACTTGTATTCCAACAATAGAACGCCACCATACCTATCTCATTATGAGAGCCAGGCTTGTTATAGAGAACCAGGATTGCATTTTATGTGTGCCTTATGTGTTAGTTAGGTGCTTTAGCAATCTATAGGACTATAACCTTTCCTGCCTTAGTTTTAAGAGCTTTCGTTATACTGCCATTTCATCTTACTTCCTGCCTTTATCTCTTCTGATATTTTGTATCCTTTCCTAAGGATATCAAGCCAAAACCCTATCACCTTGCCTGATCCCAACCCTAAAGGATCAGTTAGTATGTGATTGTTATCATGTCCATACAAATCTTTATGACCTGACTCCGCCATTGTGATTCAAAGTATTCTTTGACTCACACGAGTTATTTTTATCAGACCACCTCGGTTAGTGAAACCGAGGGATGTCACTCATGAATTCTGAAATGCTCGACATTTCAACGTCAAAGTTTGATCATGTATCCTGACCTTATGGGGCGATATTGAAGTGGAAGTATGAATTAGTGAAATATAATGACGCTTGGCCAACGTGATTATATTACGGTAATTCATATAGAAATTCCAATATCATGACATGTGGAATAGAAAATTTCCAAGCCATTCATTCAAAAATCTCAATGTTATTACATGAAGGATAATTATCGTCTGATTTATAGATATACGAAGAGATCGTTACGATCAAACTATCTATCTCATACCCATGAGTAGATTAACAAATTTTCCTATGCCATAAAAATTGTAAAGCTTTGCATTCTTTCTTTCTTAAACAACTTATCTCTTTGACGCTTAATTATCACATCCCCACTGGAAGGAAGGATGCATGTTCTTAAGTGACCTGAAGTGACACCCCCGAAACTCCTTCCAAGCATGCCACCTGTTATCTGCAATTACGCTCCTAGTGTAGATTTTCATAAACCCATTAGGAAACCCGTCGAAGATAAGCGACAACCACTCCCAAGATTTTCATTTGAATATTCAAACGAAGATATTATAAACACCACATTCACTATCACGTCCTCATACTCTACCATTCATATCACACATGTCAGCAACAGCTTCACACATGAACATTTTGAATTCCAAGAACATATGTCCTAATAATAGTCAACAACCGTATTTAAAAACAATAGATTTCATTACCTCGCAACATTGTTGCTTAAAATAACCCGAAATTTTCAAAATACCTTCACCCGATCTTCGTCGATCTTTTTCCAACTTGCAACCTCCGAAATATGAAAATTATGTTACCAAAATTTTACACACACTGTTTTACTGTGCGATCCTCTCGAAATTTTATAAAATAAATTTATTTACTTCCATTCGTGCAAATTTTATAAATCGTATATGTTTACATAATAAAGTAAATAAAATTTATCTTTACTTATTTTTGACTAGTACATATAAAATTATACTCTTACTTTTACAAATCAATTATTCAAAAGATATTTAACTTAAAATAGTACATGTTGTACATAACTTTAGTTTTACTAAGAACTTCGTTTCCTTTTTAAATTGTCACCTTAAACGACTCGAACTTCTGTAAAATTTTTCATTGCTTGTATATATAAAAATTTTCATATTATTCTACACCACGTAGTAATCACAATTCCTCTTGCTCTTCTGTAAAGACCCGTCCTAATCCATAAGAACGAATACAATAACATATGATTACATCGCGAGGTATTTGACCTCTATATGATACATTTTACAAACATTGCATTCGTTTTAAAAGACAAACTTTCATTACATCAAAAGTTGATAGGCATGCATACCATTTCATAATATCCATCTATAAATGATCTAATCTGCCATTTACTTAATCATAATATTTACTGAACTCAACGACTCGAATGCAACGTCTTTCGAAATATGCCATGAATGACTCCAAGTAATATCCTTAAAATGAGCTAATGCACAGTGGAAGATTTCTTTAATACCTGAGAATAAACATGCTTTAAAGTATCAACCAAAAGGTTGGTGAGTTCATTAGTTTAACATAAATAATCATTTCCATCATTTTAATAGACCACAAGATTTTCATTTTTCATTTCTCATAAATATATGTCCCATGCATAGAGACAAAAATCATTCATATGGATTGAACACTTGGTAATCGACCTTAACAAGATGCATATAGAATATTCTCATCATTCCGGGACAACTTCGGACATGATAAATTTGCCATCATTCCGGGAAAACTTCGGACATGATAAATTCGCCATCATTCCGGGAAAACTTCGGACATGATAAATTCGCCATCATTCAGGAAAAACATCGGACATAATAAATTCGCCATCATTCCGGGAAAACATCGGACATGATAAATTCACCATCATTCCGGGAAAACATCGGACATGATAAATTCGCCATCATTCCGGGAAAACATCGGACATGATAAATTCGCCATCATTCCGGGAAAACATCGGACATGATAAATTCGGCATATTCGATTTCGATCATTCAACCATAGAATGTAGTTTCGATTACTTGTGTCTATTTCATAAAACAGTTATAAAAGTAGTTCATGTATTCGCAGTTCAAAATATATTTCAAAAGCATTTAATAAAGCAGTTGTAAAAACAGCGCATGTATTCTCAATCCCAAAAATGTAAAGAGTAAATGGGAATCAAATGAAACTCACAATACTGTATTTCGTAGCAATTATGCATATGATGGCACTGAACAAGTACAGGGTTGGCCTTGGATTCACGAACCTATATCATTTGTATATAAATTAAAATGTATAATCGTAATCGAGCAAGTTTATATTTTATATTTTAAATTATCTTTTATACTTATTTAATTTGTGTATATATTCAAAATGTTTAATATCTATATTTTTAGTTATATTAATATATCTATATACATAATTATCTGTTCGTGAATCGTCGGGACTGGTCAAAGGTCAAATGCTTTCATGAATAATAGTTCAAACATTTTGGAACTCGGTTTAATAGACTTTGCTTATTATGTAGGAATCTTATAAAGATCAAGTTTAAATCTGGTCGAAAATTTCTGGGTTGTCACACCTTCGAAACTTACCATTGAGTTCATCATTCAAAACTCTATGTTCTCAGTAACTTTTCCCTTGTAAGGTTGACCGTTGAGAAGATTTTACTTCTAATATCTTACGGCTAAACCACAGCAACCTCGTAAAACGTCAATTCTATGATTTAATATCTTTTTGACACAAGAAAGCGTTTTTCAGATATTTCCTCACTCGGTGTAAACTATTCTTTATAGCCAATGATTCATATTTCTTTTCGTCCGCACTTAAACTCATAAGTGAATGATAGATCGACTCGCCATCTGAGCGAGAACGTCTTTCTCATTAAGAGATCATACAGTTTCGTGCAGTTTCCTATCAGAAATATAATTTATAATCCTCATTATCCTCTCTAAAGGAGTTACCTTAAACGTTCATGACATTTATGTGGTTACTCTAAACATTTCTTCCTTCGTGGGTTGCAACTGGACATTATCCTAGTCAAGTTTCGATCCCTGATTTGACATGTAACTGAAATCATGATCATAAAGTTACATTCTACAACGTGCTATCAAAAACTATTTCCACGGATAAGTTCGCATGTATTATAATACACTGAACGATATCTTCCATTAATCACTCATACCATCCCGAGGGCATCTTATTAATTATGGCATACTTGCATATAAGTATGATTAGTGATTTCTCGGCTGGAATCTCGTTTATTCACATTACATATTTCTTGAAAACCAAAGGTATCATGTCTATGGTTATCTTCCAGAATTTGAAGTCGGTAACATATCTAACAAACACAAGCCATGCATCAAACTACATGGTTGTGATCTCTAAGTACTTCTCTCTGATTGTCTGCCCTAGTATGGTGACATAAGCACTCAATGGTTTTAACTAAGCTTAGTAATGTTCATTGCACATTTCAGGTATCTTTACTAAAATGCTTGGAACATCACAATCCCTTTTGAGAAAACCTAGTCAGGTGACACTCATATTATTCCTTTGAAATTACCTTCGCATTGATAATAAAATGCACTTCATAGAAGAACCTGTAGAAGCTATGGATCGTGAGATCAAACGCTTGAAACAGGAAAACAGTTCCTCTTGTTAAGATCCGTTGGAATTCACGTAGAGGCCCCGAGTATACCTGGGAACATGAAGACCAAATGATACGAAAACATCCCCATCTTTTCTCAACTGCTGATGCATCCGAGAAGTCTACCTAAAACTTCGGGACGAAGTTTCCATTTACGGGGGGATACTGTGACAACCCTCACTTTTTCCTTCCTGAAATGACTATTATACCCTTAGGGTTTCGTTAGCTTGTTCTGTATAATATCATTAGGGTTATTATCCAGATATAATAAATGCTCGTATAATAAATGCTCGTAATTAATTAATCATAAACCTTAACCCTAATATTTATTACTAATATTATAATAAATATATAAGTATGTATTAATATTTATAAATAATATATAAAAGTGTATTTACGTAAAATGTAAAATTTTGTGATGATAAAAGTAAGTAATTATAAAAGTAATAATATAAATAATTATGTTATAAGAAATACCGAATATATATTTATTTAATAAAATCGGTTAATAATAAATAATAAATAAATAAATACATATATATATAAATATGGCCGGAAAAAAATAGTAAAAATGATGATAAAAGTCGGCCACCAAAAATAATAAAATAACATAAAATAAAAAGATAAGGAATTAATTTTATAAAAGGAAAAGAATTGTAATTGTACTCAAATTGTAATTACTTCCTCTTAAAGTATTTTAATCCTATAAATACATGTTAAAGCCTCATAATTTTTTTTTTAAAATCTATGGAGCCTTTTAAACCCTAATAAAATTTGTAAGTTCTCCATCTTTTTTTTTATATTTTTTTATCGATTTCTTTTTATATATTTTTACCGATCGGTATAAATTTATAAAATACAAGAAAAATCTAAAACTTGTTTTTAAAAAATATCTTTTAGGTTGGGAATTAAGTTCATATATCAAAATAATTCATAAAAATACTTCTGGGATTTTATAAAACTGTTAAAGTAGTTTTTTTATAAAAACTTTATTTGTCGCTAACTGAAAAAAAAATAACAATAAATATTTAAACTTCGAAATTAATTATGATATTTTTACAGAAGGTTTATAAAACTATTATGAACATAAATCTAGAATTTAATGATTTTATAAAATCTGGAAATTCGTTTTTTTTATAAAACATATATTTGTACCGATAATTATAGTATATTTGTGTTTTATATGGTTTTAATTGTTATAAATTTATGTAATCTGTAATAATAATTTATTAAGTATTTATAACAGTAATATAACTTATAAAAATTATTATATTAAGTTTTGGATATTATTTATAATTAAAAATGAATTTAATAAGTACTAAATATGGAAACTATATAAAATTCGTAATAAATAGAAAAAAAGTAAATATAATAATTATAAATTTTTTTCTAAGTTTATAAGTATGTAATAAAACTGTGAAAAATAAAAAAACATATTTATAAGTATATTTAGTATTTTAATTGATTTTTGTAAAGTATTTATATAAATCGAGATAAAATAAGAAAATAAATATAAAATAAATAATAAACGAATTAAACTAGTTTTTATAAAAATTTTATATAATCATTAGGTTACATAGATACTGGAAAAATTATTAAAACTTATTTATTAAGTACTTATCTATTTTATTTAATTAATACCGTTTATAATGGATAAAGTACAAGAAAATATAAAATAAATAATAATATATATATAATTTTCGAAATTATATTTTTACAACTTATTTACAGTATATAGAACTTATAAAAATTATAAAATTTATTGTTTAAGTCGAATTAGTATTTTATGTATAATTAACTTTGTTTCCATATAAACCGAGAAGATAAATAAGGAAATAAACACAAATAAATATAAAAACAAGGTAGAATAATTTTATAAAATTTTCTACAGGTTTTTGCATTAAAGGAAACTTATAAATTATAAACTTTATTATTTGATAATTATTTTAATTAAAAACAAATTTTGGAAGTATATATCTATTTTCGGAATAACTATAATACATATAAATTATAATAATTAAATATTATTATTTCTAAATATAAAAATCTGTAAATAATTACTTAAATAATAATTATATACATTACTAATATATATAATAAATATCTACTAATACATAACCAATTTAATATAATACATATACTCTATAAAGTATATAATATAGATTATACAAATATATACTTTAATAATTCATTTATATTAAATATAATAACATAATAAATCTAAACTTATATATACTTAATATAATATAACTATTAATGTATAACATGTAATACAACAAGTACTTAAATACTTAATATATCATAACTATTAATATATAATACTAATTAATTAATATATATAATACAAACAATTAAATAATATTTATATAATATATAATACTTATTATATATATATATATATATATATATATATATATATATATATATATATATATATATATATATATATATATATATATATATATAACATGTATTAAATGTATGTACAAGTAATCTATTAAGTGTTGTATTCCTATACACACATACAACTAGTGAATACTACAATCATAACGATAAACATATGTTTAGTCAATCCTTAATGTACCTAGGATTCTTCATTTGTCAATTGAACATTTCTGATTAAGCCTATATATCTCTAGGTTGAAGGTCGGGTATATACTCTCATTCATTTCATTCGTGGAATTATCTTCATCTTCGATTTAAGGTGAACTTCATAGCCCCTCTTTTTACTATTTCTTAACTGTTTTATAAACTTTGGGTGAGACACATACTTGCTTTTAAAATGATTTACAATTTAGACACAAGTGCCTAAACTATTTGATATGCAATTTTGTGAGACTTTTATTAAACATGTATTTATTTTTACATGCAAATCCCCGCCATAATATCGTTAATTGCTGGAATTGAAATTTTGCAAGCTTAATTATTGTGAGTAGGCCTATTGAGAGTGACGTCTCTACCCATTGGCGTAATCATCAATGGGGTACATAATAATGATTGCCGACACCCGTACAGTGTCAGGGGTTAATGTTTAGTTCGATATTATAACTCATGGCATATCGATATTTTGATATTTTGAATTAAATCTTGTGGTTTAAAAACTTATTATGATTATTAAACCTATGTTGTTCACTCAACCATTTTTGGTTGACACTTTAAGCATGTTTTGTCTCAGGTACTTAGATATTTTGCTTCCACTGTAGAACTCTGCTGTTACTTAGAAGTCAAGCCAAGCACTGGGACCAGAGTTAACATCCGCATCAATGGCGATTTTGGCGGGGTGTTACAAATGAATAAACGATTTAAATATATTTAGGGAGATAATAATTTCAAAAAAAGCAAGATAGATCAGATGATATGGGGTGTTGATGAGTTATCGAGAGGTCACGGGTTTGAACCCGAGCATCGGCGTTTCTTTTTAAATGCTTGTTTCTTCAAAGGTTGTATTCTATAATTATTTATTATTATTATTATTATTATTATTATTATTATTATTATTATTATTATTATTATTATTATTATAACTAATATAAGTATTAATTATCATTTATTATTATTATT
Organism: Rutidosis leptorrhynchoides; assembly: GCF_046630445.1. Taxonomy (NCBI): domain Eukaryota; kingdom Viridiplantae; phylum Streptophyta; class Magnoliopsida; order Asterales; family Asteraceae; genus Rutidosis; species Rutidosis leptorrhynchoides. The sequence goes on along the minus strand of NC_092340.1, from coordinate 181,413,898 downwards.
ATGATTATAGTTACAACTGTGACTATTATTATTATTATTGTTAAGTTGATTATTATTATAATGTAATTTATTATTATTATCATTAATATTATTATTACTATCATTTTTATAATTATTATTATCATTATTATTAATATTACTATTATTAACAATAATATATTTATTAACAAGTATTATTATTAGGTATTATTAGTATTAAGAATTTTATCAAAATTAGTAATTTTATTATAAAAAAATAATACAACCTTTTTATTTTTATTACTATCATTATTAAAATTTTTATATATTTTATTATTAGTATCATTTTTGTTATCAATATTAACATTTTTATTAGTATTATCATTATTATTATTATTATTATTATTATTATTATTATTATTATTATTATTATAAGTATCATTATTATTAATATTATTCCTATTATTAATACTATAACAAATAAATATAAATTATATAAAAATATATTTAATACATATAACATAACTATATTAGTATTTTTGTAATATATAATAATTATCTATCAAAAGTATATAAAGTAAATATATCTAACTAAATTATTAAGGAAACCTATAAATTATTAAATATAATAATTATATCACTAAGAATAATACATAAATTTATTCGATTAAGATTATATGTTTTAATAGATATACAATTGATATAGGTTCGTGAATCCGAGGCCAACCTTGCATTGTTCAGTTCCATCGTATGCATATTTTTACTACAAAATATCGTATTGTGAGTTTCATTTGCTCCCTTTTTAAATGCTTTTCAATATATATTTTTGGGACTGAGAATACATGCGCTGCTTTTATAAATGTTTTACGAAATAGACACAAGTAATCGAAACTACATTCTATGGTTGGATTATCGAAATCGAATATGCCCCTTTTATTAGCTTGGTAGCCTAAGAATTGGTGTTTATTATAATTGCCACCAATTGACGCGAATCTTAAAGATAGATCTATGGACATTGACAAGTCCCATTCGGGTTACGAATGCTTTAGTACTTCGATTTATCATGTCCGATGAGAGTCCCGGAATGATGGGGATATTCTATATGCATCCTGTTAAGGTCGGTTACCAGGTGTTCAATCCATATGAATGATTTTTATGCAGATGCATGATATTTATGAGAAATGAAATGAAAATCTTGTGGTCTATTAAATTAATGGAAATGATTGTTTATGATAAACTAATGAACTCACCAACCTTTTGATTGACACTTGAAAGTATGTTTATTCTCAAGTTTGAAAGAAATCTTTCGCTGTGCATTTGCTCATTTTAAAGATATTACTTGGAGTTATTCATGACATATTTCAAAAGACGTTGCATTCGAGTCGTCGAGTTCATCAATATTATTATTAAGTCAATTATAGGTGGATATATTATGAAATAGTATGCATGCTGTCAACTTTCGATGAAATGAAAGTTTGTCTTCTAAAAACGAATTCAATGTTTGTAAAATGTATCATATAGAGGTCAAATACCTCACGATGTAATCAACATTTGTGAATCATTTATAATGTATATGAACGGGGCATTTCAGTTGGTGCATATGTTTCTTCATAATCCAACCCTTCTTCTTGCCTAAACCCTTGAGCTACCAATCTGGCTTTATTTCTGATCACAATCTCATCTTCATCCATCGTGTTCTTAAACACCCACTTGGAATCAATGATTTCCTTCTCATCATCACCAGGTTTGGGTACCAATGTCCATACTTTATTCCTATCAAACTGGGAGATCTTTTCTTGCATAGCTCCTGTCCAGCTGGGATCTTTCATTGATTCTTCAGGACATGTAGGTTCAATGGTAGACACAAAATTCACATGTATACAAAAGTTACTAGGTGCATGCCTTCTTGCTTTAACTCCACTAGCCAGATTACCAATAACCTGCTCAATTGGATGCTTTTTAGTTCATCTAGTGTTATGGATAGGAGAGCTTGAGCTTGAACACACAACATCATGATCATCAGTTGGTTCAGCAGTATGTACATCAATAGGAGACTACTGCACATTATTAGTGGAACCACTACCAAACTATGATCCTTCAGAACCATTAGAGCCAGTTGGTTTAGACACAGATGGAACATATTATTCCATCTCATCTTCAGAGAACCCAGCAGCATGGATTGGTGATGGAATTGCTGCTGGTTCTACTTCATCATCAAGAGCTTGCTGAGTAGACTCTTCAAACAATAACTCCTCATCTTTTTGACCAGAAGATAAGGTAGGGGTAGTTTTATCAAATGTAACATTAATGGATTCTTCAAAACATCCCCTTCTTTTGTTGTAGACCCTATATACCTTTGACATGTTGGAATAACTAAGAAATATTCCTTCATCAGCTTTAACATTAATTTTCCAAGCTGGTCCCTATTGTTTAGAATGTAACAGGGAGTGCCGAATACATGAAGAAATGAAATTGAGGGTCTTCTTCCTTTTATAACTTCATAAGCAGTTTTCTGATGTTTTTTCACAATTAAAGATCTATTCTGAGTAAAACAGACAGTATTTATATCTTTGGCCCAGTATGAATTCTTCAACCCAGCATAGATCTTGCTGCTTCACTGAGAGTCCTATTCCTTCTTTCTACAACACCATTTTGTTGAGGTGTTCTCACAGTAGAAAAGTTCTGTGAAATTCCTTTGTCAGCACAAAATTCTTCCAATGTTGCATTTCTGAATTATGTACCATGATCACTTCTAAGTTTCTTCACCATCTGCCCATTCAATAATCCCATTATTTTGATAAAATTGATAATTTCAACAACAACTTCACTCTTTTGCTTCAAAAAGAATACCCAAGTGTATCTGGAGTATTCATCAACAATAACCAGTGTATATCTCTTCCCACTACAACTGGAAACATTAACAGGACCAAACAGATCCATATGAAGTAAGTGAAATGGTTTCTCAACATGAAATCTACTTTGATTTCAATGAAGCAAGGTGATGCTTTCCCTTTTTATAGCCATGACACAATCTGTCCTTCACATAAGACGTGGTGGGTAGCCTAGACACTAAACTTTTGCTTGAGAGTTTATGAATATTTTTAAAGTTGAGATGTGAGAGTCTCTTGTGCCATAACCACTTCAGGTTGTCTGATGCCTTTGAATAAAAACAGGTATCAGTAGTTGTGACTGTTGTGTTCATATCAATTTGATACATGTTTTCATGACTTTTTGTAGTCAATAGCGGCTTCCCTGTCTTATCAAAAATAGTGTCAATTTTCCTTCTGTATTGGACTATATTTCTTTTGTTTGTTAGTTGGCTTATGCTGAGTAAATTGTGTTTAAGCCAAACGGCAAATGCCACATTGGTGAATGTAACATTCCCATTTTTTAAAGTAGCAAAACCCTTTGTGTAACCCAACGAATTATCTCCATACGAAATAACTGGACAATCCTTTTCTTGATAGTCCATTAGCAGGGACTTAAATCCGGTCATATGTCTCGAACATCCACTGTAGAGATACCAAATTTACTTGTTTCAAATGCCCTTATACAACATTTCAGATTTTCATTAAGGTGAATCATTTTTCAGATCAGCTTCCCTCATATCAACCAAAAATGTACTACCACTTTCTTCATCATCAAACTCCTCAACCTCTTTGGCCATTAAACACAACTTTTTACCAGAAGCATAACCAGTACACTCTTCATCAGTTTCACTATCAGAAGATGAAGATGAACTAGTTTCATCCCAATCATGATGTTCAACAACTAGCACCTTTTCTGATTTCTTCTTATTTTTCTCAACCTTTGAGTTCTCCTTCATCTGGGCCTTCATAGCTTTGTACTTGTTCTTGTACTTTTCAGTTTTTGAAAAAGAGTTAGCATGTGTGGAAGGTTTTCTGGACATGCATTCAGATGCAAAGTGTCCTACATTCCCACAATTGTAACACTCAGATTTGGGGCCATTGACTGACTTACTTCCATACCTAGCACTTGGTTTCCTGTTGACTTTGTATGGCTTACTGATCCTACTACGGTTGAATTTCTTGAACAGCTTAGACAGTAAAGCCATCCCTTCAGCAAACCCTTCAACATCATCATCATTATCACTGCTTAGACAGACTTAAAGTATTCTTTCAAATTAAGCTCAATTTTTGCTTCTGCCTTCTCATGGTTCCAAAGTGTACCATAGAGAGATGACATGTCAAAGTTCTTTAAAGTTTGTGTGGTTCTTAATGGGTCAGTAACAGGTTTCCATTTAGCAGGCAGTGAGTCAATGAACTTGTTGACCTGTTCAAAGTCAGTATACTTGACTTTCAAACTATCCAGGTCAGCAACTAATGAATTAAACCTGATGAAGGTCTGTTTAAGGGTCTCACTTTTGTAAGCAAAGAACAACTCATATTCCCTTTTTAAAGCCATAATCTTGTTTTGCCTAACTTCATCCTTTCCATCATGGGTGACATCAAGATAATCTAAAATAGCTTTAGCAGATGGTTTTCTCTTAATCAGTTTGAAAACATGATTAGGTAAAGTTATGGCTACCATAGTTTTAATCTTAGGGTCAAGTCTAACACGATGTTTATCCTCTTCAGCCCATCTAGATGAGGGCAGAACAACATCTCTACAAGGAATGGCAGAAGTATCTACTGTAGCAGGAACACTATTAAGTGTTTCAGTAGGGATGAAGGGGCCATTGTTTACAATGCTAGGCATGAGTGGGCCAATAGACTCAAGGTGAAACATGAACTTATCTCTCCAAGTTTCATACTCATCTTCATCAAACTTGGGTGTTCTATTTGTAGAACCATTTTCAAGATAAGAGGTGTTGCAGTATGCAGCCATGAGAGAATTCAGATCCAAGATGTGAAATTATCATGACTGAAGCTCTGATACCAGTTGTTGGTCCCTTGATTAACAATATGAGTATTGTAGAAGTGGAGGGGGGGAATACAATTCTTTTTAATTAAAAAAATTAAGTAGCAGTTAAATGTATTCAAGCAAGTAATTAAATAAGAGCCTTGAGTAATTTTCAACGTTATTCTTTTATTGATATAAATCTAAAAGAATCATAACTGTTTGATGGCAGAATAAACAGTCGGTTGATACAGATTACACCTAAATATAGCTAAAGAGGTTATCTTTAACTATTACACGTTTGGATTCTATTCAATAAAACCCACACCACTAAAAATTACAATAGTATAATCATCTATTTATAGTAGTCCTATTATCCATGTAATTGATCTATTTTCCACTTGTACATAGGATGTATGTACTTGTGGAGACAATTGCATCAGAGAGCGTGCTCTCTATCTTTTCTCTTTGGTAGCTATTTGCAGGAATACTCCAATTCGGTTTGGCACCACTATTTGAATAAACAAATAGAATGTTGGGTTCCCTAGGCTTTGACAAAGAATTACAAATGTCCGCACATGCGTTAAACTTCTGCATTGTCACGTGTTCTTGTAAGGTCACTTGTCAGCCGCCGATACGTGTCCTTTACTGTTCAACGTTGTCTTCTACTTCTGTTGAATAGTACAATTGATGTAGACCATACAGGAAAACACTATGCTTGTAATGGAGCATAGTTTGTGTAAGTGTTGTATGCTGCTATCAGCTATACTGGTTTTTCTACTGATTCACTTGATCTTGATGATTTGCTGGGAACACGTTCTTCTGGTTGAAGAATGTTGTCTACCTTGTGCTGGTAGACTTGGCAGCATACTGGGATACTCGACACAACAACCAATGCTGTCTATACATAAATAAACCTATGCTGGCTGCACATAACACTTTAGTGTACATAATTGCTGTTTTGTCATAATTAAATCCTTAATTATTTTGGAGACTCAACACTGACCACCCTGCAAAAATGAAAAGAAAAACACGTTGTAGCAAAATTTGGTACAAGACTATTGAATTTAAGACATTTGGTATAAGACTATTAAATTTAAGACACACTATCTACTTGTTATATATTTTGTTATGTCATCAATTTCGACTAACCATATTGACAAGCACCTTCCAATCCCGAATTTAGAGGTCCCAATTCTCACAACAGATTAAGTCGTACTATTTTTGAGTGGGAGCTTTCTCTAGATCTTTCTTGACATCAACCCAATATTCATATTGCTATAGATTGGGCAGCTGCAGCGTTACACCAATATGTAAATCACTATGCAACTGTGACTGTCAATCCAACATTCATTAAGTAAATATGCAATGCATTCATTTATGAATTGGTGTGAACTTACTTACAAGCTCAGATTGTATCAGATTGTATCTCTTCTAATTCATCTGTGTATATTTATTTATTCTTTACAATATTATACTTGCAAAGTAGTTTTTAAACGACATTAGAAGTATTTCAACATAGTAGTAGTAATGGTTCATAGTAACTATCTCATAATACATTTAAAGAAAATATTTTGATGTATTTAGGATTTTAATCACCATTTGGATGTATTCAGCCAATCGCTGAAGGTAATTAACATCCTGTTGGACCATTCCCTTGTAAACTATTTTGATGTATTCAGTAGAAAACTGATGGTAATTCAAATCTGGCTGGACCATCCCCTTTTAAAAGTTCCAATTCTGGGCAGCCACACCTTCAGACCCATCTGCAATTCACAATGCAAGTTTTAATGTAAACCCAACAGTTTATAGCTTTAATTCTTCGCACACTAACAAAACATAAAATGAATTTGCATATTCCATTCATGTACAGTTTTCACATATGTACATTCCTATGGATTTTATGTTTAGTAATTAATAGACAATATTAATTAACTGTACTTTTTTTTTATGTCTGAGTTGACGGTATTAGTGACAATAAACAATTGAGTGAATGATTTGTTTGCTAATCAATGATTTGGATAGTGGAGATCGAAAGATGATTTTGATCTAACGGTCACTTTTTTACAATCCAAGCTATTCTAAATAATGATTAGGTAAAAGTGACGTTGTTATTATATATATATATATATATATATATATATATATATATATATATATATATACCTCTAAAATGATGATGTCATCATTTCATTAATAACTTTTTAATTTTCATAATAATGATGTCATTATTATTTTATATATTAATTAATTCTACTAAATTAAAAACTATAAAAAATACAAAATAAAAGAACAAATAATAATACCGATAATATATATGCATGCCGATTTTGAAGGAAATAATTATATATACAAAATAAAAACAAATACAAACCGATAATACCATTTTACTGATTTACATTATAAAATTAATTATAATTAAAAAAGGATACAAAATCAAAACAAATAAATATTCCGAATATATAAATATGCAATGACCAAATGTACAAAGTTTTTAACAAATTGTACAATTTTTTACAAAACAATCCATGAACACATGTACAAACTTTGAAGCATATTATACAACCTTCATATAATAATTATATTTTTTTAAGTTTTCTAATTCATGAGACATTTGTTATTACTAATAATTATTATTAAAAATAGAAATACTCAATTTTTAAGCACGATTTATTATTATTATTTACTAGTTTATAACCCGCGCATTCGCGGGTATTTTATCATACAAGATTATAAAAATATATCTTTAATAACTTGTTTTTGTTAGTGATATAAGTAATATGAGTACAATATATATGAATAATAAATCATCAAATATCAAAAATATTAAAAATTAGACACTCAAAGAAAATGAGTATGATGACAAGTTATAAACGAAAGATTTACACCCCATTTTCAATCATGACAATAATACGTATGTGTCAAACATGATCCAATATTAAATCGTAGATGTATACGGCAAAATATACATACCAATTAATCATTGAGCAATGGATGTAGTTAACTATTATAAATCATTGAACCCATGCAGTTAATTGAGAAGATATGAAGCTAAAAAGTACATATAAGAATAGAATTGAACATCTAAGACAAGTCTTCCATATTTGACTTCATCATCTAATAATAAGCTTTGTATTCACCCTTCCAATGCGACAAACATGTGTTTAGTAATGAATTCCATATTCTTGAAAAAGTAAACAATAATGAAGTTATTATTGGTAAAATCAAAAGTAACCACTCATAAATCAAGTAGAAAATGAAATGTTTGCCTTACATATACATGTATCCATGATAGAAGGTGAATGGGTACTGCCCTGGTTATCTGATACAAACATTTAATGGGTACTACCCTGGTTATCTGATACAAACATTACCAACACAAATATACTAACGAACGCACACAAATCAAAAGTAGATCAAATCAAGAACAAAGATAAGAAATAATACTTTAGAATCGAGTCAATAATTACTAACCTCCACGATTTTTTAAAAAGATCACCTATCATGAGGGTTGCAGATTATATCAAAATTTTGGAGACGTCTTTTCTTTTGCTATTGGATCTTCAAGAGCTTCTTCACAATTTTACGTTATTTAACCAAAAGGCCGTTATGATCCTGTCGATCATTCAAAACGATAACTTAAGTAACTATTCAAAATCAACAAATATATTAAACACCGACATGAATCAAAAACATAATAGTCCAACAAATAGAAGAAACTCAAAAAACTATATATGTGTTTCGGGCCAATCCAAAACGCAAAGGTAGATGAATCATACACCTAGACAGCCACTTAAAAAAAAAATCCAGATTACTTGCGTTATTAAATTTTGAACACTCAACACTGGAGATGCAAGGGAGAAGGAAAAACATATTTCACATCCATCTATCAAAGTTTCACCTTTTGCTGGTTTAAAGTATCCTGAGCCCTAAACCGAAAGATAGAAATTTATATAAGAAAATAGTGTGTGACTTCCAAAATAGTTTAAATTAGGGATCTGACTATGTGTCGTTAAAACGACTAAAGTTTTCTTCAACAATGGTAAAATAGGAGAACCTTCACTTTGGTGACTTACAACTTATGTAACCCATTTTCTTTAAAATATATTATTTTTTCTGTTTACTCCTTTGACCAATTAGAGATGGAACACAACCTGAAATAATTTACTCATAAGTGATGGATTGAAAAATGTTTTCATAACATGGAAACAGATGAATAACAACAAAGTTAATAGAGCTGGAATAGGGGGGCGCCCAACCTCCCATATTCAACAAATATAGTTTTGTAGTCTTAGCCAACTAATCTAATGCTCACACACCAATTTTTGGTAACAGATCATACCTTCTAATTTGCTAAATAATTTTTTCTGTGATCTTAATTTGCTTAATTTTTTTGTAACAGTTCATACCTTCATAAAAAAGGATTTTTCTAAGCATAGCTCTAAGGGCTATACTTAAGCTTTTAAAACATGCATTAAATAATTGTACTTAGTTAAAAACTACCCCACTAACTTAACCCAATCGACCTGGCCCATTGGTCACCTCTAAATAAAATTAAACTGTCAGCATATACATACCAAAACAATTCAGTCCGAGATGCCAGCGCTTCAAAAATAAAAGTTGGTTTGTTATTCATATGTGAAAGTATAATATAACAATTACATTAAAATTTTATCACAAAGAAGAGGCAAAATTTTGAGATAATATTAGTTCATTCATATTCAAAACTTAGAATTCAATCAATAAAGGCATATTCAGACTAACTTTGAGGAAATATTAGTTCATTCATATTCAAAACTTAGAAGTCAATATATATATCAACTTTCAGCACATAATGGGTATAGCTAAACAGTAGGTTCGAGTTCTAACTCAAAAATGATCATAAGGAGTTGTTTTTTAATTCTTCGAATTCATATAACCAAAATCATTAATCACTAAAAAAGATTCAAATAAGTTTACATGACATATGAAATGAAGCAATAATAAGTATACTTAGTAAATCTGATCTGATATATTTACCGTTTAGAGATAAAGACCACATGGTAGATAGGTATCACACCAGAAATAAAATATTATGATCAGTAGCTATCAAGAAATCTGATTTTGTGTCTCTTATTTGGAATGCTTTCAAATATATGAAAGCACTTTATGAGATACAATTTATTGTCTTAGTGAAAGTAAACCATGTATGTGCGATTTCACTTGTTAAGCATTATATCAGTAAACACAGAAATTCATAAACAGTTTCGCATTCCAATAACATGACAAACCTCATAAACGGGTTGACAAATTTCATACATTAAACCGTTCAATAAAAAGAATCAACAGACTTCATTTTCTTAGAGCTCTGATCTTAAAACTTTCTTTGCAAAAAAAAAGCAACTAAACAAATTAAGGCTTCAATGCATATTAAATAGAAAGTAACAATTACCTTTGTGTTAGCTTTAACTCTGTGATATTACCTTTGTCTCCAGGTAGCCCAAATCAAATATAGAAAACTATTACTTATTGAACACTAAAAGTAATATTGTAGTCATTCATAGTAACACAAATGAAGATACAAAAGTAAGAACATATGTTTAACAATTAACTTCATTTCAAATATAAGACTGCAAATGGTGGATACTTACCACACATTCACTTTGATTGATAAAGTTAGTATTGCTTGCAACTTCTTATTTTTTCCTTTCTAAACACCAGAGTAACTATTAAAGTACTTTCTTATCACAGTTGACATTAAAAACCTTGGATTAAGAATCAAGTATACCAAAAAACAGTATCAAATATATTTCATAAAACCTTAATCGATCTACCAACAAACACCATATTAATAAGAAATCAAATACTGCAAAAAAAAAAAAAAAAAAAAACACATATTTGAGAAACACTGACCGATGGTTTGTAGGTTCAAAACCAAGCGAAATCAATCAAATAAAAATTGTGATTGAAATTGTTTATTTGGAAATCAATCAAATTGCACCTTCAGGCTCTTCCCTCTCGTCTTCCCTCTCGTCTTCCTCAACTTCAATCTCGTCTACAATAAAAACATAACATAGTAATACATATACATACAATCACCAAAAAAAATAACAAAAAAAGAACATGTAAATTGATGAGAATAGGCTAATTAAAATAGGCGTGTGATGTATAATAGCACCTTCTTCTTCTGACAAAATACAATGTTTCCAGGCATTATGCTATTGATGAAGAAAAAATCCTAGATATATACACAGCGATGTAATGTTGCTTTTGATGGGAAACGAAAACCTAGTCATCAAAATTTCATAGAACATGTTAAAAAATTCACCACGAAATACGAATGTGAGATATTTCATACCAACGACGAATCTGGTTTGAAGGTACATCTTACTCCACCGGATGAAGGATTCATGGAAAGTATCGATTTTTATAAAAAGTGATTAACAAAATCAGAGAAACAATTGGCGAGTAGCTTTGATTTCTTCATAACCGCATCTCAGATATGCATCCGATTTAAAGAACCCTAATTTTGATTTGAGAGGGAAAAAGGCTTCGTGATTTCTATTTGATTTTATCTATCGGTGGTCAGTTTATGAGAGAAATTGCAGCGGTTTATCAAGGGTAAGTGGGTAATTAGAAGATGTAACTGCTGCGTAATTTCCTAAATGATGTCATACTTAATTTAAAGGGTTCAGCTTAAATTATTGAAAAGTCATCTAAAGGTTGAAATTTGGCCATGTAGATTTTTTTAAATAACTATGACACCATAAAAGTTTTCTTATTATAGATAAGAAAGATTATAATAATCATATAATAATAATAATTTTGGAAAGTTATCCCACATCGGTTATGGGACCAAACAAATGTATGTATACAAGTCTAAGGGGAAGTCCTTTTATCACCAATTGGTTTTAGAAATGGATAGACTTTTGGACTTATATGTTGTACATGTTGTTGGACTATACGATTTATCATGGTATCAGAGCTCAGGTAAGCGGTTTTACAAACCGAGTCCGAGTCATGCCCCCATGTGTGTGCCGCCGTCGCTACAAAGAGATCGAGTCAGGCCACTATCGTGCTGCCATCTCTACAACTGTTCCACGCCTCGATGTGAGGGGGCGTGTTGGGAAGTTATCCCACATCGGCCATGAGTCCAAACAAATGTATGCATATAAGTTTAAGGAGAAGTCCCTCTATCACCAATTGGTTTTAGAAAAGGATGGACTCTTGGACTTATATGTTGTACATGTTGTTGGGCTATACGATTTATCAATTCTGTCAAATAATAATAATAATAATAACAATAATAATAATAATAATAATAATAATAATAAAAATAATAATAATAATAATAATAATAATAATAATAACAACAACAACAATAATAATAATAATAATAATTATAATAATAATAATAATAATAATAATAATAATAATTATTATTATTATTATTATTATTATTATTATTATTATTATTCAAGTATAAATTCTTTTTACGTGATTAAGTACGTTACATATGTATCCGAACTACATGTTTCAATAAAAGGTTGTAATGTATGTTTTTTATTACAAGGAATACAGTAATTGTGATGAAAATTTGAAGATAGTGGTGAAAGAATGAATGTAGTTCACTTATTCTGATCAAGTTAAGTACACCAATATGTTTGTAAAAATAACGACAAGTTTCATAGGCCGAATCCGTGGTTTCACGGGTCATTAACTAAATGACTTTAACATTTACATCACTTAATATTTGAAACATATCATTAAACTGTTTCGTTGAAATAAACTTGTGATTTTACGGGTCATTTTAATAGTAATATATTGTATATGTGTGTGGTAGTTGGCTGTACGACGCCGTTTGAGTTTCTTCCCTCGCAATCTCTCGTATCGACTCAATCTCTCGTATCGACTCCCCCAACAGTAGTAATCGCGGCAATTTACGCCAATCCCTCCTTTTTTTCTGGCAATTAAATTACTCCGTAATTGGCTTAACCGATCCCTCCTTTTGGCTTGACCTCCTCAAAACCCCTCTTTCAACCAGCCATTGATTGCTGTTTCTCGTTCGCCACAAACACAGAAATATTTCGGGCCATGAAAACCAGAAATCAACCCAAACGGCACCGTAAATCAACTGGTAAAATCAGTGTTTAGTTCCTTTGATTTTTCATCCCTAAACTTCATTTATTTGTGTATGTATTATACTGCTTCTACTTTCTAAAATTTGATTTTTCCGAAAACATAGATGAAAACCCTAGGGTTTATCACAAAAAAATAAAATAAAATAAATAAATAAAATAAAAAATCTAAACGAAATTCCTTATGTTAATTTTGCAGGTGAAGATGACATGATTGAGAAATGTGGACATGATACAAAAACAAATGGTACTGGTTTATATCTATGCAGCCTTCCACTCCATTTCATCATAATTCAATTTAATAATTGAGTTTTTGAAAGTGCCCTGATGTCTTTCATGTTAATCGATTGATAAAGTATGCACATGACTTTTGAAGTAAGGATTATGTACAAGACCTGTTTGTGCTACAATGTTATTGGCAACTTATGAATGTTTCAAGTAACTTTGTATCAGGTACTCTTGCTAATACGTCAAGGGAGGGTGTTAACAAGTTTCTGAAATACGGTGCGCGTAGCTCTCGTCGGTCGAAAAGACAAAATGATGACACTTGTGACAATGATTCTGTTAACAAGGTTAGTTTTCTTGACTTGAACTTTAAAGCATTGAACAAAATTGGTAGTAGATGGATATATCAGTCTCCATCAGTTTATGAAACTTTTTTTTTATACTTGTATAGAGTGATTTGATTGATTTGTTAACTTTATTTATTAGGTTGAAGTACCTGCAACACCAACCGGCCCAAACACGACAACCACAGGCCCATCTTGTGATAACGAAAGTCCCCAACAAGTTAAGTCTGAATCGGATGATTTAGCGGCTGATTCATATTGGGAAGATGGATCAAATCCTAATTTGACATCAGATAATGATCATTTGAATCAAATAAACAAGGGTATCACTATAGAGTTCGATTCATCACCTGCAACTGCTAAACGGAAGCCTGTACGTCGAGCTTCTGCTGAGGAAAAGGTTTGGTTTAAAGTATAATCGGTGCCAATTAGGCAATTATTTATAGGCCAATACTGGCCCTTTGGTTTTATTTGAATTTGAACGTTTATTTATTTATTTATTTTGTTACAGGAAGTGGCGGAACTCGTTCACAGGGCACATTTACTCTGTTTACTTGGACGGGGACGATTGATTGATAGTGCTTGTGACGATCCTCTAATTCAAGTATTTACTTTAATTTTACTTATACATGATATTGTGTGATAAAATGTGACAAATGTAAGTAGTCTCTTTTTGTGGTTTAGGCTTCCTTGTTGTCACTTTTGCCTGCAAATTTGGTGAAGTTATCAACAGTCACTAATCTTACGGTAGATGCTTTGACTCCTTTAGTTCACTGGGTACGCTTTCTTTTCTTGAATCTTTTTATTTTTTACACTTTCTATAAATAGTATAAAAGATCCTTTTTAACTTTTTCTTTGGATGGATTCTTTTTCGCATGTAGTTGAATAGTCACTTTCGTGTCCGAAGTTCGAGCAGTGAAATATTGTTTCGTTTAGGATTAGCATCAGCTCTAGAAACCCATGAGGGGGCTCCAGAGGAGGTAAGTCTTGACTTTTTTGACTTATTTTGTAACCAAAATGTCCTTGAATATGTTTTTAAATATAGTCAACTTAGAAATGATGATTAATTTTGTCACAGATTGCTGCTTTATCTGTGGCAATGTTCAGGGCGTTGAATCTGTCAGCACGGTAAGTTTCTCAGCTTAGTTCAATCGGGAAAGGTTAGTTATGCATAGAATACGATGAATAGACTTCTTGGTTTCAGGTTTGTGTCTATTTTAGATGTTGTTTCCTTAAAACCAAATGTGGATGAATCGGATGATACCCTTCAAGGGAAAAAACCTCGTAAGGGTTTGTTTGACTCGTCAACGGTTATGGTGACTCAACCGAACGAGTCTTCATCACCTTCTAGTAAACCATCATCAATCATTGATATGGCTAATATTGCTTTAAATAACATAAAGAATGCATCTGAAGCTTCTCCGAAAGCTTCGCGCAAAAGGAAAGTAAAGAAGTTGGATCAAATCACCAGTCAAGAAATGTCAAATGATAGAAAGATGGATGTGTGCGAGCCCGGAACATCTGAAGGCTCAAAACGGAAGGGTGATATTGAGTTTGAAATGCAGATGGAAATGGCTCTTGCTGCAACTGCGGCTACCACTTCTGAACACAATATTGACAACGATGCTAAAAGTTTGAATACTTTATCGGATTTTTCTCCTTTTAAAAAGTTAAAGAAAGTCAACTGTGAAGAGTCAACGGGAGTTTCTACAGCAGTTGGATCGAAAAAAATAGGAGCTCCATTGTATTGGGCTGAAGTTTATTGCAATGGAGAGAACTCAACAGGAAAATGGGTTCACATTGATGCTGTAAATGCAATTATTGATGGAGAACAAAGAGTAGAAGCTGCAGCTGCTGCATGTAAAACCTTTTTGAGATATGTGGTTGCTTTTGCTGGTCAAGGAGCTAAAGATGTGACTCGCAGGTCATAGTTCGATTTTTGAATTCACATGTATGGTTTGAATGTTTTTTAATAAAATGTCTAAAATCTCAAACTTTCAGGTATTGTGCAAAGTGGTACAAAATAGCATCACATCGAGTTGACTCAAGTTGGTGGGACGCAGTGCTTCGGCCATTGAAAGACTTAGAGTCTGGAGCAACTGGAGGTTCGGTGCATTTTTTATCACGAAGATTTAAAACAATATTGTCAATGTAGACGCACTTAATATATTAACCCGTGTAAGTTTTTTTTTTTTTTTTTGTTAATTTTCTTTTTTTAACAGGCACTAGCAGATTGTCTGACAACTCAAATGCGAGTGCCGTAAGAGATAACAATAATACTAGGAACTCTCTTGAGGATATGGAGCTGGAGACTAAAGCATTAACTGAACCACTGCCAACTAATCAACAGGTTAGGTGCTTAAATGTGGCAAACTTAATTTGTTCCCTGATATGTTTTGTATGTTATTATAACTTTTTTATATATATTTCATTGATATATTTAGGCATACAGAAGTCATCATTTATATGCGCTTGAAAGATGGCTTACAAAATACCAGATTCTTCACCCTAAGGGACCTATTTTAGGATTTTGTTCAGGTCATCCGGTTTATCCTCGAGCTTGTGTTCAAATGCTTCACACCAAAGAAAGATGGTTACGTGAAGGGCTTCAGTTAAAAGTCAACGAACTTCCAGTCAAGGTTTGCTTTGAATAAATTATCTACTTTTTATTTAATATTTATTTTACAGTATCCATTTAATCATCGGTTGTGCAGGTTTTGAAACGCTCAGTAAAGCTTAATAAAGGGAAAAGTTATGGAGTTGATGAAGATGGTGAGAATGATTGTGTGGGTCCGGGAGGCGATATTAATTTATTTGGGAAGTGGCAAACGGAACCCTTGTGCTTACCTCCTGCTAAAAATGGAATTGTGCCAAAGGTTTGTTACTTGTAGACGCATTCAATTTGTTTAGATGATAAATTGTTGATGGTTTGTTAATTTGTTGTTTTATGTTTGCATGCAGAATGAACGCGGGCAGGTAGACGTGTGGTCTGAAAAATGTCTGCCCCCAGGGACGGTCCACTTAGGGTTTCCAAGGATATTTGCTATTGCAAAGAAGTTAGAAATTGATTACGCACCTGCAATGGTTGGATTTGAATTTCGAAATGGTCGCTCGTTTCCTTTATATAATGGCATTGTGGTGTGTACCGAGTTTAAGGATATAATTCTAGAGGCATATGCAGAGGAAGAAGAGAGAAGGGGTAGCGAGGAAAGAAGAAAACATGAAGCACAAGCGTTATCGAGGTGGTATCAACTTCTTTCATCGATTGTAACACGACAAAGATTGAACAATCGATATGCAGAGGGAATTGAACATCCTTCTAATATTATCCCAAAAACGAATGATAAAGTTATTCATACAAGTACTAGTAAGGAATCGATGTCTCACCAAGCAAATGATGAAGCTTGTCAACAGGAGGTTTTGTTAAAACCATATGAAGAGGAAGACCATGAACATGTGTTTTCGACAAATGATTCAACTTGTGATGTAGAGAGTTCGATACGGATAAAGAGGTGTCATTGTGGGTTTTCGATTGAAGTCGAAGAATTGTAGCTCGGGAATCGGCAGTTGAATTCATGTTTGTATGTACATTCGTCTTGTCTAAAAAGATGTTTGTGAAAAGGCAATGTATTGTAATGTTTTTACAGTGATGCCGGTGTACGAACTTATTATCGTTTTGAAGAAATTAAGTTGATGGGTTTACATTTCAAATTTTTATAGCAATAACCAGCATATATGAAGTTACCAACAGCCATTTTTAGATGTGGCGATTTTAATTTTACCTAATTCGTAGGAATCGTGATTAGTTTGTTTTAATTTGTTAACGTATTTTAATTTAAAGGACTATAGTTTTTGTATTATAATTATGTATCTTTAGAACTTGTAATGTGCTTTTTAATGAATGTACTGTATTTGTTTTATTTATTTTTTTCTTTTGTCCTTTTTCTCCCAAAAAAAAAAAATTTTATTTTTTTCTTTTGTCGGTTCATTAAATCATCAATTGATTTTCAGAAAGAAAAAATAAACAAAGTTGGTGGTGTAAAAAAAGTATTATGAAATCTTTTTTAACAGCAACACTACAATAATGCTGTTTTTTACAGTGTCATGACCTCACTTGTCATACTAGTAGATATAGATATAATCGTCTATTTGTCATCTTCCATTTAAAACACTACCAGTGTCAAACCTTTCAAATTGACGTGTTTAGTGGTCTGTTCTTTCTACTATGTAAATGTGAAATGTTTCAAGATCCCATTTCCGTAATTTCCCAATCAGGTTGTGCTTTTTCTAGGGTACCAAACAATGTATTCCACCATATATTATCACTACATTAACTACTACAAAAAACGGGTGAATAGTAACCAGGGTCATTTACATCCTCATTTTTTTTTCTTTTCTTTTTTTAACTTTTTATTCCTTTTTCCAAATAAAGCCCTCCAATTTTGTTAAAAAAAAAAAAAAAAACCAACCCCTAAAAAGAGGGGTAAAGTGTCAAATAACTATTTTCAAAAAAAATCTTAACTAAACTCCACCCAAATATTTAACGGATCATATCTTCTCGCTTGCAACGAGTTAAATTTTTCCGACAGCATCGTTAAACTCGAAATAATTTTAGGAACACAATGTCACTAACTATAGGCAAAACGGACGCTTTTTAAAAAACGATAAATATTTGAGTTACTTTTCATACACGTTGATTTTGCGTTAAATTTTTAAAATTCGACAATTTCATGCGAAACGCGGAGATGTAAAATAACATTAAAATCTTTGACGGGATATACCTTTTAGTTCGACTCGAGTTGCGCTTCAACAACATGATCGTTAGCCACGAAATAATTTATAAACTAAACACAATAAAATACATTGAAAATCGAACCCCCGGCGCGAAGCGATGGTTCAATAACTAGTTTATACTAAGAAACTGGAAAGCATATCTTTTGTCCAGTCTTTGATAACATGCCCTCCTTACTTTTGCTTTTTAACTTTTCGTATTTCCATTATCACTTGTACATTATGCGGTAGAGGTTATACCTTAAGTCTTCCACCTTTATTTTTTGTAGACTTAGGGTATGTTTGGCAAAAGTATCTCGTAGTTTTTAGCTGGTAGCTGGAAGCTGAAAGCTGAAAGCTGATAGCTGGAACTTTTTTGATGTATTTTTAAATATTTGGCAGAATAGCTGCAGCTGTTAAAAAAAATAGTAAAATGATAAAAACGGACATTAAAAAAATACTTAAATATTATTTTTATAATTTAATAAAACGCATTCTTACAAATCGTCACTACAACAAAATAGCCAAATATACACGTTTATTTAGTCATTTACTCACACTTTAAACTGCGTTCATAATTCTTGTTCACACTTCTACGACCCGTGAGGAATATAGGCGTAACAAATTTTTCTTGATAATTCACGCTTACTTATGTGAAGGATTCATTCGATTCATCTTTATGTGAAGAGTCGGATGATGATGGCACTGATGGGTTCACGGATAATGTTGGGAAACAATCACAATCTAAGCATCCTAAATTAAACGTAGCTCTCGTTAACCCAGGTAAACAAGCCGTCCAAGTAAAAAGATACAATGTGTTCTTTAGTGATATGAGGGAGTATGGAGAGCCTCCTACTCAACCAAACAAAAAGGTTCAACGAGGTTGACGTCTTGGAACACATGTGGCCTCGATAATAAAGATCGAGGATGGATGATTTGGTCGTTTTGTTTTTTTCTTTTCTCACATTCTATTCGTATGGCGTGAGGCCTGTACTCCATTTATGTGTCTTTTCCAGAATTGTAATGTTTGTACAGGAGATTTTGTTAGAGCAACTGGCAGTTCAGGAGGTTTTGCATCTTCATGGCGTAACGTCTCTGTTTTGTTGGTGTTGTTTGTGGCCTATATTGGCCCTTGGTTTCCGGTTCAATGGTAGTGTTCAATGACACGTCTTTGGATGTTTTAATGATGTTTTGTAGATGGAGTGTCGCCTTTGTTGATTCGTTGTCAAATTGTTTATTAACGTGATATTCTCCACGGTCGTTGGTACGTTGGTGTATATGTTTTTATATGGTTAGGCGGTCCTCTAATACTTATTGTAGCATATCCCAACATGTTGTGTGCATTACATTATACTTATTTACATGCCTTATAGCACTATACCGTTACATGTTGCATTACATTATATCGCATTAAATTACACGTATTTACATTTACATGCTACATGTCTTTATGCTTACATTGTGATGACCCGGAAATTTCTGATCAAATTTAAACTTAATCTTTGTATGATTAACATTTCCGACACGATAAGCAAAGTCTGTAAAACTGAATCTCAAAATTTTTGAACTATTCAAATACCTTTCGGTTATTCTCAACGATTCGCGAACCATTATATGTAAATAGATACATATATATACTATAACTTGAAAATGTAACAAAGTTTTAATTGCATGATACCGTATATTAAACTTATTGGTTTATATATCTATTTGAATATATATGATTTCAAGTTATTTAGTAAACGATAATAACATTCGATTATTGATTCGATTGATATTTAGATAAGTTAACTAAAACGTTTAAGATGAACCAGTAAAACACTAATTTGCTACAGTGTTTTCAAATTGCCACATTACTCAAAATGCTACAGTGTTTTCGAAAATCACTATTTGCTACAGTGAAATTGACTTTGCTACAGTGAATTGCTACAGTAAAAATTGACTTTGCTACAGTAAAACACTATTTTAAAATGTATTTTAACAAATAGCGAGACAATGATTTATAGAAGTAAATGACCAAAACACTCAAATGTATAAGTTATAATTTGAGTGATATAATTTAGGGATAATTTAAGTTATATTGTGACAAAGGTACGAGTCACAAAACGAAAAGTACTAGTTTTCTAAGCGTACAAAAATGCGTTTGAGAAACCGGAACCGGGACATAAGTCGAGTGATGACGTACGACTTATCGGAACGAAAATTACAAATCAACTATGCACGTGAATTTAATATAATATATAATTAATTATATAAATTATATATATTATATTAATATTTAATTATGTCGACGAACTACAAAACAAATCAAATGTGAGCTGTCATTTAAGCTCATGCGATCGCATGAGCATACCAAAGAAACTCCATGCGATCGCATGGAGGCTGGATCCAGAAAACATCTATAAATTCAGTCGAATTCGTTCCATTTTTTTTCCACATATATTACTCCGTATAATATTTATTATTATTATTATCATTATTATTATTATTATTATTATTATTAAGATTATTATTAATCTTATTATTTTTATTATTAGTGTTATTATTTTTGCGATACAAAAATAATAATGTACATAAAATATTACGACGGAGTGCTGTCCAAGTAATTTTCAAAACGAGTTCCAAGCGAGCTAGAGCTAAGGAAAATATGGGTTATTACCAAGGAGGTTATGGGTAATGTTCGGGGGTATTTTTGTGAAGCAAATCTCGTGTTTATCATCTCCGATGCGTCTACGTGCTTTTCTACAATATTGTATATCAATATTAAACAGTGAGTTTCATTACTCCCTTTTTATATATATTTTTGGGACTGAGAATACATGCGCTGTTTTATAAAATGAATACAAAAACTAAAACTGATTTGAGTGAGTTTCATATGATCCCTTTTACTCTCTACATTTTTGGGCTGAGAATACATGCAAATGCTTTATTAACCGATATACAATATTTATATGCGTGAGTTTCATTTGCTCCCTTTCTAATTGCTTTTGCAATCTATATTTTTGGGCTGAGAATACATGCACTTTATTTTAAACACAATGGATACAAGTACATACTAAATTCTACACTGAGTTTGAACCGAAAATTCCTTAGCTTTGGTAACTAGTAACTGTCGGTTATAAGAACTGGTGGGCGCGAGTAGTAGTATATGGATCCATAGGGCTTGATATCCCCGTCCGAGCTAGAGCACTAGCCTTTTAACGGACGTATGCTATTTGAGAAGCGTACACGTTGGTTTGCGTGTATTATTAAGATGATTATACAAAGGGTATAAATTATATATACGTTAAGTTTAGTTACCAGGGTGCTCAATTTCGTAGAATATTTTGATAAACGTTTCTGGATGAAACAACTGAAATCTTGTAATCCACCTTTATATACAGATTATGCGAAGCACTAAAACTATGAACTCTCCAACCTTTGTGTTGACACTTGTTAGCATGTTTATTCTCAGGTTCCCTAGAAGTCTTCCGCTGTTTGCTTACATGTTATACAAGCTATGTGCATGGAGTCTTGCATGCTTTATTCAAGAAAACGTTGCATTCACAAAACCATCATCATGTATCTATTTTGACTGCATTGTCAACGAAAGTATTATTGTAAACTATTATTTACGGTGGTTGTCTATATGTAGAAATCATCAGATGTCGAAAACCTTGGAATTAAATATTTATTTATGGTATGCCTTTTCAAAAGAATACAATGTTTACAAAACGTATCATATAGAGGTCAAATACCTCGCAATGGAATCAATGAATGACGTGTTCGGCCAAATTGATTTGGAGAGATCGTCACATTATGCTTACATAGTATACTTATATGTTTTTATACTGCATATTATAACTACATGCTTTATACCTACATGCTTACATACACATTTTATACTTACATGGCTTGTTATACTTGCATACTTGACACTTACATTTTTCACTTATATGTTCTTTTACTTTACTTTGTTACATGCCATATTTACCTTTACATTTTTTACGGTAAGGTTCCTTTTATCTACTTTACTTTACTTGCATTTAGTTACTTCACTTAACGGATTTCATGGTTCTTCTGGCCGGAGGTCCTTGGGAAGCAGCCTCTCTGCCCTATAGTATAGGGAGGGACGACTTCTTTTACCCTCGGACCGATAGGTATCCATGGAGGGAGGAATGACTTCCCTTTTACTCTAGGGTAGAGGAAAGACTGTCTACATCTAACCTCCCCCATACTCCACTTTAGTGGAATTGGGTATTGTTGTTGTTGTTGTTGTTGCGGTCCTCTAAGATATGGTGTTCTTCGCATGCACGATACGAACGCTTTCCTTAATGATGGTTGCACGGGTTGGTCGAACGAGGCAAAGAAGTTCAATTTAGGTCCCTTGTTTGGGCCTCAAGAGCAAAGTCACACTTCTCTCATGTACTCCAAGTTTAAGTTATAAATTAATGTTGTAATCTCAATCTATTGATTCTAAGTCGTACGGGTTAGTTATGTCTATGTTTTACGCCTATTTAAGGGCATTTGTATTCTTTATATTTACGGGCCTTTTGATCTTTTTAAAGATAATGATGGCGCCTTGCTTTGTAATTGGGTCAAGCCATCATTTTGTTGGCCGTCCCTTGTTAGTTTCTATATATTCTATTTTTTTTTGCCAAAAAAGGAAAAAAAAAAAAACATAGACTTAAATGTTCACGGTTGAAAATGTGGACTAACTAATTCAGTCCTCACATTTTGAAGTGTGTAGTTCTAGTTTGAAGGCCCACATTTAAAAGCGTTTATTTTATTATATATTTATATGCACTGATAGGCGTGAGCAATTATAACTTCCACATTAAAAAAAAAAAGAAAAAGAAATAATAATAATAATAATAATAATAATAATAATAATAATAATAATAATAATAATAATAATAATAATAATAATATACGATTGGTTATGGTTTCATTCCTTTCTCATTTTCTTCCCTTGGGGAATTAGAGAAGGAGGCTGTTTCTTTGCTAAAACGGGTTCAGAAGAGTTCGATGGCGCAAGATATTGGTGCCGGTGCTGCTACTCATATTTTTACTAGGATATGTTTTGCTATTGCTAGAGGAGTGGGGGCCCAGATTGTCTCTAGGCTTCCCACTAATTTTTTGTAAGTTTTAAAACTTTTAAGTTTATTATTATTATAATAATAATAATAATAATAATAATAATAATAATAATAATAATAATAATAATAATAATAATAATAATAATAATAATAATAATATACGAGTAGTTCATTGAAAAGATAAATATTACAAATACAAATTTACAATGTAAAGTTGAAATACGTGTTACAAGTCCATTAACATCTACTGCTGCTTTACTGATAGTTAAAATGTGCTATAAAAAACTGTTTTAGCCAACTCTTAACTTCAGTTTCAGCTTCTCTGTTTAGCTCGTGCCTCTGAGTTTCTTTTGTGTTTGCTAGTTCAGCCTGGTTTTTCTCTATTGTTAATTGCACCAGCTATCCCGTAGTAGCATTAACCCTCTTCAACCTGACAATTAATTAAAAGCGTAAGGGGAAAAAATCAATAATAACCAGAAAAAGGGTCAAAAATTGATGCGAAAACTCCTCCAGCTGGAAAAAGAAATATAATAATGTTATTAAATAAGTTTAATTAAAGGTTTTTTGGATATTAATTTCATGCTACTTACCAGAGATGTAACTGAGAACACTCATATTGCGAAGGTAAACTATAGGTAGTACAGATATACCCATCGTAATTGCAAATAAATAATGTGCATCGAGTATGTATCCTCCGAAACTTAAATGTGCATTTGGAAACAGAGCAAATAAATTATCACTCTCCAAGATTATATATTCAACACAAGATACCTGAACCAGAAAAAGGGTAAGATTCAAAGGTTGGAAAATCTAACTTAATAAATAATTTTAGTACAACTGAATCTACTATTTCTTTGTTGGGTATGGTAAGTCTGGATCATTTAGCAAAGTACAGATCTCAAGAGAAATTAGCATCTGGAACTATTGTAAATTTAAGACCATAATTAGGACATAAATTTCAGTCAAATATACTTGCATATAACTCTACGTAGATTATTATATGCAGAATAACATAAGCCAAAGGAAAAGAGTAAATGGGTCAGTGAACAGTCAAGTATGTATATCTTGGTATATATGTTCTATGTAAGTAAACAATGCGCTAGAACAGGTTAATAATAACCCAAAATCTATATCATAACATACTATATTCAGGTCCGGTTGGGTCACATAGGATGGCATTTGTATCATTAAACTAACGTAAACTTGAAAACAAAACAAATACAACAAGACTAAACTGACATCATATTACATGGGCCATTTAACATATGTAGATACAAGGAAACACATATGGGCATAACAGCTTAAGATTTTGCACTTAGGTACCTTTAAGATCTTCATAATAGCTTTTTCATATCTTCATATAGCTTGGTCAACAAAAATCCCAACAACGACTTACTACTTGTGAGCGTCGATCTTTGAATAACTGATATAGTTGGTTCACAAAATAATCAGATAAACAACAATAATCATCATAACCGAAACTGAATGATAACCAAAATATATAATCATGTATGCGATAACCTTTCCAAAACGGATTTACTTCAATATTTGGTGTAGCTCAAATGCCCAAGAGAAACTGAACACTTGTAAATGAAATTGGGCAGCTTCTGGCATCGTTTGTAGGGGTGAATAAAGTCATATTCAGATCTGTTTTTGACTTAGAGAAAGAAAGAAAAAATTAGTTACTTGAGCCACCAAAACAATGAAAAGTGGCAAACTATACAAATGAAACTGAATCATAACCAAAATATATCATGCATGAGTAACCTTTTCAAACCGGATTTACTTCAATATTTGGTGTAGCTCAAATGCCTTGAAGAAAGTAAACACCTGTAAATGAAACTTAGGTCAGCTTCTGGCATCATTTGTACAGCGGTGAACAAAGTCACATTCAGATCCGTTTTTGACTTAGAGAAAGCAAAAAAAAAATATTTACTTGAGCCACCAAAATAATGAAAACTGGCAAACTATAGAAATCAATGATACTTCTAGTCTAATACTTACATATATCAATATTTTAACCAAGAAAATGGCTAATAGTTTCAAAGCTACACATGAAAACAGCGATTTAGAATTGAAACAACAATAAGATAGAGTGATATACAAATACAGTAAACAACATATGAGAAAATAACTAATTTCATATCACCAATTTACACAATTCAAGTTTGCATTTAAATCATTAAAACAAACAAATTGATCGATTTACTTGTGGCATGAATATATCGGATGTTTGATAGAGAAAATCAATGCAACTTACGGTTTGATACAATAGAATGGAAACTTATGATTCATTGAGATAAGTTGCGATATATAACAGGTTGTAGTAGAATTAATATCCGAAGAAACTCTAAAGGTTTGGGGCATCAATTATACGGAGTAATTGGAGGCAACGAAATCGAGCTGATGAAAAACATTTCGTAAAACTTCTATGCCTTAGAAAAACTTATGAATCATTTATTATAGTAAAATTATGAAGGTTGATACTAGAAACTAATTTACCATCTCACTTTAATCAACTGCGTGATTAAATCTCATCATATACAAAGTGAAAATATTCCAAACTTGATGAAAACTACTTTCGAAAGAGCCATTGCTCACCATCAGCAGTTACCACTTAACCTGCATCGTTTGTATGAATATACAATATCAATAAATTCGCACACGACAAATACAATAGCAATAAGAACAGTGTGGTAGCTTCAAACAATTAAAAATTTACTAACATCATACACTGCATGACATTTCTGATTCAATAGTGCGTCAATAACGTGCAGTGTTAGATTTAAACACTTGCGATACAATTTGAGACATCAATACGATACCTTTTGTGGCATAATATGAGTAAACAAAGGACACATGAGTCAATTTGAAACATCAATACGAATTCCACGTATAAATTAAAGAATATTATCTTTGAAACCCTAATTAGCAGTTAACAAACATCTGAATGAAAGAAATGCACAAATTATTCAACTAAACAAGTGACTAACGATATAAATTAACATTAAGACCCTTACTAAATGATACGAGCTGAAACATAATCGAGCATACAAACAGATCTTAAGAACGAAATGATAAGTCTACCTGCTCGTAACAATTTTTGATTTTGAACGGAACGAATTGACGAGCACTATTTGCTTCAAATCCATCCCCAACGAAATCGTTGAAGATACCTTCTTCAAATTGATTTGGCATATATTTAACCTAATTGAGTGAATTCGTTTTCCAGAGATGAAGCCGATCGAATTGTTTGTATGATGCAGATGTAAGAGAATGATATAACAGCAGAGAGTATTCAAAACGCATGGCTATCGTCTTTTGTCTGTATTGGGTCGTATTTCCTATTTAAAAAATAAATATTACAGTGCTCTACAATAAATAAATAAATAAATAATATTATAAATTATAACTCCTATATTAAAATAAACAAACACCGTGTACCTTCTCTTAATTTACTCACGGTTCTAATCATGTAAATGTTAAAATTCACTGATGATCTGCTACTAACATTTAAAAGTGTGTATTACATTATCACAGTCACAAACGTGAATTAAGTTGGAAAAATTTACATGCTTCTAATAGTGTAAATATTTTTACCCATTATAGGTGTGAAGATTTGTTTGTATACATTTAAAAGCGTTCATAATTTTAATTACGCTCACAAGCTTGAGGAAAGTTTAAAAAATATTCACGCGTGAAAAAATAAGCGTGGAGAATTAACATTTTTGTTGTAGTGCGTGCACCATATCCGGTACTTTAATATCTTTCCACTTTCTGATAGGTAATAGCCAATCAAAAGCCACAAAGACAAATTACTCATCAAAGAATGTGTCATTACCCTTATATACTAATCAACACCTAGAATTTGGTCGTTCTTTTCACAAAATTGCCCTAAACGACATTTGGTTCGCTTATACAAAAAAAAAAAAAATTTGTATCAGAAGGACGATTCTAGGTGATAACTCCCACCACCATTACGTCTTCCTCGCGATTTCACCTTCATGGATGGCGACGGCTCGCTCTATTTCACCTCCATCACCATTACTCCCTTACAACCCCTATCTCTGTATTTTCTTTTCCCTTAATTCCGATCTCTCCGTCATTGTTGTTGATTGAAGATATTAGGGTTTCAATCTGTCTTGCCCTTTCCTTCATTTTTCTGTAATGAAGAGCTCATGATTCTTTCTCATTTATTTGAATTGGAAGAAAGATCGGACTAAAAATTAGGGTTTGTTGTTGCCGCTATTCTTACAGTTATTTCCGGTTCGACTGTTATAGCCGCTATCTTTGCCGTTGCAGCTATGTCCACCTTCCTACTCCTTGGTATTCATAATGTCTTTCTATTTATTTACTGGCATAATTATTAATTTGAATGTAGAGTGTTACAATTTTATAACTTAATCGTAGTACTAATGCCTTTTTAAATTTATGATGTTTCATTAGTTTAATCGACTCAGTTTAAGGAGAGGGTTTTTATGTTTTTACGGTATCTATTTACGACTATTGTGTCTGTTTCGTATTTTCATCTTTAAAAGGCCATAATAAACTACCAATGAGTTATCTGGGTCATTGAGTTTCTGTTATCTACTGTCATTATACTTATTTATTTATTATTATAATTATTAAATTTTAACATGTGTTTTTTAAGAAGTGGCCTTATGTTGTCTTTTCTTAGAAATGCATAGAGAGATTCCAGTATATGAAATTTTTAACCACTTCCAATAATTCATGTTAATGGTTATTAATTCTGAATGCAGGGTTATAGACAATAGTACACTGACAGTTGATTAGTGAATACACAAGTTCTCCATGTAAGTCTGAGAAAATTGATACTTATGTTCATGATTGATGGTACTCATAAGTAGATAAATGATTAAGTAGCTGCTTAATTTTTTAGCTTACTACTGCCAATCTATATATGTTACTAATCATTCGAATATTTTGGCATTTTTGCATAGTAGTTCTTTAATACTTACAAAATTAAACTTATATATTGTTATAACCAACTTTGTTTCTCTTTTACATATCTAATGCTTGCTAGATTTTCTCATTCAGGTTTACTTTATGTAAGCAGTCAACTTCTTGGTTACTAGGCATACGTCAACGAAGATATGAACCCCATTTATTTGTTCGTGCCAACGTATTTGAACAAGTTGGATATTATTTACATCTTCGCGGGGTAACTCGGATGGTTATGTGATAGGAGAAAGAAAGTTCTAAATCTTTTTCTGTTTGCATTGCAACTGATAGGTTTGAACCCAAGAAGGTGTTATCCTATTTGTTCTGCTACTTACAGTCAGAGCCTTATATTTATTCCTTTTTTCCTTTTAATTTGTCTGACTTACTTTTACATCTTTACTATGATCAAACGTGGATATGAATGTTCTGGGAACTTAGATTCAAGGAGTGTCAAGGTAGTTCACGCTTTTCAAGGTACTTGATTATCGTTTACATTTTCTTTTACATTTTTATGCATAAATATTTTTGTGATTTCTAAAAATTGAAAGGTTAAAATTATAATATCAAAAATTATTTGTGGTTGATCCTTTTTGAACCAATTCATTTTGACATGCGTGATACAATGTTAGGAGTTATCAGGGGAATGATTTAGTAAAATAAACTCATATGGTTATATTAAGTACTGTCTTGGGTCAGCAAAGAAGGGAAATGGAAAATTTGAAAGAAAAAGGAAAAACATGAAAGTTACTGATTATGTTATAGTACTTTTATGGGTTATGATGCATTAGTTGTATATGTTCTTTACTGAATCTCCGGGTTACTGTGGTTTGGAAATTTGTTGTCACGACTCGGAAAATTTCGACTAATTTTAAATCAAACTCTCGATACGATTTAATATTTTTAACACGATAAGAAAAATCTGTTAGGTTGAGTCTCAAAATTTTTGAACTGTTTTCATATATGCAATTACCCATCGACTGTTCCCGACAATTCACGAACAATTAATTGTAAATAGATATGAATATATATATATATATATATATATATATATATATATATATATATATATATATATATATATATATATATATATATGTATATATATATATATATATATATGTATATATAATAATTCGAAATATAATTTGAAATATTATATTATTTAGTTATTTGGAATACTTGTATTATTTTAACAAAGTATTTAAATGTTATACGCTGAGTTCATTTGTTTCAATATATAATTAATATGTATATCTACTTAATATTTAGAACATAATTATATATATATATATATATATATATATATATATATATATATATATATATATATATATATATATATATATATATATATATATATATATATATATATATATATATATATATATATATGAGTTCTATACATAATTATTGATTATATGTATATTGTAATATATGAAATTTGATACATGTAATTTGTTATAATATTATTATCATTATTTTTAAAATTTATTATTATTAGTATCTTTATCAATATTATTATTATTATTATTATTATTATTATTATTATTATTATTATTATTATTATTATTATTATTATTATTTTTATTATTATTATTATTATTATTATTATTATAATTATTATTATTAATTAGTATTATTATTATTATTAATATATTTATTAATTATTAATGTTAATTATAATTTATAAAAGCAGATATTACGCTTAAATTTTGTTATATGTCCATATCTGCTTTATTGTTTTTCTGTCTTCTTCCTGCTCGTGAACTAATGTCGACACACACTTCCCTTTCTACTTTAACTTTCTGTTATCTATTCCTATCTATCTTTATCTGACTTCATCCATCTATATTATAAGTATATACATATACATATCCATTACACACAAGAGAACCCACTTCCCTTATTATGTTTCTCATTCTCTCTTCTTTTGGAACAACCGAACACCATCATCACGAGTAAACCTACAACCACTACAGCTTAGGTTCTTTGATCCACAAACACCATCGTGAGCCACCACTCACCTCGTTGTTCACTCTTAAACGGCTAACCCATCACCACCAAGAACAAACACACTTCATTAATTTCTGTTTCAATCAATCCTTTCTTCTGTTTACTCTTGTACTAGTGTCGACAATAACCAACATCTTTGTGTTTCTATTCGAACTCGGACAATCACCCCAAACCATCGAACCCACCCAAGAACAACTTGTAATTTTTTTTTCTTGTTCCTTTCGTTTATGAACCCAACAAGAGCACCACCTACTACGGTTGTTGTTTCGACTACACGTCGCTACTATTCTGTCCAGAAACCCATTCTATATCTCTCTTTTCCCTTTGTCTCTATCTATATCTTTTATTTCCCTCATGATTCACCTCACCATCACACGGTCAATGATCGTTGCTTTTGTTTCCTATCATGAACCACAACCACCATCTTCTTGTTCCTTAAATCGTGTTCTTCGATCAACAAACTATCACCACAACACCACCTCCAACCTCACCACAACTCCACCATAAATCACCACGTGTTGTTGCTACTGCAGCTATACATGCCTGCTTTCTATCGAATAAAACCAAAGCAAAACACACACTTATGATACTATTGTTACTACTATTTTCTATTTCATCATCACCCACCTACAACACAATGATACTATAATCAAAATTATGATAATGAAACATTATTTTTCTGCTGTACGAACCTTGTTAGCTGCTATTAATATTCGAATCTTCCTGTTTACAACTGCACCCGTTTGTTTTGATTCGAACCAGGCAATTGTTATATGTTGCTATTCCTTTCGCAATCCAACACCATTGTACAACTACAATTAGCAATACGTTTAATATCCCGTTTATATTATAACAGCGAGAATGATGATGATTAATCTCCGCTGTTATTCTTGTGTTTCAGTTACGGTTATCACAACTAAAAAGATGATGAATTGGACTACTATAGCGTGCCTTTTCTTTTCTTTTTCTCCCTTGTGGCCGACAGATACCAACCCTTTAACCCCACCGATGATTTTCCCCTTAAACTTATCTGTTAAACGGCTGTTCCTCTTAAACTGGTCTGTTAAACGATTAAGTTTATGATATTTAATAAATGGGCTCCCTGAATCAAACCAGACTTTTGATAAAGTGGGCTGTAATTGGGCTTCTTTTAAATTAGTAAAATGGACTGATTTGAGTTGGGCCGAGAAGCATGTTTATATTTTATTGTTGGGCTACTGCTATATTGAGGGATCAATATGATGATCGAGATGACGTTATCATTACATAAAATGTGATAAACGAATGATGTTATGGTGTATGATTTATGATGATGGTGTACAAACAAGAATGGTTATGATTATGATAATAGATGGTGATGTTTTGTGATAATCGTGATAACATGATTATGATGATATAGGTGATGAGATGAAATGAATAAGAATGATGATGATATAATCGAATGATGTGATGATGAAGAAGAAAACAGATAGATAAATGGGTTATATAGCTTTAATCAGGGATTATAGACAGAGTAGTGGTTAGGAGTGTTGACGTTGAGCGAGAAGTCTCGGGTTCGAGCCTGGGCAGTGGCGTACTTTTTTTAGAAGCTTGTTTCTTCAAAGGTTGTACTCTTTTATTATTATTATTATTATTATTATTATTATTATTATTATTATTATTATTATTATTATTATTATTATTATTATTATTATTATTTTTATTAATATGATTATTATTATTATTATTATTATTATTATTATTAATATTATTAGAATCGTTATTATTATTATTATAATTATATATGTATTATTATTATTATTATTATTATTATTATTATTATTATTATTATTATTATTATTATTATTATTATTATTATTATTATTATTATTATTATTATTATTATTATGATCAATTATTGTTATTACTATAAGTATTATAAAAAATATTAAAATTAAAAATTTATATATGATTTAAATGAATTATTAATATCATTATTATTACTATCATTATTATTATTTTCATAACAAATAAATATTATGTATATAAAAATATACTTATAATTATATATTGAACATGGGAACATTTTTTATATAAGTATTTACATATAATAAATTATTGATTTTTAATATAACACTAATCACACACACACACACACACATACACACACACACACACACACACACACACATATATATATATATATATATATATATATATATATATATATATATATATATATATATATATATATATATATATATATATAACTATATAAATATTAATTATTTTAAATATATATATATAAATTAAATATATATATAAGATATATAATTTAAGATATAATATATAAATTTGTTCGATTACAAAATTATGTGTTAATATATATACTCGATATAGGTTCGTGAATCCGAGGCCAACCTTCCATTGTTCAGTTCCGTCGTATGCATATTTTTACTACAAAATATCGTATCGTGAGTTTCATTTGCTCCCTTTTTAAATACTTTTGCAATATATATTTTTGGGCTGAGAATGCATGCACTGTTTTTATAAATGTTTGACGAAATAGACACAAGTACTTAAAACTAAATTTTATGGTTGGATTATTAAACCGAATATCGCCCTTTTTAGTCTGGTAATCTAAGAATTAGGGAACATAAACCCTAATTGATGCGAATCCTAAATATAGATCTATTGGGCCTAACAAAACCCATCCGGGTTACGGATGCTTTAGTACTTCGATTTTATCATGTCCGATGAGAGTCCCGGAATGATGGGGATATTCTAGATGCATTTTGTTAATGTCGGTTACCAGGTGTTCACCATATGAATGATTTTTATACACAGGTTATGTGTATCATGTTTTGTACACGGGTTACGTGTGCGGTTAAATAAATGAAATCTTGTGGTCTATAAAAATATTGAAATGATTGTTATGATAAACCAATGAACTCACCAACCTTTTTGTTGACACTTTTAAGCATGTTTATTCTCAGGTATGAAAGAAATCTTTCGCTGTGTATTTGCTCATTTTAAAGATATTACATGGAGTCGTTCATGGTATATTTAGGTCAGTACCTCGTAATGGGATGAAATGTTGATGACTTCGTCCAGGTGGATTTGGACGGGTCCTTTCAATTGGTATCAGAGCAGGGGTCTTAGCGAACCAGGTCTTGCGTTAGTGTGTCTATCTGATAGTTGATTTGATGCATTGGTGAGTCTGGACTTTGACCGTGTCTGCATGTCAAAAGTTTTGCTTATCATTTCGTGTCGAAAATTATCTGCTTATCATTCTTAAGTCTAGACACGTCTTACTGCACTTACTGCATAGATAGTGTATAGATAAAACTCATATCTTAGTGCATCTGTTACTGTAAACTTTGCCTGACAACTTCCGAAGATTCCTCCGTAACTTATGAGATTTTGGTATTATATATGCATATGTAAATTATGTATTGCAGGGTACTAATCTATGTCCTATAAATCTATTTCTATTGAAAATCCTTCATCTGACCGTACCAGATGGAACTCGCAACTAGTTCAAGTCCCTCGGATTCCGATCGCTATTCCGACAGCTATTCTGATATGGATATCCACTTGAGCTCCGAAGGCAGCGTAACCGGAATGGATCAACCAATTAGCCATCATCAATTCTGGATGAATTGAGGATGAGTTCGTAGTTGACTTAATCAATGGAGACAAGAAGAAGGCGATCCTTTCCATCAACCAAATTCACCTCTTGGCGAAGAACCTGAAGTACTTACCGGCGAGCCAGTCCGAAACACCATTTTCACCCTCATTTCCAGAATAGCTCGCAATGATTACATAATATCTACAATTCTAACTCTTATTCATTCCCTTGTTCAAACCGCCAATCATTCCGTAGTATTAGAAGAAGTCAACGAACTTCGTGCTCGAGTAGTAGCTTTGGAGAGTACGATGCACAACTTACAGGCATCACAATTAACACCAACAATACCAGTACCACAGCAACACACACATCAACATCACAAATTGTACCTCGAGCATAATCATCGTTCTACATGACGTTCTACATCATTTATCCTCGTTCGACATGGCGATTATGTAATATCTAATATTTTAGAGATTATGTATTCTAGTTCTAACGGTAAATCAAATGAGTTTAATATTATATTAACTCATTAAATCCATCATTTCATCTGAAGAAAATATATATGTATATATATTTTCATAAACATTGTTATTAAAAGTTCTCTTGTACAAACTATTAATGATGAGAATATTTTAACGGGTAGGTAATACCCGAGAAAAATTTATATTTCACATTAATACATTACACTGTACATTCTTCAACTCCGATTCAACAGTCGTTAACTATCCTATTCAACTCCGCAGATATACGTATCCGTTTGATGATGTAGCGTGAGGGTGTACTAAATAGTATTATTTTTAATACAAAATACTACAAAATATGACACAAGTTTTATTAATTTACGGATGGGATATACCTAAACCTTGCTACAACACTATAGGCAGTGTACCTAATCGTAGAGTAGTGTAGTTTTTAGTAAGTCCGGTTCGTTCCACAGGGAGCTGGTGATACTTACTATATTTTTAACTATATTTATACAAAATATATATAATTATATAAGTAGTAATATTATTATAAAAGGGGGGTTTTACCGTTTAATGACCGGTTTGTCGATTCTATATTTTAAGCGTAAAGATAAATGACGATAATTAAAGTGCGTAAAATAATGACAATAAATAAAATGACAGTAAATAAAATTGCGAGTAATAAAATGACAGTAAATAAAGATACGATGAGAAATATAATAAAAGAATTATGCTTATTTAAACTTCCGTAATCATGATGTTTGACGTGTTGATTTTAATTTATTACCATGGGTTAATTGTCCTTTGTCCTGGTTTATTTGATACGTCTATCTGGTTTTTGTCCATAATAGTCCATCGGTCATAAATATAAAGTGCGAGTATCCTCGTCAAATTACCCTTATACCCGAAGTCAAATATTCCAACTGATTAAGGATTTAAACTGTGACGCAGTTATCACTTCTGTCAACAATTACACCAGTTATCACTGTATGTAATCCACCCCTGTTTTAATTAGTTTATGAATATTAATTCATCCACTTGATCAGAATGAATAATCAATTACCCAACCCAATTGATTAATTAAATGATTATAACAGATTCCATATGAACGTCACTAAATAGGACAACCATAATCATTATTAATTATTAGGTTAGTTAATTTGAAGATAGGTTCGACAGACTCCAATGAGTTGTCACTCAATTAGACAATACCCCCCATCTATTAATAGTCAATAGTCCAGTTTTCACAAGTGTCGGTCTTTTGCCCAAACCTTAATTATGGTCCAAAGTTCAATAACCCCATCTTAATATTTTAGCCTAACATCACGATTACTTCGGCTCAAATAAGCATAATAATAACTTAGCTACGAGACATTAATGTAAAAAGGTTGAACATAACTTACAATGATTAAAAATAGCGTAGCGTTACACGGACAGAATTTCGACTTACACACTCAAACGATCTCTATCATAAATCTTATTATTATCATAATTTAAAATTAAAATTAAGATTATTGTTATATCTTATTAAATTAACATTATGATAGAGATATAGAATATAGATATTGATATTGATAGATAGAAAAATAAGAAAAAGATAGAAGAAAAAAAAGAGATCGAAAAAAAAAAGTCTTCTTCCTTCATCGTTACATATCGTTCCTTTTATAGGCGAAATTATAAATTGAATTTTCATTTACGACCCCTGAACTATGCTCAATTAACAACTTTTTATTATTTAATATTATTCTTATTATGATTTATTTAAATATTATATTTTATTCTTGTGCATAGTTGACTCGTAATTTTTACACCGTTACGTCGAGCGCTGAAAGTTGGTTCATGCCCCGGTTCCGGATTTTCGAACGTCCTTGCGTACTATTTTATATCGTGTACTTTGCGTTTTGTAACTTGTACTCTTGTCATTTTTAGACGTTCTTCATCAATAATTTGAACCTTTTTGATTGTATCTTGTACTTTTGAGCTTTTTGGACCTTTGCGTCTTCAAATCTTCGTTTTCGCCTTTTGTCTTCGCACTTATTTAAAATAAACGAATATTACTCGAAAATGGAACAATTGCAACTAAAATCTTGTCTTTCTTGGGGGATTTTGCTATGAAATATATGTTCCTTTTTAGCCTTATCAATATCCCCACACTTGAGCGTTGCTTGTCCTCAAGCAATACAGTCTTGAAATAATATAATACATCACACGAATCACTTCTTTATTCTTCACACTTTGTACATCAGTGATTTTGATAGAGCGGTATAAACAATGATATTAACAATAGAACCATGGTTAAAGGTGGGTGTGTCATCCACAGTTGCCTTGGGTTTAGGTCAACGACACTTGCAATCAAATAGCCGATTTACTTTCGGTTTCCAAAGCAAAGTGCACATTTGAAAGGCGGTTTACAGTCCCACATGACTATAAAAATTTAGATCCTTTAAGGAAATTGGATCTTTATGAAAACATTTGATCTTTTGAAAATTCAAGCTAGATTTTACCCTAGACAAGTTTTCTGATTTGATCCATCATCGGTGTTGCAAAATATATTTGTGGATCAATATTTTGGCTAAAACTTTTAGGTTCGTGTAATCCACTGCTATCCCGGTATCGAATAGCACACATCCAGTTTACTTGTTCCGTATATTACCTTTCGGTAAACTACCGTCCGGTTGTAAAGGAAAGCGATGAACAAGAAACTGTTAAGGCAATGTCCCGTGACATGCAAATGATTATGGTCTTTTAACGTGTCGGATGCTAGAACTATCCTTGGTAGGAGCAATAGTAAAGATCATCCTATGATTTTTCGGTCTGGCACAAGGTCCTGTCTCTGACCATGCTATGCAACCACCGTTCTTACGGTTGACACCCGATTTGGTTCAGGTGACCTAATGAATTCCAGGTGAATTCCTAGGATTTTACGTTCAATGGTAATGAACGCATTGAAAATGGGTTTTCAGAAAACAAATCGGTTTGTATTTTTGATCAAAATATTTTCTCGTTCAAGCTCGAGTTTAGATATCATTGAATTCCATGAGTTTGAATTCTCAATCTTTAAGGTCAATCTCAAGGATTGAGTAATATCAGTCTTAAAAGCTGATTTTTAATCTTTAAGAAGATTATCCTTTCTGGGGATCTGATTCATTAGTCTTATCAAGCTAATTTGCACGGTGCCTCCCCATTGTACGAGATAAATCCTTCTCATGGTTAGGATAAATCTGACCACTTGGTGACCCTGTTTGATGCTGAGGTCCGTGGATTTCCTGCTGATTTTAGAGATGACTTTTCTAGATTTTTCGTCAACCTACAGCTGGTCTGGACGACAACTTCTTGACCTAAATCAAGAAGCGCGTATCTTTTTCGGAAGACTTTACTTCCTTTTAATGATGGAATTGATTCATCGTGTAGATCCATCTTTCTTTCAAATATATTACAGTAAACCGGGTAAAACTTATTAGTATCGTCCAAAGCAAAAGTACCTGCAATAATCTTGTACAAAAATATGTGATATATGTTTTAAATTGAATAACTTGGTACATTCTTCCCACACTTAGTTTCTTTCTTTGCCTTTTTATTTTCTTCTATTTCATTTTAAATGAATTCAAGCGTTTTAGGGTATTTCTCAATTTATGTCCTTTTCGAGGTAACGATAATTTCGGTATTATCACCTAGTTTTCATCGTTCATAAATATGTATAAACATGATTTTGAGTTCATTTAGTTGAAAATTTTTCAAATTTTCACAAAATTTGGCAAATAAACTAAGTGTAAACTCGAGAGAATTTATAACCCTTCCCCACACTTGAGATCATGCAATGCCCTCATTTGCATGAAATCAGACTATAATTATAAATTCATGAGGGTGATTAGTGTAGAAAAGTGATTAAAAATACCCAGTTTGTAAGCATATTATTTTACATCACATTTGATATTTTGCGCCTTGTCATCAAAATTAGTAGCTTTTTGTTGAACTTAATGACAGTCTTTGAAAGTGCGCTGTTTTACCCTGTTGTGTACATAAGATAAAATACAAACATATATATATATATATATATATATTTTTGAAG
Source organism: Rutidosis leptorrhynchoides (assembly GCF_046630445.1). Lineage (NCBI taxonomy): Eukaryota > Viridiplantae > Streptophyta > Magnoliopsida > Asterales > Asteraceae > Rutidosis > Rutidosis leptorrhynchoides. The sequence continues at coordinate 181,375,425 of NC_092340.1, read as the reverse complement.
TTTGGTTTATAACCCCACTTTTCAAAAATTTATAAAGTATAATATTTTTGGCATACTTTAAATCAATAAAATTAAAAATAATGATAACAAAATTTTTCGCCCCGCCCTCGGGTAAAGTAATTTCGGCTTAATGACCTAGTCTTCAACTCACGACGAATTTTAGAAATCATTTTTTTCAACTTAATGAATTAAAGTAAATTTCGTTTTTAAAATTCATACAAAACTTAAATTTAAAAAAAAAAAAAATATTAATTTTATATAAAACCTACAAAACAAAAATTCAGAATGGAGGGAGAAAACTAGTTCTTTAGTGTCTGCTAGCGGAAAAGACCAATCGGATTCCATTCTCGGAACTACACGAGAACAGAACAACTAACTCTCGACAACATTTTCCTTTTAGAACATTTGAATCTCCCCACACTTAGGTAGCTGTGGTGTCGAAATTGTGATTAGCTTCATCGTCAATTTCTCTTGGTCCATAATCAACTTGCATATCTGTGACTTTTTCTTTAAGCCATTGGTCGGATTCATGTGTTATATCCACAATTTCAACTAGCTTTGCCTTTTCTTTAGGCGACAGATTGGATACTAATCGGTTACATAACTTAAAGTTCCCCTTGGTTATAGCATCGCGAATCCGTTTAATAAGTTTCTTCATTGAACTATTAATAACGGGGTAATTTAATTTCGTATCAACAACGGGGTTCTTTGTTATCATGTCATCATTAGGTGTTACTTCATTTTCCCCACACTTAGGCGTTTCATTATTGTTAAGCACTACCGTTGGAGTTGGTAAAACAAAATGGTTCTTACCAATCATTTTTGCTGGTTCAACGGTTTTGGTTGGTGGAGATTTAGACTTTCGAATCATAAAGGTGATCGATTTGTCACCACTACTAAGTGTCATTCTACCGTTTCTTACATCAAAGAACGCCCCGGTGGACGCTAAGAATGGTCGACCTAAAATTAGAGGAATGTTTGGGTCCTCTTCTATGTCAATGACAATGAATTCGACTAGAAAGGTTAAATTACCTACTTGAATGGGTAGGTTGTCAGCAATTCCAACTGGGTGCTTAATGGTTTGATCAAAGAGTCGAACACTCATATCCGTTGGACTTAACTTACCTACACCTAATCTCTTATATAAGGAAAGAGGCATAACACTTACACTTGCACCTAAATCTGCTAGTGCATCATACATGACACAATCACTAAGTAGACAAGGAACAATAAATTCACCCGGATCACCTATTCTAGGAGGAGGTTTTGGTGGAACTGTCTTCACCGGGTTTACTTCTACGGCTTTTGTTTCTTGTACTTTCTTATTCTTTTTCTTCTTCTTCTTTCCAGAGGTATCACAATCTTTATTACCTATTACTTGCTCATACTCAACTCTTTTTCTTGGAAACGGGATGGGTGGTTTATATGGTGCCACCACTGGCTTTACATACTCTGGTGGTGGTGGTGTAACTTCTTCATTTTTATTCTCATCTAAAACCTTCCCATCTTCCGGAGCTGGTTTTTCAGAATTTGTTGAAACCATGTTAACATTCTCATTCCGAGGATTTACTTCAGTATTACTCGGTAGCTTTCCTTGTTCCCTCTCACTCATCATGCTAGCAAGAGTACCTACGTGTTTTTCAAGATTCAAAATGGAAGCTTGTTGAGTTCTTAATGACTGATCAAACCTCTCGTTCGTTTGGGTTTGAGATGTAATGAATTGTGTTTGAGATTCAATCAGCTTGAATACCACGTCTTCCATATTTGACTTTTTCTCTTCAGTTTGTTGTTGTGGTTTATATAAGCCAGGTCTTTGTTGATTGAAAGTGTTGTTTTGAGTTGGTTGGTTATTCGGACCTTGTTGGTTATACCAGTTATTTTCGGGTCCTTTTGGATTGTAAAGAATGTTTTGATTTCGATTGAAGTTTAGCTTTGGCGGTTGATAATTATTTTGATAATTATTTCCAGGCCTTTGGTTCATATAGGAAACATTCTCTCGTTGTTCCATCGTTGGTTCAATGTGACAATCTTTCAATAAGTGTGGTCCACCGCATTGCTCACAACTGATTCGTATTGCGTGAATATCTTTATTCATCTTTTCCATTCGTCTTTCGAAAGCATCTATTTTTGCGGAAACGGAATCAAAGTCATGGCTAGAATCGGCTCTAGCCACTTTAGATGATTGAAAGATATCTTTTTCTTGATGCCACTCATGCGAGTGGGAGGCTGTGTTATCAATAATTTTGTAAGCTTCAGTTGCGGTTTTCTTCATAATGGATCCACCAGCGGTTATGTCGATGTCTTTTCGTGTGGCGATGTCTACGCCTTTATAGAAGATTTGTACTATTTGAAAAGTATCTAATCCGTGTTGAGGACATCCTCTCAACATCCTTCCGAATCTTGTCCACGCCTCATATAATGTTTCATTTGGATTTTGCGCGAACGTAACAATTTCTCCTTGAAGTCTCACGGCTTTGGATGCCGGAAAGAATCGTTTAAGAAATTTTTCAACTAAAACATCCCATGTGTCAATCGCCCCTTCAGGTAACGATTCTAACCAATCTTTGGCTTCTCCCTTTAAAGTCCAGGGAAATAACATGAGATAGATTTGTTCGTCTTCCACTTCTCGGATTTTGAATAGTGTACAAATTCTATTAAACGTACGAAGATGTTCGTTTGGGTCTTCATTCGGCGCACCACTGAATTGGCATTGATTAGTCACCATGTGTAGAATTTGTCCTTTGATTTCATAATCTGGAGCATTAACTTCTGGTTTAATAATGGCATGACCTTGGCCCGTGCGTGTAGCTCTCATTCGGTCTTTCATACTTAGAGGTTCTAGATTTTCCATGATTGGAAGTGTTGTATCTGAATCACTAGAGGTTTCTGATTTAATGGTTTCTTCCTCAACAATCTCTGTTTGAATGATTGGTGGTTCCGGAGGAATAATTAATGGATCAGGGTCTCGGAATTGTCCCTGAGTATTCTCCGGATTCTCAATTGTGATATTGGTTTCAAAAACTGGATTATCGGAAATTTGAGTTGAAGTACTCGGTCGACTTGATGACGAGTCTAAAGAAAAATCAACGGCAGCTATATTTGTTAAACGATGTCTTGATCGAGTTACAGGTGGTGAACGTACAAAAGGTGGTGAACGTCTTGCTCGGTGCATTCACTGAATATCCTATTAGTTTTAAAAAGGAAAGAAAAATTATAATAAGTTATCCAACCAATAGACTTTTCTGATTTTGCCCACGTTTCGAATAGCCAAAAGATGCAGCAGAGGGGCAGGATTCGTTTGGTCTCAATATAATTGAGGACTGTTTGGCTCCAATAACCCGGTCCACGTACAAATCCAACTATTACTACGAACCAGAAAATTTTGATGTCTATCAATTTAACCACTTAAAATAAATTTTCGTAATTTTAAGAAATTTAGAGAAGAAGTAGAAAAAAATCTAAGTCCTAAAAACTAGAATGGCGAGAAATAAGAGAGAAAAAGATTGCGCGTCGAAAAATGTCGAAAAATAAAAGGTCGAAAAATAGGCGTCGAAAAATAAAAATAAGAAAGTAGTGCGAAATACGGCGTCGTAAAATTCTAAAGCACCTAAAACTTAGTCTAAGGAATAAGCACTTAAGGGATTTTACGGCAAAGCCTAAAAATTCTAGAAGTAAAAATAACTATGGCAAAACTAAACTTAATACTAAAAGTTGCGAATATAGTCTAAAAATCTAAAGGTAATAAAACTAAAAAAACATTTTTTTTATAGACAAAATCTTAAAAAAAAAATATTTTTTTTTTTTTAAATTTTTTTTTTTTTTTTTTTTTTTTTTAAAAAAAACGAATTTTTTTTTTCTTAAAAAAAACGTTTATTTAATTTTTTTTTTTTTACGTTTTTTTTTTTACGTTTTTTTTTTTTTTACAGAATTTTTTTTTTTTTTTTTTTTTTTTTTTCAAATATAAATTAAAAATATAGTGTTTCGCCGAGTTCCCGGCAGCGGCGCCAAAAACTTGATGATGTAGCGTGAGGGTGTACTAAATAGTATTATTTTTAATACAAAATACTACAAAATATGGCACAAGTTTTATTAATTTACGGATGGGATATACCTAAACCTTGCTACAACACTATAGGCAGTGTACCTAATCGTAGAGTAGTGTAGTTTTTAGTAAGTCCGGTTCGTTCCACAGGGAGCTGGTGATACTTACTATATTTTTAACTATATTTATACAAAATATATATAATTATATAAGTAGTAATATTATTATAAAAGGGGGGTTTTACCGTTTAATGACCGGTTTGTCGATTCTATATTTTAAGCGTAAAGATAAATGACGATAATTAAAGTGCGTAAAATAATGACAATAAATAAAATGACAGTAAATAAAATTGCGAGTAACAAAATGACAGTAAATAAAGATACGATGAGAAATATAATAAAAGAATTATGCTTATTTAAACTTCCGTAATCATGATGTTTGACGTGTTGATTTTAATTTATTACCATGGGTTAATTGTCCTTTGTCCTGGTTTATTTGATACGTCTATCTGGTTTTTGTCCATAATAGTCCATCGGTCATAAATATAAAGTGCGAGTATCCTCGTCAAATTACCCTTATACCCGAAGTCAAATATTCCAACTGATTAAGGATTTAAACTGTGACGCAGTTATCACTTCTGTCAACAATTACACCAGTTATCACTGTATGTAATCCACCCCTGTTTTAATTAGTTTATGAATATTAATTCATCCACTTGATCAGAATGAATAATCAATTACCCAACCCAATTGATTAATTAAATGATTATAACAGATTCCATATGAACGTCACTAAATAGGACAACCATAATCATTATTAATTATTAGGTTAGTTAATTTGAAGATAGGTTCGACAGACTCCAATGAGTTGTCACTCAATTAGACAATACCCCCCATCTATTAATAGTCAATAGTCCAGTTTTCACAAGTGTCGGTCTTTTGCCCAAACCTTAATTATGGTCCAAAGTTCAATAACCCCATCTTAATATTTTAGCCTAACATCACGATTACTTCGGCTCAAATAAGCATAATAATAACTTAGCTACGAGACATTAATGTAAAAAGGTTGAACATAACTTACAATGATTAAAAATAGCGTAGCGTTACACGGACAGAATTTCGACTTACACACTCAAACGATCTCTATCATAAATCTTATTATTATCATAATTTAAAATTAAAATTAAGATTATTGTTATATCTTATTAAATTAACATTATGATAGAGATATAGAATATAGATATTGATATTGATAGATAGAAAAATAAGAAAAAGATAGAAGAAAAAAAAGAGATCGAAAAAAAAAAGTCTTCTTCCTTCATCGTTACATATCGTTCCTTTTATAGGCGAAATTATAAATTGAATTTTCATTTACGACCCCTGAACTATGCTCAATTAACAACTTTTTATTATTTAATATTATTCTTATTATGATTTATTTAAATATTATATTTTATTCTTGTGCATAGTTGACTCGTAATTTTTACACCGTTGCGTCGAGCGCTGAAAGTTGGTTCATGCCCCGGTTCCGGATTTTCGAACGTCCTTGCGTACTATTTTATATCGTGTACTTTGCGTTTTGTAACTTGTACTCTTGTCATTTTTAGACGTTCTTCATCAATAATTTGAACCTTTTTGATTGTATCTTGTACTTTTGAGCTTTTTGGACCTTTGCGTCTTCAAATCTTCGTTTTCGCCTTTTGTCTTCGCACTTATTTAAAATAAACGAATATTACTCGAAAATGGAACAATTGCAACTAAAATCTTGTCTTTCTTGGGGGATTTTGCTATGAAATATATGTTCCTTTTTAGCCTTATCACCGTTCATCATAGAATAACCATTTTCATTCAAATTCAATTTCATATTCGAATTTTGACAAATAAGAATCCAAGTCAAGATTTGACAAGTGGCATAATGAAGAAAATAATGGACAAAATAAAATTGAATTAGAAACCAATTAAATAACTACGTAAAATTTTAAATCCATACTAACCAAATCCTAGCTAACTGTTCCTATATCCGTTATGACTATTTCCTTATTACAATTTATTCATCGCAATTTTAATTATCTCAATTTATTTATCGCAATTTTAATTATCGCAATTTATTTATCGCAATTTTAATTATCGCAATTTATTTACGGAAAATTTTAATTAGCGCAATTTATTAATCGCAATTTTAATTATCATAATTTATTTATCGCAATTTTAATACTTCTAATTTTATTTATTGTCATTTAAATACTGTCATAATATACTAGTCTTGGTTAATCCCGAGACAATATAATATAATCTTGATTAATTAGATTATATATTGGACTATTGGACTACTAACATTGGACTACTAACCTTGGACAATTAAAAAGTATTAAAAGAGTAGGAAATATTAATTATAACACACTTTGATTTAAAATATGGTTAATAAGTTACATCTTCTACAGTTAAACATTTCTTCAAGTTTGCCACTTGATTCCATCTTAAACATCATTTGTATCTTGACAATTACAATCTTCATTCAAACCCTTCAAATTCTTGAAAACACCTCGGATTGGTAACCAATGATTCAGATATGAGAGTGCTGATGAAGCAACAAAAGCTATAGATGGTCTTAATGACCAGAAGCTTAATAATAAAGAATGGTGTGTTGAAAAGGCTCAGTTTTGAAACTGAAAAACGGATTGAGCAGACTATGAAGGAGACTGTGGATAAATCACAAAATCTGTACTTACAGAATCCATATGATTCAGTACCTACTGAAATCTTTAGCGAATACTTTGCTCCTTACTTATTCTAAATCCTTGCGGAAAAGTTCTGCAACATCCTTCGATTCTAGATATTTTAAATTCTAAGATATCATCGTATCTTTCGTTATAAATATCTTCGATATTTCTGAAGATACCTTCATAAATATCTTTGTTCGAAATTATCTCTCTCCTCGTGCTATCTATGTTATATCATAAAAGAAACTGTTTTAGTTTCTATCCTTCTGTAAAATTCGAGTTTAAATTATGAATGATTTCTGGAGAAGTGTTGGGGATTGAAACATGAGTTAGTATAATATAATGACGCCCAGCCAACGTGATTATATTACAGTAAGTCATGCTGAATTTCTAATGGAATGTAATGATGGTTCACAGATCTTGCCCCCATCATGTGCAATGTTACATAACTCTTTCATTCTACTTAACCTCTAAATATATCAAGAGCTTATTTTCTTGATAGTTCTATCCTTACCGTGATTCCAACAGTTTGCTAATTAATAATGCTATTACATTTTCTTTCTGATTAGAAGATTTCTTTAAATTCCTTGAATTCCGGAAGTCAACTATGACTACGTCAAAAGTTAAGAAGAAACTTTATTACCTCATTTCACGTTTTTTGTGATAGCTTCACACATACGCTTCAAGTAACCGAATCGTTTTATATATATTACTCAATAATAATAAAACTCTATTTATCAAATCATATTCGTCATGAAAACATTTTTCTGGTTAACCATGACGACCTCACTCAAATTTCGGGACTAAATTTCTTTAACGGGTAGGTACTGTCACGACCCAGAAAATTTCGACTAATTTTAAATCAAACTCTCGATACGACTTAATTTTTTTGACACGATAAGAAAAGTCTGTTAGGTTGAGTCTCAAAATTTTTGAACTGTTTTCATATATGCAATTACCCATCGACTGTTCCCGACGATTCACGAACAATTAATTGTAAATAGATATGTATGTATATATATATATATATATATATATATATATATATATATATATATATATATATATATATATATATATATATAATTCGAAATATAATTTGAAATATTATATTATTTAGTTATTAGGAATACTTGTTTTATTTTAACAAAGTATTTAAATATTATACGCTGAGTTCATTTGTTTCAATATATAATTAATATGTATATCTACTTAATATTTAGAACATAATTATATATATAGTAATGTATATATATATATATATATATATATATATATATATATATATATATATATATATATATATATATATATATATATATATATATATATATATATATATATATATTAATATATATATGAGTTCTATACATAATTATTGTATATTGTAATATATGAAATTTGATACATGTAATTTGTTATATTATTATTATCATTATTTTTAAAATTTATTATTATTAGTATCTTTATCAATATTATTATTATTATTATTAATATAATTATTATTAATTAGTATTATTATTAATATAATTATTATTAATTAGTATTATTATTAATATATTTATTAATCATTAATGTTAATTATAATTTATACAAGCAGATATTACGCTTAAATTTTGTTATATGTCCATATCTACTTTATTTTTTTCTGTCTTCTTCCTGCTCGTGAACTAATGTCGACACACACTTCCCTTTCTACTTTAACTTTCTGTTATCTATTCCTATCTATCTTTATCTGACTTCATCCATATATATTATAAGTATATACATATACATATCCATTACACACAAGAGAACCCACTTCCCTTATTATGTTTCTCATTCTCTCTTCTTTTAGAACAACCAAACACCATCATCACGGGTAAACCTACAACTACTACAGCTTCAGTTCTTTAATCCACAAACACCATCATGAGCCACCACTCACCTCCTTGTTCACTCTTAAACGGCTAACCCATCACCACCAAGAACAAACACACTTCATCAATTTCTGTTTCAATCAATCCTTTCTTCTGTTTGCTCTTGTACTAGTGTCGACAATAACCAACATCTTTGTGTTTCTATTCGAACTCAGAAAATCACCCCAAACCATTGAAACCACCCAAGAACAACTTGTAATTTTTTTTTTCTCGTTCCTTTCGTTTATCAACCCAACAAGAACACCACCTACTACGGTTGTTGTTTCGACTGCACGTCGCTACTATTCTGTCCGGAAACCCACTTCACCATTCTATATCTCTCTTTTCCCTTTCTCTCTATCTATATCTTTTATTTCCCTCATGATTCACCTCACCATCACACGGTCAATGATTGGTGCTTCTATTTACTATCATGAACCACAACCACCATCCTCTTTGTAATGACCCAGAAAATTTTGACTAATTTTAAATCAAACTCTCGATACGATTTAATATTTTGACTCAATAATCAAAGTCTGTAATGTTGAGTCTCAAATTTTTTGAAATGTTTTCTTGCATTCATTTAACTTCGACCATTCCCGACGATTCACGAACCATTATTTGTAAATAAATGTGTATACATATAAATATAAATACAAATATAAATATATGTAATAACTTAAAATAATAATATACGATATAATTAAATTATTATTAAAATAAATCTATATATATAGAGAGAGTATATCAAATATAATTATTTAATAATTGTAATACTCGATGGATGTTTCGATTATTATTTAGAGAAGTTAAATTCGAACTTATATGATTTTAAAAATAAACGGTGATTCAAAAATGAGTGATATAAATTATAGGCTTATTAGAAATGTATTTAGGACCTAATTATTAAATTTTAACACTTTTTATATTTTACCCAGGATCGAGTGCGGACAGTTGATTTAATTTGGAAATTTTTTGAATATACTTTTATCCGGCACTGATTATCAACGGAGCACGATATCGCATTCCGAGAAAAGCTGTCGGTAGAAGATACTGTGAATATTGCACGTTTCCTGTAAATTATTGTTAAATATTATTATCAAAAATGATATTATAATTATGCTCATAGTTTTTGTTCTCTTACATCAAATATCTTCTTATATCTACTAATATATAGCATATGCATATATGTATATGGCAACCAAGAACAACCCTTCTTCTTAAACCCATCACAACCACCATCAAACTAGTGCTTCTGTATACTTCGGTTTCTATTCGAGTTGCAACCAAAACCCAAACCATCTTGCTCAATCACAATCACAACCGAACACACCAACATGGTTTTTGTTGCTCGATAATTCTCACCACACCCTTTCTTACTATTACCATCGATCTCTATAAAACCACCACCACCGTCACTCTATAACCATCACCGGGAACTATCACCACCTCACAGCCACCATCTCATCTCTCTCTTCTCTCTCTATATATATATATATATATATATATCACTCTCCCTCTCTCTTCGTGAATCACACAGACCACCACCCTACTCACCATCTCAACTCACCTTCGGACCACCTTCAAACACACTGTAACCACCTTCATTCATCACTGCTGTAACTGCTTATTTCTGTTTCTATTTTCGAATCAAACAAAACCAAACATCACGTAAGATTGCAGCTACTACTATAAAAAGTTTCTATCTTTCTATTTTATTCAAACCGGAAACCACCATGGTACACCAACCCAACCCACTCTTATTACCCGTTTATCTATTTTCCTGCTCGCGACTAGTTGCTACTGTTAATCACCGTTCCTATTTTCCATTCAAAACACCCATCTAACTATCTTTTTCTTACTACTATCAATCTCCATGACTGCTACTGTTCTGTTGCTGTTTCCGATCGATCACCATAATCACCCTCGAACCTGCAACTGATAATTGATGATGATTTAACGATGATTAGGAACAAGTTGGTGATGATACAGTGAGGAATGATGATGATAACCAATAATGACGAGCATATTGATGAACCTGTTTGTTTCTGTTCGATTACACAACCGGTTATCCTGTTTCGATTAAAAATAAAATAAAAACCCTACGAATTAGTGTTAAGGGATCAATACTGACACTGAATTATTTCTTGGGCCGAGATCTTTTGATTTTCTATTGGGATTTTGCAAATCACTTGGGCCGAGATTTAATCTAACTAGTGGACTGTGTTCATTTGTGTTGTTGGACTGAAATAAAATTGGGCCAAGAAATAATAATATGGGTTAAGTATTATTGGGTTTGAGATTAGATCAGAAAAACAGAAATGGCTCAATGGTTAGGGTGCGTGTCGGGTTAACGAGAGGTCGCGGGTTCGAGCCCGGGCAGTGGCATTTTGGCATTTTATTTTTAAAGCTTGTTTCTTCAATGGTTGTACTCTTTTATTATTTTTATTATTATTATTATTATTATTATTATTATTATTATTATTATTATTATTATTATTATTATTATTATTATTATTATTATTATTATTATTATTATTATTTCTATTAATATGATTATTATTATTATTATTATTGATATTATTAGAATTATTATTATTATTATTATTATTATTATTATTATTATTATTATTATTATTATTATTATTATTATTATTATTATTATTATTATAATTATATAAGTATTATTATTTTTATTAGTATTATTATTATAATTATTATTAAGATAAGTATTATTATTATCAATAACATTATTATCATTATGGATATAAGTATTGTTATTATCATGACTATTAAAATTATCATTTTTAAAACTATCACTAGTATTATTATTAGAATTATCATTATTTTTATCATTATTATTTTTTATGAATATTACGACTGTTTTTACAAATATTACTATTAATAATAATATTATTATTATTACAATAAAAATTGTTATTAAAATACTTATATAAAGCATATATAAAAGTATATATATATATGTATATATATATATATACATATATATATATATATATATATATATATATATAAATATAAACAATTGAAATAATATAATATATATATTAATATATAACTTGTCCGATTATGAGTATATGTGTTAATATAAATAAAATTTATATAGGTTCGTGAATCCGAGGCCAACCCTGCATTGTTCAGTTTCGTCGTATGCATATTTTTACTACAAAATATCGTATCATGAGTTTCATTTGCTCCCTTTTTAAATGCTTTTGTAATATATATTTTTGGGCTGAGAATACATGCGTTGCTTTTATAAATGTTTTACGAAATAGACACAAGTACTTGAAACTACATTCTATGGTTGGATTATTATACCGGATATCACCCTTTTAGCTTGGTAGCCTAAGAATTGGTGTTTATTATATTTGCCACCAATTGACGCGAATCCTAAAGATAGATCTATCGGGCCCAACAAGCCCCATCCGGGTTACGGATGCTTTAGTACTTTGATTTATCATATCCGATGAGAGTCCCGGAATGATGGAGATATTTTAGATGCATTTTGTTAATGTCGGTTACCAGGTGTTCATCATATGAATGATTTCTATACACAGGTTATGTGTATCATGTTTTGTACACGGGTTACATGTGCGGTTAAATATTTGAAATCTTGTGGTCTATTAAAATGTTGAAATGATTATTATGATAAATCTATGAACTCACCAACCTTTTGATTGACACTTTTAAGCATGTTTATTCTCAGGTATTAAAGAAATCTTCCGCTGTGCATTTGTTCAATTTAAAGATATTAATTGGAGTCATTCATGGCATATTTCAAAAGACGTTGCATTCAAGTCGTTTGAATTTAAAAAGATTTTTATAAAGTCAATGACAGATTAGTCATTCATATTAGGGGAAGCATATATCATTTGTATCGAAAGGTTATATTTTGAAATGAGTTTGTCTTTTAAAAGAATGCAATGTTTGTAAAACTTATCATATAGAGGTCAGTACCTCGCAAGTGAATTAGATGTTGAAGACTTCGTCCAGATGGATTAGGACTGGTCATCTCATTTGGTATCAGAGCAGTGGTCTTAGTGAACCAGGTCTTGCATTAGTGTGTCTAACTGATAGTCGTTAGGATGCATTAGCAATTCTGGACTTCGACCTTAGCTGCATATTATAAGTTTTGTTTACCATTCCTTATGGAAAATTTCCTGCTTATCATTCCTAAGTCTAGACACGTCTTACTACATTTATTGCATAGATAGTGTATAGACAGATTCATATCTTAGCATATTTGTTATTATAAACTTTGCCTGACAGCATTCGAAAGTTCCTCCGTAATCTACGGGATCTTCTGTACTATATATAGGTATTCTATGTAATTAAAATATCATCCGATATCTGAAAATCATTTTATATCAAAAAATCCTTTATCTGACCGTACAAGATGGAACTCGCAACTAGTTCAACTTCCTCGGATTCCGACAGCTATTCCGATATGGATTTCCACTCGACCTTCGAAAGCAGTGTAACCGAAATGGATCAACCAATCAGCCATCATCAATTCTGGATGAATTGAGGATGGGTTCGTAGTTTACTTCATCAATGAAGACAAGAAGAAGGTAATCCTTTCCACCCACCATATTTCTCTATTGGCAAAGAACCTGAAGCACTTACCGACGAACCAGTTCGAAACACCATTTTCACCCTCATTTCCCGAATATCTCGCCATGATTATATACTATCTCAAATTCTAAACCTTATTCATCCGTTCATTTCAACTGCCAATCATCCCGGAGTAATAGAAGAAGTCAACGAGCGTCGCGCCCGGGTAGTGATTTTGGAGCATATGGTGCAAAACTTACAAGTACCAGCAGTATCACCGACACTAACAGTACCACCAGCATCAGCACCAGTACCACCATCAATAACATTACACGCCTCAACATCACAATCTGTACCTCGAGCATAACCTTCATTCTACATATCATTCTACATCATTTATCTTCGTTCTACATGGCGATTATGTAATCTCTAATGTTATAGAGATTATATATTCTAGTTATAACAAAAAATCTAATGAGATTAATATCATATTGACTCATTAAATCCATGATTACATCTGAAGAAAATATATGTGTAAGTATATTTTCATAAAGATTGTAATTAAAAATTCTTTTGTACAAACTTATAATGGTGAAAATATTTTAACGGGTAGGTAATACCCGAGGAATATTTAAATTTCACATTAATAAGTTACACTGTACATTCTTCAATTCAGATTCAGCAGTCATTAACAATACTACTCAAATCCATATATATATATCGCAATTTATTTATCGCAATTTTAATTATCGCAATTTATTTATCGCAATTTTAATACTCGCAATTTTATTTATCGTCATTTAAATACTGTTATTTATTTTACGCACTTTAAATATCGTCATTTAAATACTGTCATAATATACTAGTCTTGGTTAATCTCGAGACAATATAATCTTGATTAATTAGATTATATATTGGACTATTGGACTTTTGGACTTTTGGACTACTAACTATGGACTACTAACATTGGACAATTAAAAAGTATTAAAACCTTGATTATAATATATGAAACTAAACATTTCTTCAAGTTTGCCACTTGATTTCATCTTAAACATCCTTTGTATCTTAACGATTACAATCTGCGTTCAAATCCTTCGAAATTCTTGAAACACCTCGGATTGATAACCAATGATTCAGTTATGATAACTTTGTATGCTGATGAAGTAGCAAAACTGTAGATGGTCTTAATAGCCAAAAGTTTGATGATAAAGAATGGAATGTTGGAAACGCTCAATTGAAAATTTGGTACTAAAAACCGGATTGAGCAAACCATGAAGGAGTCTGTAGACAAATCACCAGGATTAAACCTGTACTTAACGAATTCAGACGATTCATTATCTGACAAAATCTTTAGCGAATACTTCGCTCCTTACTTATTCTAAATCCTTGCGGAAAAAGTTCTGCAACATCCTTTGATTCTAGATATTTTAAATTCTAACAAATATCATCGTATCTTTTGTTATAAATATCTTCGATATTTCTGAAGATACCTTCATAAATATCTTTGTCCGAAATTATCTATCTCCTCGTGCTATGTATGTTACATCATAAAAGAAACTGTTTTAGTTTCTATCCTCCAATAAAATTTGAGTTTAAATTATGAATGATTTTTGGAGAAGTGTTGGGAGTTGAAGCATGAGTTAGTATAATATAATGACACCTGGCCAACGTGATTATATTACAGTAAGTCATGCTAAATTTCTAATGGAACGTGATGATGGTTCACAGATCATACCCTCATCATGAACCATGTTACATAACTCTTTCATTCTACTTAATCTCTAAGCATATCACGGAAATATTTCCTTGGTATTTCTGTTTTCCGTAATTCCAACAGTTTACTAATAAATCGTGCTATTATATTTTCTTTCTGGTTAGAAGATTTCTTTAAATTCCTTGAATTCCAGAAATCCACCGTGACTACATCAAAAGTTAAATCTCTATCTCAATCTTTTGTGACAGCTTCACTCGTACACTTCACATAATCAAATCATTTTATCTATATTAATTAATAATGATAAAACTCTATTTATCGACTCATATTCATCATGAAAACATTTTTATTGTTAGCCATGACGACCTCAGTCAAATTTCGGGATAAATTTCTTTAACGGGTAGGTACTGTAATGACCCAGAAAATTTTGACTAATTTTAAATCAAACTCTCGATACGATTTAATATTTTGACTCGATAAGAAAAGTCTGTAATGTTGAGTCTCAAAATTTTTGAACTGTTTTCTTGCATTCATTTAACTTCGACCATTCCTGACGATTCACGAACCATTATTTGTAAATAAATGTGTATACATATAAATATAAATATAAATATAAATATAAATATAAATACAAATATAAATATATGTAATAACTTAAAATAATAATATACGATATAATTAAATTATTATTAAAATAAATCTATATATATAGAGAGAGTATATCAAATATAATTATTTAATAATTGTAATACTCGATGGACGTTTCGATTATTATTTAGAGAAGTTTAATTCAAACTTATATGATTTTAAAAATAAACGGTGATCCAAAAATGAGTGATATAAATTATAGGCTTATTAGAAATGTATTTAGGACCTAATTATTAAATTTTAACACTTTTTATATTTTACCCGGGATCGAGCGTGGACAGTTGATTTAATTTTTATCTAATAATTTTAAATAGTTAATGATCGATTTTTACACAATAATGACTAAAATAAATAAATATAATTACTATAAAAATTTAGGAATTTTTCGAATATACTTTTATCCGCCACTGATTATCAACGGAGCACGATATCGCATTCCGAGAAAAACTGTCGGTAGAAGATACTGTGAATATTGCATGTTTCCTGTAAATTATTGTTAAATATTATTATCAAAAATGATATTATAATTATGCTCATAGTTTTTGTTCTCTTACATCAACTATCTTCTTATATCTACTTATATATAGCATATGCATATATGTATATGGCAACCAAGAACAACCCTTCTTCTTAAACCCATCACAACCACCATCAAACTAGTGCTTCTGTATACTCTGGTTTCTATTCGAGTTGCAACCAAAACCCAAACCATCTTGCTCAATCACAATCACAACCGAACACACCAACATGGTTTTTGTTGCTCGATAATTCTCACCACAACCTTGCTTACTATTACCATCGATCTCTATAAAACCACCACCACCGTCACTCTATAACCATCACCGGGAACTATCACCACCTCACAGCCACCATCTCATCTCTCTCTTCTCTCTCTATATATATATCACTCTCCCTCTCTCTTCGTGAATCACACAGACCACCACCCTACTCACCATCTCAACTCACCTTCGGACCACCTTCAAACACACTGTAACCACCTTCATTCATCACTGCTGTAACTGCTTATTTCTGTTTCTATTTTCGAATCAAACAAAACCAAACATCACGTAAGATTGCTGCTACTACTATAAAAAGTTTCTATCTTTCTATTTTATTCAAACCGGAAACCACCATGGTACACCAACCCAAACCCACTCTTATTACCCGTTTATCTATTTTCCTGCTCGCGACTAGTTGCTACTGTTAATCACCGTTCCTATTTTCCATTCAAAACACCCATCTAACTATCTTTTTCTTACTACTATCAATCTCCATGACTGCTACTGTTCTGTTGCTGTTTCCGATCGATCACCATAATCACCCTCGAACCTGCAACTGATAATTGATGATGATTTAACGATGATTAGGAACAAGTTGGTGATGATACAGTGAGGAATGATGATGATAACCGATAATGACGAGCATATTGATGAACCTATTTGTTTCTGTTCGATTACACAACCGGTTATCCTGTTTCGATTAAAAATAAAATAAAAACCCTACGAATTAGTGTTAAGGGATCAATACTGACACTGAATTATTTCTTGGGCCGAGATCTTTTGATTTTCTATTAGGCTTTTACAAATTACTTGGGCTGAGATTTAATCTAACTAGTGGACTGTGTTCATTTGTGTTGTTGGGCCGAAATGAAACTGGGCCAAGAAATAATAATACGGGTTAAGTATTATTGGGTCTGAGATTAGATCAGAAAAATAGAAATGGCTCAATGGTTAGGGTGCGTGTCGGGTTAGCGAGAGGTCATGGGTTCTAGCCCTGGCAGTGGCATTTTGGCGTTTTATTTTTAAAGCTTGTTTCTTCAAAGGTTGTACTCTATTGTTGTTGTTGTTGTTGCTGCTTCTGTTGCTGTTGTTGTTGTTGTTGTTGTTGTTGTTGTTGTTGTTGTTGTTGTTGTTGTTATTTCTTCTATTAATATGATGATGATGATTATTATTATTATTATTATTATTATTATTATTATTATTATTATTATTATTATTATTATTATTATTATTATTATTATTATTATTATTATTATTATTATTATTATTATTATTATTATTATTATTATTATTATTAGAATCGTTATTATTATTATTATTATTATTATTATTATTATTATTATTATTATTATTATTATTATTATTATTATTATTTAAGTATTATTATGATTATAATAATAATTATTATTATTATAATTATTATTATTATTATTATTATTATTATTATTATTATTATTATTATTAATATTATTATTATTAATATTATTATTATTATTATTATTAAGATAAGTATTATTATTATTATCATTAACATTATTATTATCATGACTATTAAAATTAACATTTTTAAAACTATCACTAGTATTATTATTAGAATTATCATTATTTTTATCATTATTATTTTTATGAATATTACTATTATTTTTACGAATATTACTATTAATAATAATATTATTATTATTATTACAATAAAAATTGTTATTAAAATACTTATATAAAGCATATATAAAAGTATATATATATATATATATATATATATATATATATATATATATATATATATATAAACAATTGAAATAATATAATATATATATTAATATATAACTTGTCCGATTATGATTATATGTGTTAATATAAATAAAATTTATATCGGTTCGTGAATTCGAGACCAACCCTGCATTGTTCAGTTCCGTCGTATGCATATTTTTACTACAAAATATAGTATCGTGAGTTTTATTTGCTCCCTTTTTAAATGCTTTTGCAATAAATATTTTTGGGCTGAAAATACATGCGCTGCTTTTATAAATGTTTTACGAAATAGACACAAGTATTTGAAACTACATTCTATGATTGGATTATTATACAGGATATCACCCTTTTAGCTTGGTAGCCTAAGAATTGGTGTTTATTATAATTGCCACCAATTGACGCGAATCCTAAAGATAGATCTATCGGGCCCAACAAGCCCCATCCGGGTTACGGATGCTTTAGTACTTTGATTTATCATATCCGATGAGAGTCCCGGAATGATGGGGATACTCTAGATGCATTTTGTTAATGTCGGTTATCAGGTGTTCACCATATGAATGCTTTTTATACACTGGTTATGTGTATCATGTTTTGTACACGGGTTACGTGTGCGGTTAAATATTTGAAATCTTGTGGTCAATTAAAATGTTGAAATGATTATTATGATAAACCTATGAACTCACCAACCTTTTGGTTGATACTTTTAAGCATGTTTATTCTCAGGTATTAAAGAAATCTTCCGATGTGCATTTGCTCAATTTATAGATATTAATTGGAGTCATTCATGGCATATTTCAAAAGACTTTGTATTCAAGTCGTTTGAATTCAAAAAGATTGTTATAAATTCAATGACAGATTAGTCATTCATATTAGGGGAATCATATATCATTTGTATCGAAAGGTTATATTTTGAAATGAGTTTGTCTTTTAAAAGAATGCAATGTTTGTAAAACTTATCATATAGAGGTCAATACCTCGCAATGGAACCAGATGTTGAAGACTTCTTCCAGATGGATTAGGACTGGTCGTCTCATTCTTGATCCTTAAATCGTGTTCTTCGATCAACAAACTATCACCACAACGCTACCTCCAACCTCACCACAACTCCACCATAAATCGCCACGTCTTGTTGCTACTGCAGCTATACATGCCTGCTTTCTATCGAATAAAACCAAAGCAAAACACACACTTATGATACTATTGTTACTACTATTTTCTATTTCATCATTACCCACCTACAGCACAGTGATACTATAATGAAAATTATGATAATGAAACATTATTTTTCTGTTGTACAAACCTTGTTAGCTGCTATTAATATTCGAATCTGTAACACCCTCGAAGCGGGCCTAGCTGTTAGATTACTATTTTGTCCTTAGGTTATGTGGTGTTATTATATGCTTTTATTCTAATTTTATATTTTGTATTGTTTAATGTTGTGGATAGGACCAGTTTGTGACAAGGGTCACAGAACAGGTTTGTTTATTTAATTTAGACTTCGTTTGGGTCACCAAATGAGATACGAAAGAATTCAGATAACTGATAAATACCCGTGTGTTGTGATGTATGGGTTTTTAACCCTTAAGTGTGTAGGTGGGGAAAATTATCTTCATTTTTCTAGATTCTTCCCCAAATATTACTCCCGTACGTTCATCTCCATCTCACCAAACCCTAATCATTAAAACTTGTTCTTGGGCTTAAATTGATCTTAGATTCGTGTTCTTTGTTGTCTACTGATTCTAACAAGGTAAGAATCACAAGCCTTCATGCTTTAATCTTTGAGAAAATGGAGTTTTGTGTTAGTTTTTACAAAGTGTGTAATTTGGGTCAAAATGGTTAGATTTGATGTTGTTTGAGTCAAAATCTTGTGGGTTTATGTTTCTATATATTTAATGTCTTTGATTTGGTCAGTTTTGAGGTCGTAATCGAGCTCTAGAGCAAGAATTGGTTGAATTTGGGTGAAACCCGTCACTTTGTTCTTCAGCTTCTGCAGATAAACACAGTCGGTCGACTGTCTCTTGACAATCGACCGACTGACTCGACCATCGACCAACTGACTCGACCATCGACCGACTGACTCGACCATCGGCCGAGTGTGTCTGTGAGAAACCATCTACCGAGTGTCTAGACAGTCGGCCGAGTGAGTGTTGACAGTCGGCCGACTGTCTCTGACAGTCGACCGATTGTATTTGGCAGTGTAATATTTTACCAAGTGTTGATTTTTTAGCCGTTATGCTGCCCGTTTGTATATTGATGATCATAATATTATAACTAACTTGTGAGTATCGTTTTCAGGTGATACAGACGAGGAGAAGACTCGGTGACATTAGACTACCGAGTGATGTCAGTATCGGTGAGTGGGACTAACTGTAGAATATAGTATAGAGAAGCATGTTATATTATGATTGCCATGCTTGTTAGATATACTTATTATTGTGATTAGTTAGTACGTTGTGATGACTGCATGTTAGTTGATGCTTGTCTGCTGGAGCCCAGTGCGTCCCTATTGTGTGGTAGCCTCGGTAAGAGAGATCAACCTGCGGGTTGGGTTCCTCATGTGGTAGCCTAGACAATCGAGGTGTATATATATGTGAATGACGCGTTCGTCGCGTGTGGATTATATATATACACACGATGGTGGAGGAACTTCTGGTAAGCCCCAGTCCGATCAGCTGATGGTTAATGGTTTGGCCGAGCCACCAGAGCCTCTGTAGATGGCACTTGGGTGATGTTTGTGTGTTAGACTTTGCAATATGATTAGTATGACAGTTCCTGTATACTATTGCTAGTAGTTAGTTGCATGCATTTAGCTTCGTGCTAATCCCCCACATCTTCCCTGCAGGTTATGGATTTATCGTATGCTAGTTATCAGGGCGAAGATGGGATGTTGGAAGATATGTTTGACAAAGCCGGAAACTCTGATGTCGTGTCTTTTCTATTAAAGTTGTATTTACATTTTAATATAACACCCGGTCGTTTATTTATTAACGTGTTATCATTAAGCGGATTATATATATATATATATATATATATATATATATATATATATATATATATATATATATATATATATATATATATATATATACATTTTTAACTTTTGTATTAGTTAAATTGGTCTTCCGCTGTATTATTATAAAAAAAAATCTGGGGTGTTATAAGTTGGTATCAGAGCATAGGTTTGGCAGGATGTGTACGGAAGTGACATGTTCCCAAACCGTGTATCGAGTCAAACATATCTTGGGGTGGGTTAAGTGAGTGAAGTAGGTATTGACGAGTTAGTTGGCGGAAACTAACAGATTATCTACTAAGCTTTGTGTGTGAGATGTTGTGTTAAGACAGGTATGAAGATCGATTCCACCCTGCTGGTGCCCTGTTGACCCTCAGTACTGACAGAACTTCGGTGGATGTGTTTGATGCCGATTTGAATGAAGGACTTGACGCGTATTAGTTGACATGGCTCCAATGATGAGGATTCAGTTGCAGAGTTGATGAGGGTTAAGGGTACGGGTGCGATCGAGGTGTTGATAGATACAGAAGATGTCTTCTTATTCATAAAGGTACATTCTTGTTACATTGCTGTAATTGTTATTAATTGTACTTGTAAGATAGAAGTAGATGACAGTTGACGGACACAGTTACGGTGACTGTGTCTAGAGCTACCCTGCCACTATCGGGATTTTATTCCCTTAGACTGACTGTTATATTCTATGAGACTTTATAGATATGACCTTTGTGATATGGCGTCATGCTATTGTGAATTGTTAGTTATATGACCTGTTGTACTATATGTGAGATTACTGTTGGCCTAGACTAGAAGAATTGAAGTGAATGAGTTGTAGTATTAACAAAAGACGAATATGAAGTCATTTCCTGACCATTTACTGATGGGACACACGTAGTGACCCATAAAGACTGATTAGGGTAGTAACCCCTTGATGAGTAGTGAAAGTCTCGAACCCTATTGTGTAACTATGTGAAGTGTAGTCTTCATGTTTGGCGACCGTGACTGAACTAGTAGATGACGGACCCTATGATATTATAGTATGACGGGACTTGTTGTGTTGGACTTAGGTGAAATGTAATTCTTTCCCATGGATCAACGGGACACACATAGTGGCCCTTAAGGATTGAAATAGAGTAGTAGTTTCCTTGTCTTCTCATAAGAGGATCCGGACCCTGTTTGTTGTTGTCATATGTAGGTGGTTTGCGTGTCACGTATGATGCTGACTTTTGGTTTAGATGATTGTGGCTGTAGTAAGACTTTGAAGAATCGTTTTCCTACCATAGACTAATGTGAGTTAGTGGTGACCTTTTGGAAGTAAGTTTGAATGGAGTTTTCCATGTAGTCTTGACTGAAAATAGGAAAACCGTGTTTTGTCGTTATGTGAGGAGTATTATTAGCCTGGATGTACTGTTGCAGGATTTGACTAGCTAAGTAGGACCTGTAGAGTTGTCCTGAAAAGTTGTTGATTTTTTTGTGAATTGATATGACTCATTAGATGTCAGTATGTAAGACGTTCGTTTAGTGACTTTCTTGGAAGTAGAGCAGACCTTAACGGGAATAGAAATTCAGTTCAAGCTGAATTATGATGAATCTTGACTAGGTCAGAAGACGTGATTAGAACATTGATCATATTACTGTTAAGATAGAAGCATTGATCTGGTAGTTCGATAGTGACCGTTGTGAATATTTAGTCTTTTGAAGATTTGAATATAAGGTCGAGGACGGACAATAATAGCATTTGTAAATAAGACGAAGTAAGTAGGTATAGTTTGTTGGATGTTGGATCAGAGTTACTAACGTGGTTACTAAAGAGGACTTAGTATAATTAAGATCGAATTAGAACCGAGTTAGGTGTTTTCTTTCAAGACTTTTGCGGTTTTGATAGCCTTAGATTGTAAAATCTATTAGTTTGGGATATAGTGGAGATTTATAACTACCGGTGACTTAAGAAGATAGACCGTGTTGTTTTGATGAACTTGACTAAGATCTTGTTCTGAAATACTCGAAATGAAAGTGTGATTTAGAATGATGTACTACGTCTGGCCAACGAAAATACATTATAGTAAATCATACAGTAGTTTTGAGAGTCGGAAGAGATGTAACGAGTGTTATTTGACGATGAATGTGATTTTCAATGAACTGTTGACTGAGTGTAGACTTTTCTGACATAGTAATGTTAGTTGAACAATATTTGGACCTAGGCTATTGATGATCGAATAAGCCTTAGTTTTGAATTTTGATAAAGTTCGAAGCAAAATAAAGTCGATGCAGAGATAGTTTTAGTGGTGTCAAACGCGTGTATTGATATCATTTGACGGACTTAATGGTTAGATGGATGTTTATTGCTTGTGGTAGTGGATATTGTTGAATTGAAATCTATGTTCGAATGATTAATGTTGGGTTAATATTGCATTTGTAAGTGTTTCTTTTAAGGATGATATGAATAAAGTCATACTTTAAGTGATGAATTTTGGGTAAGTATCAACCTAGATAAGTGATTTATTACGAAACCCTTAAATATCGAATTTGAATTAGGTATTTAATTGTATGTTCTGGTAGCACTTTAACCAAGTGACGATCTTTCTGATGTAACTGTAGTAGTGTTGGGCATGTGTATTGATGTTACTTGAGGAAAATTAATACTTAGATATCTACTTTCAGAATGTGTGGACGATTATTCTTTACTCGAGATTTGTGATGTAATGATTGAATTGATTTGAAATTGGATTGGTAATCATTTCTACTATGATTGAGTTGATCAGAATAACGATTTAGTCGTTGAATAATTGGGGAACATTGAACCAGATAAGCGAATTTCAACGAAATTCTTGAATATCGGGATTGAAACAAGTATTAAATTACGGAATTTGGGTAAATTAGTGTAATCCGAGTTGATTTGGCTACTTAGACCGATAAGATAACTTTTGACCTACGAGAATGAACGGAGCTTGTAAGGCGTATGACGGTAGGACATGATTTGACTTAGTTCACGTTGTGGCCCGTTGTAGCGGTTTGTAATACCCATGACCTTTGTTGATTTGGTGATGTAGAATTGTGGGCTTAACTAATTTGCGTCTTCATGTGACACGTTGCCAATAGACTGATGACTTAGAATAAACTGAATATAAGATTTGATGGGTTAACTTTATGGGTAATCTCGAAATTTGATGGATCAGTCCGATTCAATGAAATTGACAGTGTATAACCGTCGTTATCTTCAGAAAGTGGGGTGTAGTGACAGTTTGACGTGAAACTTTTTGTGGAAGTCAATTAAGTTGATGATGGGTCTATATTATACTTTTGGGTTGTCTTGTATTTGAATGAATGTTGATTGCATCTAGTGTTGAATTATTTGATCGTTATCCTCTTAGCATAGCGCTAGAATAAAAGATGACGTGCACGACCCTTGTTAAACAGTTGATTGTTGGTACTTGGTTACCCCTTCAAGCGATAATTGTGATGCTATAGACAATTGCGGAATAAATTATCTGAATGTTGTGTTGCATGATTGGAGTTAGTCGTAACAGAAAGGGTTAGCATTGACTTAGTGACGGTGAGTTTTTAAATTAATGATTTTCGCTTATAGGTTGGCAGATGAGAAAACTAATGAACCTTGGTAATGCTTGTTATCTTAGGACGTGTTTTGGTGTAGCTACCGGTGTGACCAATTGTGTTGGTATTTGTTACCTATGACCCGTGTTGGCTATGACTTAGTAGATTCCGAGGACGGAATCTCTTTAAGGGGGTAGATTTGTAACACCCTCGAAGCGGGCCTAGCTGTTAGATTACTATTTTGCCCTCAGGTTGTGTGGTGTTATTATATGCTTTTATTCTAATTTTATATTTTGTATTGTTTAATGTTGTGGATAGGACCAGTTTGTGACAAGGGTCACAGAACATGTTTGTTTATTTAATTTGGACTTCGTTTGGGTCACCAAATGAGATACGAAAGAATTCAGATAACTGATAAATACCCGTGTGTTGTGATATATGGGTTTTTAACCCTTAAGTGTGTAGGTGGGGAGAATTATCTTCATTTTTCTAGGTTCTTCCCCAAATATTACTCCCGTACGTTCATCTCCATCTCAACAAACCCTAATCATCAAAACTTGTTCTTTGTTGTCTACTAATTCTAACAAGGTAAGAATCACAAGCCTTCATGCTTTAATCTTTGAGAAAATAGAGTTTTGTGTTAGTTTTTACAAAGTGTGTAATTTGGGTCAAAATGGTTAGATTTGATGTTATTTGAGTCAAAATCTTGTGGGTTTATGTTTCTACATATTTAGTGTCTTTGATTTGGTCAGTTTTGAGGTCGTAATCGAGCTCTAGAGCAAGAATTGGTTGAATTTGGGTGAAACCCGTCACTTTGTTCTTCAACTTCTGTAGATAAACACAGTCGACCGACTGTCTCTTGACAATCGACCAACTGACTCGACCATCGACCGACTGACTCGACCATCGACCGACTGACTAGACCATCGGCCGAGTGTGTCTGTGAGAAACCATCGACCGAGTGTCTAGACAGTCGGCCGAGTGAGTGTTGACAGTCGGCCGACTGTCTCTGACAGTCGACCGATTGTATTTGGCAGTGTAATATTTTACCAAGTGTTGATTTTTTAGCTGTTATGCTGCCCGTTTGTATATTGATGATCATAATATTATAACTAACTTGTGAGTTCGTTTTCAGGTGATACAGACGAGGAGAAGACTCGGTGACATTAGACTACCGAGTGATGTCGGTATTAGTGAGTGGGACTAACTAAAGAATATAGTATAGAGAAGCATGTTATATTATGATTGTCATGCTTGTTAGATATACTTATTATTGTGGTTAGTTAGTACGTTGTGATGACTGCATGTTAGTTGATGCTTGTCAGCTGGAGCCTAGTGCGTCCCTATTGTGTGGTAGCCTCGGTAGGAGAGATCAACCTGCGTGTTGGGTTCCTCATGTGGTAGCCTAGACAATCGAGGTGTATATATATGTGAATGACGCGTTCGTCGCGTGTGGATTATATATATACACACGGTGGTGGAGGAACATCTGGTAAGCCCCAGTCCGATCAGCAGGTGGTTAATGGTTTGGCCGAGCTGCCAGAGTCTCTGTAGATGGCACTTGGGTGATGTTTGTGTGTTAGACTTTGCGACATGATTAGTATGACAGTCCCTGTATACTATTGCTAGTTGTTAGTTG
The DNA here is from genome assembly GCF_046630445.1 of Rutidosis leptorrhynchoides. Taxonomy (NCBI): domain Eukaryota; kingdom Viridiplantae; phylum Streptophyta; class Magnoliopsida; order Asterales; family Asteraceae; genus Rutidosis; species Rutidosis leptorrhynchoides. The sequence goes on along the minus strand of NC_092340.1, from coordinate 181,349,103 downwards.
CACTCACTTAGCTTCGTGCTAATCCCCCACATCTTCCCTGTAGGTTATAGATTTATTGTATGCTAGTTATCAGGGCGAAGATGGGATGTTGGAAGATATGTTTGACAAAGCCGGAAACTCTGATGTCGCGTCTTTTCTATTAAAGTTATATTTACGTTTTAATATAACACCCGGTCGTTTATTTATTAACGTGTTATCATTAAGCGGATTATATATATATATATATATATATATATATATATATATATATATATATATATATATATATATATATACACATTTTTAACTTATGTATTAGTTAAATTGGTCTTCCGCTGTATTATTATAAAAAAAAAAAAATCTGGGGTGTTATAGAATCTTCCTGTTTACAACTACACCCGTTTGTTTTGATTCGAACCAGGCAATTGTTATATGTTGCTATTCCTTTCACAATCCAACACCATTGTACAACTACAGTTAGTAATACGTTTAATATCCCGTTTTGTAAGAACCAGTTTTCCTCAGTTATTTGGGACGCCGTCCCAGTGTGAAGTCCTGGACGCCGTCCAGACTCTTTGGACGCCGTCCAAATGGTCTGGCGGGCCAGCTGACTTGTTTTAGATATTTAAATGGGTATTTTGGTCTATTCACTTGTTGAAAAAAATCTAAGACCACAAGATCAGTTGGTGGAGCCTCATTCACTCCACTTTCAACTACCACACCTCTTCCACTTAAATTCTAGAGAGAGAGTGATTCTTGTGTGAGAAAGCTCAAATCAAAGAGGAAGAAGCTTGTTTCGGGTTAGAGCTCGAGTATTAAGGTTGTTCATCTCCTCACTAGCTACATTTCGATTGTAGTGGTAAGTCTTAACCTTGATTTCCTAGTCTTAAATGTTTAAGGGTTAGGGTTTGGGTTATAGATGAACATAAAACCCATTTATTAATGATTTGAGGGTTTTTAGGTAAGTTTGGGTCATGAGGACTCAAAGATGACTAACGTAGGGTTTTGAAATGCTAAATGAGTTTATGAGTCTTAAATTGGTTAGTTAACTACTAGCACACCTAGATGTTATGTAATTGGGTATTATTTGGGTATGTGATGACCCAAATGGGTGTGTAAACCTCGAAATAGGTAAACGGGTCTTTGATGACCTAAATTGTCTTGCTAGTATGAAAATGCGATAACCTTGTGATTATATGGGTATTAAGACCATAAATGACTAGAGATAGGGTTTTGGTGAAGGACCCATTATTAGGGTTAAGTGTGCAAATGGGTCGGAATTGCACCTTGGGTCAAAAAGACTCTAGAATGTTGAATGAGTTGGTTGACCAACTTGAGTTGTGATTGATTATGTGCTAAATGTAATAGGTACGTTACATTGAAGTTGCAAGCTCGATTATCTTTCACAAAAGGCTCTAAGGTGAGAGGAATAATTATATGCATAGATATATAATGTATTTATTTGTGTAGCATGAGATGTGAAGTGTCGATGTGCTAACACACCACATTCACGTGACGAGTGAAGTGTCGATCTGTTAAGACGCCACTCAAAGTAATATGACAGGGTGAAGTGTCGATGTGTTAAGATGCCACCAGGAGTGAAGTATCGATGTGCTAAGATGCCACTCCAATAAAGTAAAAGATGAAGTGTCGACGTGTTAAGACACCATCCGGGGTGAAGTATCGACGTGTTAAGATGCCACCCCAAGCAATATGAAGAGTGAAGTGTCGACGTGTTAAGACACCACTCGGAGTGAAGTATCGATGTGTTAAGATGCCACTCCAAGAACTATCATGGGTGAATTGTCGATGTGTTAAGATGCCACCCGGGGTGAAGCATCGACGTGTTAAGATGCCACCCGTGGGATTAGTGTACGATGTGTTAAGTACTCTAATGGTTGTTATGAACATCGATGGGAAATTTGAGTACCATTCCTTGTACGAATGGTTAACCATGGTTATTGTGTTGTAGTGTAGAGTATTATATTGTTCGGATTATATATATATATATATATATATATATATATATATATATATATATATATATATATATATATATATATATATATATATATATATATATATATATATATATATATATATATATGCTATTGTTGTGCTAGCTTGCGGTATTGGAGGTTAATAGCTTTGTATTTGAAATTATAAGCTAATTATGTTGCTAGCATGTATGCGATATGTGAGTAAGTGGTTGCAAGTAGGTATATTATATATGTATGTGTATAATTATTGCATTCACTAAGCGTTAGCTTACCCTCTCATTGTTTACCTTTTTAGGCTCCGGCGTGGACAAAGGCAAAGGTATTCGGTTGGATTAGTGGTCTCCAGCTTGTTTTGATAGGGGATGCTTTTGGGTGTTTAGCTTTTGAAGTATGACCGAGATTGGGTAGTTTAACCCCAAACACCGTGTTCTAGGTGTCGTTTGGAACTTAAACTATGATGGTCAAAACTTGTATTTTGAACGAATTTCGTAAAACGGAACATTGTGGGCCCGGTGTTGTAAAACTCGTTTTGATGATGAAAATCACTTTGTAACAACCCAAAACAACCCGCGATTAAACCGTGTAAAATTACAAAATAAAAAAAAAAATTGCTGAACTGCCACCTGGAGCGGCGCGCCACCAGGGGTGCGCGGCGCGCCAAACCTGTCTGTCCGGAAAGTCTTTAAACGCGAAAATGTTTGACTAGTTCCCGACATATTTAGGCGTAACGCTTTTAACCCCATGTTCTATATATAAAAACTAGCACGTTCTATTAATAAAATTAAGTTTACGAAGCGGGGCCCGCATCGACCCAAATTACCCTTTAAGTATCAAAATACAATTTTCGACCATAAGACTTTTAATACAAAACAAAGCCGAGCATGGCGATTGGGGATACGCTACCCAATCCTAATAAATCCAAAAGCAAGCCTTCTACGCAAACTATGCAAGTCCTCTAATCCTCGCGCTTACCCGAGCCACCATCCGCATGCAATCTATAAAAAGAGTCAACAACGAGAGGGTAAGCTAACGCTTAGTGAATGATAATATACTACATACATATATATGTATAAAATGGACACGCCACAAAATAACAAATACCGCATACCGAGGCATCCATATATAAGGCACTACACTAAGCATACCGTACGATCTCTAAGCAACGAGCTAAAGATACAACAACAATATAAGTTCACCAACGACGATATGAACAACGCCAAATAGCTACACCCGGAGGGTTAGCTACAACACAACAATACATTAATATATAACAATATAAACGAACAAGGTTAACACCTTAACCCAATACCGAGAACCAAATACCACAATGAAGATTGGCCGAAATACACGAGCCTTAGTAATTCGAAACCACACGAGATTACTATCTTCACAACATCGAGGTTGGCCGAACTACACGAGCCTTAGTAATCCGAAACCACACGAGATTACTACCTCAATAAGATGACCGAACTACACGAGTCACCATGAATCCGAACTACACGAGATTCATTTCCACAATACAATAAGATGACCGAAACCACACGCGTCATCGTGAATCCGGATACACACGCGATTCACTTCTCAACATTATACCCTTCGCCATTGGGGTTATATCAACCACATCACAACCATGTGTGATAATGTACACGCGAACGCGTACTTCGCCAAAGATGGTCAACCAAAACGCACAACCGTGCCAATTGGACTCATACAAAAGTCCATCAAATCCATCTATATGTGAAGTGAGCTCTATAGCCGAGAATCACTTCACCCGACCCGCACCCATCCTACACATACATATGCACATAGGATATTATCACTCACCTTGAAGTCTTGAAGAATGCTTCCAAGTAATCCGCAACTCGCCAATGGAAAGTACCTATTCCATTATCACAATTACAACAATACACTTAGAGTGGATTTATAAATCAACCCAATTCGTCACTTAGTGCAATTTCGACCCAAATGCACTTCTAAGCACAAACCGTGCCCAAAACTAACCAATAATCACTAACACAAGTGAGAATGGTCCTAATACGCCAATTAAACCCGAACTCAAGTGTTAAACACGCGTCATACCCATTTTGACACTAAAACCCTAATTTTGACCCATAAGGTCAAAATCTCACCATTTACAAGTTTTGACACCAAAACACATTTAACTTGGTTTTATACTTCAACTTAATCCATTTCAAGTTTATAAACCTCATTAAATTGCCAAATGGGTCATAATCACCACCAAACCCTAATTTGACCCAAAGTCACAATTAGTCAACCAAATAACCTTAAATGGGTTTCAATACTTCCATAATCACTAACTTAAGTGATTAAACTCAATTTCAAGTCCTAAACATGGCCAATTAGTTCACCAACCCAAAATCCACCAACACTAACAATAAACCCGATTACTAGCATCACTAAACCCACTTCATGAGTCTAAATGGGTTTATCAACAAATCAAGTTCAAACCCTAACTTTGAATAGCAAAATCAACAATGAAATTCGGATTTAGAACTTACCAATACCGCCAAAATGATGCCGTCGATGAGTAGAACAACTTTAATGCTTGAGGTTTGACCCGAAACAACCTCCTTCTTCTCCAAATGGAGTTCTCTCTCACTAGAACTCAATCTCTCTCTAGGGTTTGAGGATGGGAGTGTTTGTGTGGGTGAGAAATGAGCTCCAATGGAGTTCTATGTCAGTCTTGATGACCCCAAACCGACCCTAATTGAAAAGACCAAAGTACCCCTCATTTAAACCTTTTAAAAAGGCTGAAAATTGCCTCTGCAGCAATCGACGCGCCGCGCCAGAAGGTGGAGCGCCGCTCCAAATAACTGGAAATTGTGGTCGAGCCCAAAACAGGTTTCAGCAACTTGTTTTGGCCATAACTTTTCGACCGTAACTCCGTTTTTGATGAATCAAATATCGTTGGAAACGTAATAAGATATTCTATCCAATGGTAAGGCTTTGAAACATCAACTCAAACTTTATTTGGGGTTGAAAAGATACGTACACACCTTGTCACTTCGGACAACGTCCAGCTTCCTTCGACGTTCGAGCAAGCAACACGTACACTTCATACACGCATCATACACCATAAATACATTATGTACAATCAATATTTGGGTCTTACAACTCTCCCCCACTTAAACTCGATCACGTCCTCGTGATCTTCTCCACTTAACCAATTCGGAACTACTCAACGGTCCTCAATTATAAGTCCCAATCCGACTTTTCTAAGCAATTCTTCCCAATGAATCGCCTTTAGCAACTAAAATCGTCACCCGCAATTTTATCGAAACTAAAATCCGAGCACTAAAACCTGCTCAATCCCCCATTCATCAGGAAAACTCAACCGATCTCGTACCGAGATATCAACCCTATAGTGTACCCTTTCCAAGTACAATGCTAAAAACAACCAAATATCGACCTAAGGTCAACAACCCGAAACGATGAAGACCGAACCAAACGAACCCTTACGGATTACACTAATCACTAAACATCCCTTGAAGTGCGCCATACGACCAATACACAACTACCGTAACATCATAATGCAACGGCTAGAACCGATAGCGCCCAAAACGACTATGGAAACGCAAAACCCAAGGTGTACGTAATCAACCATCATCACACCCGTAACAAACATGTGAGTGAAACACGGCTATCGCCTCACTAATCCCACAACATGGTCCTCACGACCCCACCATCGACGTATAAAACGACCGATAGTTCCCGCAACATGGTCCTTGCGACCCTACCATTGGTGTATCAAACAACCAATAGATCACACGACACGAAGGCTGGCCGAAAACACACGCACCCTAGTGAATCCGAACTACACGCGACTCACTACCTTCACCACAATAACAATCGGGAATGGCCGAACTACACGCGCCATAGTGAATCCGATCTACACGAGAGTCACTATCCCGGAGGAATGACCGAACTACACGAGTCATTTGTGAATCCGAACTACACGAGACTCACTCCTCAATACAATGACCGAAACCACACGAGTCATTTGTGAATCCGAACTACACGAGATTCACTTCCACAATATCGAGGTTGGCCGAACTACACGAGCCTTAGTAATCCGAAACCACACGAGATTACTACCTCAATAAGATGACCGAACTACACGAGTCACCATGAATCCGAACTACACGAGATTCATTTAGTTAAGATGACCGAAACCACATGCGTCATCGTGAATCCTAAACCACACGCGATTACATAGGAACGGTACTCGCATTTCCCACCGGTACTCGCATTTCTCGATAGTGTTACACCATACCGACATAACACTACTCCCTTGATGAAGTCAGCGGACCCCAAGGTCATACTCCACCAATCTCAACACTGGATGAAGTCAGCGGACCCGAAGATCATGCTTCACTGATATAACACCACGCTCATGATGAAGTCAGCGGACCCCGAAAGTCATGCTCCACCAATCACGTATTCCCATGATGAAGTCAGCGGACCCTAAAGATCATGCTTCATCAAACAACCATACCATAATCGAGCAAGAACCACCTATACCAAACATAGGTACCAAACAATAATTCTCCACAAGAGAACCCGACACACACCTCCCTTAACTGGAGGATTTCACCTTGCTCGCCAAACACGTCCATTATCTCTCAACGAGATTTACCACGTTACCACCTCGGTGATGATTCAAATCCAAACCATAAGTACAATTTATCCAAAATTGTACTCTACCACAAATCGACCCAACCAGGTCTCGACAACATTTTCCGGATCTACCAATAGCATCATCCGAAATCTCACACTAAAACTTTCTCGTGCGGGAGTGTAACTCCCTCACTTAGAACCACGTTCCATATCCACAACTCGTACAACCGCACAATGCTACCACAGGTAGACTTTACCAACAATTGGGCTCACACGACCCATTACCACATCTTGCTCCAACCTTGAACACACGAAGGATTTTAACCAACCCTTAAACACTTTGTACGAAAAGTGTACCGCAACACAATCGGAGTCGAACACCACGCTAGTAGGTATAAAAGAGGCACCTAATGTCGCGTAATAAAGACTCCATTACCAACACACATCGAGATTTAAAACACTCGATCTCAAGGGTTCCAACCAACCGACGAACCTCATGATTCGTCACTTCAACATAAAAGCAAACACGCGCTTAATAACCAAACACCAAAGCCATTTCCGTGGCTTGGTAGAAATGTTTCCCAAATACTAAGGAATGCTTGGTTGCACCAAGTCTTACGCCCTTCGCCCGTCAATCAATCATCAACATAGGGTACTTCCATTAGGAACGTCACCCATAGCATAACATGCACAACAAAGGCACGCAACTCAAACTCAAACGGTATTTAATAAATAATCAGAAGACATATTTATCAAAATTAAACGTACCTTAACGTCTCCTGGCCGCACCCGTCCCCGCTAACTTGGGACATCCCGACTTACGATGTCCTTCTTTTTGGCAATTGAAGCACACCATACCATCACCCTTTGGTACCTAACATTCCCAAGACTTGTGACCCCTCACGCCACAATTGTAACATCTAGCCGCACTAGAATCCGACATACCCGTTCGCGTACCACCCGTGCTCACACTCGGACCCTTAGCCCTCTTACTCGGAGCACCATAAGAAATGACCCTTCGCTCACTTGAAGGTTTACCCTTTTTCGATCGTGAATACGACTCGAAACCTCTAGCCAAGTCGAATAATTTCGAAAATGATTTCGCTTGACCCCGGCTAATTTTACTTTTCAAGTCATCATTCAAGGTCCGATAGAAATCTCCCATCAACAAATGATCATTCCCCAAATACTCTGGACAAAAACGAGCCTTCGCCATAAAGGTCGTCTTGAGAGTACTCAAATCCATAGATCCTTGTTGCAAATTTCGCAACTCATTACGCAATTCCCACAAATCGGCCGAAGTCCGGAACTCCTCGAAGAATTCCTCCTTAAATTCATCCCACGATAAAGCCATAAACGCCACCGACAAGATCAATCTTACCATCCAACCAATCCCTTGCCCTACCCCGCAACAAACTCGTAGCGAGTCTCGTCTTTCTCTCGGGAGGGCAATCAATAGTACGGAAACACCCTTCGACGTCCGAAATCCAAGTTGTGCTTACCAAAGGATCCGGCTTTCTGTCATACATCGGGGGTTTAGTCCTCATGAAGCTCTTAAGATAACGCTCCATTTCACCACTACTTTGAAGTTCGGAATACCTCCTTTCCATTCTTTCTTCTAACGCACCCATTTGCTCCGCAACGGCGGCCGCAACCCTAGTGTTAAACTCCGCGTCATTCGCCTCGGTCTCGTTTCGCGTCGTCATTCTAAAGAATGCAAAATGATTAGTCCACGAACGTGTAAAACCGTACGCACGACACATCCCCATCTTGCTAAACACTCATCGTACATCACTTGTTAGACACGATTTGCACCCGTAATAAGGTTTGCAAGTTCTTATTACGCACACATGCCGCATCGATTCGTTAGTACAACGACCGTCTCGCTCGATGATATGCACAAACACAACCAAAATTCTACGCGGTACAAACACACGCGAGAATTATTATCACAACACAACAACATATTAATAATATCCACATTACTAATATAAACGTTAGTCAACCTATAGCCAAGGCACTAACCAAACCCATTCTGACCCGTAATCCTACAAGTCCCGCAACAATTTAAGCACACACAAGTCTAAGTCTAGGCACCTATCTCAAGTCACCTAAATCCCTTAGACCATGCTCTGATACTACTTGTAACAACCCAAACCAACCCGCGATTAAACCGTGTAAAATTACAAAATAAAAAAAAAAATTGCTGAACTGCCACCTGGAGCGGCGCGACACCAGGGGTGCGCGGCGCGCCAAACCTGTCTGTCCGGAAAGTCTTTAAACGCGAAAATGTTTGACTAGTTCCCGACATATTTAGGCGTAACGCTTTTAACCCCATGTTCTATATATAAAAACTAGCACGTTCTATTAATAAAATTAAGTTTACGAAGCGGGGCCCACATCGACCCAAATTACCCTTTAAGTATCAAAATACAATTTTCGAGCATAAGACTTTTAATACAAAACAAAGCCGAGCATGGCGATTGGGGATACGCTACCCAATCCTAATAAATCCAAAAGCAAGCCTTCTACGCAAACTATGCAAGTCCTCTAATCCTCGCGCTTACCCGAGCCACCATCCGCATGCAATCTATAAAAAGAGTCAACAACGAGAGGGTAAGCTAACGCTTAGTGAATGATAATATACTACATACATATATATGTATAAAATGGACACGCCACAAAATAACAAATACCGCATACCGAGGCATCCATATATAAGGCACTACACTAAGCATACCGTACGATCTCTAAGTAACGAGCTAAAGATACAACAACAATATAAGTTCACCAACGACGATGTGAACAACGCCAAATAGCTACACCCGGAGGGTTAGCTACAACACAACAATACATTAATATATAACAATATAAACGAACAAGGTTACACCTTAACCCAATACCGAGAACCAAATACCACAATGAAGATTGGCCGAACTACAAGAGCCTTAGTAATCTGAAACCACACGAGATTACTATCTTCACAACATCGAGGTTGGCCGAACTACACGAGCCTTAGTAATCCGAAACCACACAAGATTACTACCTCAATAAGATGACCGAACTACACGAGTCACCATGAATCCGAACTACACGAGATTCATTTCCACAATACAATAAGATGACCGAAACCACACGCGTCATCGTGAATCCGGATACACACGCGATTCACTTTTCAACATTATACCCTTCGCCATTGGGGTTATATCAACCACATCACAACCACGTGTGATAATGTACACGCGAACGCGTACTTCGCCAAAGATGGTCAACCAAAACGCACAACCGTGCCAATTGGACTCATACAAAAGTCTACCAAATCCATCTATATGTGAAGTGAGCTCTATAGCCGAGAATCACTTCACCCGACCCGCACCCATCCTACACATACATATGCACATAGGATATTATCACTCACCTTGAAGTCTTGAAGAATGCTTCCAAGTAATCCGCAACTCGCCAATGGAAAGTACCTATTCCATTATCACAATTACAACAATACACTTAGAGTGGATTTACAAATCAACCCAATTCGTCACTTAGTGCAATTTCGACCCAAATGCACTTCCAAGCACAAACCGTGCCCAAAACTAACCAATAATCACTAACACAAGTGAGAATGGTCCTAATACGCCAATTAAACCCGAACTCAAGTGTTAAACACGCGTCATACCCATTTTGACACTAAAACCCTAATTTTGACCCATAAGGTCAAAATCTCACCATTTACAAGTTTTGACACCAAAACACATTTAACTTGGTTTTATACTTCAACTTAATCCATTTCAAGTTTATAAACCTCATTAAATCGCCAAATGGGTCATAATCACCACCAAACCCTAATTTGACCCAAAGTCACAATTAGTCAACCAAATAACCTTAAATGGGTTTCAATACTTCCATAATCACTAACTTAAGTGATTAAACTCAATTTCAAGTCCTAAACATGGCCAATTAGTTCACCAACCCAAAATCCACCAACACTAACAATAAACCCGATTACTAGCATCACTAAACCCACTTCATGAGTCTAAATGGGTTTATCAACAAATCAAGTTCAAACCTTAACTTTGAATAGCAAAATCAACAATGAAATTCGGAGTTAGAACTTACCAATACCGCCAAAATGATACCGTCGACGAGTAGAACAACTTTAATGCTCGAGGTTTGACCCGAAACAACCTCCTTCTTCTCCAAATGGAGTTCTCTGTCACTAGAACTCAATCTCTCTCTAGGGTTTGAGGATGGGAGTGTTTGTGTGGGTGAGAAATGAGCTCCAATGGAGTTCTATGTCAGTCTTGATGACCCCAAACCGACCCTAATTGAAAAGACCAAAGTACCCCTCATTTAAACCTTTTAAAAAGGCTGAAAATTGCCTCTGCAGCAATCAGCGCGCCGCGCCAGAAGGTGGAGCGCCGCTCCAAATAACTGGAAATTGTGGTCGAGCCCAAAACAGGTTTCAGCAACTTGTTTTGGCCATAACTTTTCGACCGTAACTCCGTTTTTGATGAATCAAATATCGTTGGAAACATAATAAGATATTCTATCCAATGGTAAGGCTTTGAAACATCAACTCAAACTTTATTTGGGGTTGAAAAGATACGTACACACCTTGTCACTTCGGACAACGTCCAGTTTCCTTCGACGTTCGAGCAAGCAACACGTACACTTCATACACGCATCATACACCATAAATACATTATGTACAATCAATATTTGGGTCTTACACTCTTAGTTTTACTTATTATAACATGTTGTGAAAAGGTTTTCGTTTAAAAGTATCGGGAAGCGGGATTTCCGTTCATGTAATTTGAAACTCGAGATCAGAACCTGACAGTTCATTGGGACGCCGTCCCAATTGTTTGGACGACGTCTAAGTCTTCAGTACTGGACGCTGTCCAGGAAGCTGGACGCCGTCCAGATGTACTAGTCCAGAATTTTTTTTTGGGTGTGTTTTTAGGTATAACGAGGTCGGGTTGTTACACGTTTCTATTATAACAGCGAGAATGATGATGATTAATCTCCGCTGTTATTCTTGTGTTTCTGTTACAATTATCACAACTAAAAAGATGATGAATTGGACTACTATAGCGTGCCTTTTCTTTTCTTTTTCTCCCTTGTGGCCGAAAGATACCAACCCTTTAACCCCACCGACGATTTTTCCCCTTAAACTTATCTGTTAAACGGTTGTTCCTCTTAAACTGATCTGTTAAACGATTAAGTTTATGATATTTAATAAATGGGCTCCCTTGAAATGACCCGTCCTAATTCACAAGGATGAATACAATAACATATGGTTACATTGCGAGGTATTTGACCACTATATGATAAGTTTTACAAACATTGCATTCGCTTTTAAAAGACAACTTTCTTTTCATCGAAAGTTGACAGGCATACATACCATTTCATAATATATCCGAACTATAAATGACTTAATAATAATCTTGTTGACTTCAACGACTCGAATGCAACGTCTTTTGAAATATGCCATGAATGACTTCAAGTAATATCTTTAAAATGAGCAAATGCACAGCGGAAGATTTCTTTAATATTCGAGAATAAACATGCTTACAAGTGTCAACCAAAAGGTTGGTGATTTCATTAGTTTATCATAATCATTCATTTCCATAATTTTAATAGACCACAAGATTTCATTTTTCCATAAATATACATCTCATATCAGGCATTTCGCAAACTGCATAGAGATAAAAATCATTCATATAGTGAACACCTGGTAACCGACTAACAAGGATGCATATAGAATATCCCCATCATTCCGGGACTCTCATCGAATATGATAATAACTCGAAGTACTAAAGCATTCCAAATTTTAGAATGGGGTTTGTTAGGCCCATAAATCTATTTTTAGGATTCGCGTCAATTAGGGGCCAGTTCCCTAATTCTTAGGTTACCAAGCTAAAAGGGGCGATATTCGATTTCGATAATCCAACCATATAATTTAATTTTTGAGTACTTGTGTCTATTTCGTCCAACATTTATAAAACAGCGCATGTATTCTCAGTCCCAAAAATATATATTGCAAAAGCATTTAAAAAGGGAGCAAATGAAACTCACGATACTGTATTTTGTAGTAATTATGCATATGACGGCATTGAACAAGTGCAAGGTTGGCCTCGAATTCACGAACCTATATTAGTATATGTTGGTCAAATAAATATCTAACAAGCTAGGTCAGGTCATAGTGTATCACAATCCTAATGCTCGAGATTATCATGCAAAAGTTAACAAAAGTCATCTAATCCAAAATGACTTTCAAAATCTATACATGTTTATTATATAATTATATTATCAGAGTATAAATCTTGATAGTTAAATGAATCGCTAATTTACAAAACTCAAATTATCACATTACTGACTAGATTGTCATATTCGAAAATTTCAGATAAATCAATGTAACAAGTTTATATATATTTATTTGAAATCTACATGTTATTTTAATGAATTTTATGTTATTTTAATGATTAAATAACTTATATTTATTCTACATATTTTAAGTAATTAATATTTATATAGTAAATATTTCTTAAATTATTTCATCATTTATTATAATGTATTAATGATAAAAATTTATTTTAATATATGATAAAAATATATTTTTATATATTAAGTATTATAATTTGTATAACGTTTACATAATATCATTTTAATTATAAAAATATGGTGATATGTATTATTAAAATAATTGCATTACATGTAATAAATAAATATATTTGTATCAAATATTCGATTAAATAATATAATAATAATAATAATAATAATGAACCAAAAGCTGTATTATTTTGTAATAATAATAATATTAATTATTTTAATAGTAATAATAATAATATTATTATTATTAATGATGATGATAATAATAACTATAAAATTTATAACAATAATATTATTAATATTATTAATAATATTAATTATAATAATACTAATATTATTAATGATAGTAATAATATTAGTAATAATAATACTATAACAATTTATATATCAGCTTCATATCTATATGTTACATATTGAAAATAATAATATTAATAATACTGATTTTAATTTTAATATTAATTATTAATATTGATAATAATAATTTTGATAATAAATAATAATCTTTTGTAGTAATACTAATGTCATTATAATAATAATATTACTAATAATGATAAAAAATAATGAAAACGATATTTTTATCTAAATTATAATCTTAACAATATTTTAACTGAATCATGATACTTATACTCATTATTTCTTAATCGACTTGTTTAATAGTTTTTAGTCCTCTTTTATATCAAATTCATAATAATAATAATAATAATAATAATAATAATAATAATAATAATAATAATAATAATAATAATAATAATAATAGTAATCATAATAGTTAGATGATACTAATATTAGTTTTAACGATAATGATACTAATAATAAAAATATTATAATAATATTAATGATAATACTAATAATTATTATAATCATAATAATAACAATAATAATAATAATAATAATGATAATAATAATAATAATAATCTTAACGATAATAACGATAGTAATAATAATAACAATTTTTAATGATAATACTTATGTTAATAACAATAATGATAATAATAATAATTATTATTAGATAATAATAATGACGATAATAACGACGATTGTAGTAATAATAATCATTTTAAATAATGATAATTCAGTTAACTATATCTTTTAATCCGTTCATCGAAACCACATGATTTCTAAATGAAAAGTTATTAATTTTTTGTCAGCTTTCCAATGACATGCATATCATATACTTTATATTAGTAGCATATGTACAAATTCGTGATTCATCATAAACTATCTAACGACGAAATTAAACATACAAGCATGCATAATCATATATACTCGAACACTAGTCAGGGATACACTATTAATATATAAAAGATAAGATATGAATGCTCACGTATCAATATTGTGATTCAATATTGCAGAAAAGTACGTAGACACAACGAAGATGATAAACACTAGTTTGACCTCACGAACAATACCCCCAAACAATACCCATAACCTCCATAGCTATAACCCATAATTTCCTTCGCTCTATCCCTCTCGAAAACCCATTTTGAAAAACATGCGAGCAGAACCTCGTCGTAGTATTTTATGTATATATATATTACTAATATATTACTAATAATAACACTACTAATATTAATAATATTAGTATTAAATAATAATAATAATAATAATCATAATAATAATAATAATAATAATAATAATAATAATAATAATAATAAATATAAATATAAAGAAAGAGATCGAGAGAATGATGAAATGAATTACCAGAGTTCTGAATTCGAATGATGTTATGGTGTATGATTTATGATGATGGTGTACAAACAAGAATGGTTATGATTATGATAATGTATGGTGATGTTATGTGATAATCGTGATAACATGATTATGATGATATAGGTGATGAGATGAAATGAATAAGAATGATGATGAGATAATTGAATGATGTGATGATGAAGAAGAAAACAGATAGATAAATGGGTTATATAGCTTTAATCAGGGATTATAGACAGAGTAGTGGTTAGGAGTGTTGACGTTGAGCGAGAGGTCTCGGGTTCGAGCCTGAGCAGTGGCGTACTTTTTTTAGAAGCTTGTTTCTTCAAAGGTTGTACTCTTTTATTATTATTATTATTATTATTATTATTATTATTATTATTATTATTATTATTATTATTATTATTATTATTATTATTATTATTTTTATTATTATTATGATTATTATTATTATTATTGATATTATTTTTATTATTATTATTATCATCATTATTATTATTATTATTATTATTATTTTTATTAATATGATTATTATTATTATTATTGATATTATTAGAATCATTATTATTATTATTATTATTATTATTATTATTATTATTATTATTATTATTATTATTATTATTATTATTATTATTATTATACATGTATTATTATTATGGTTATTATGATCAATTATTGTTATTACTATAAGTATTATAAAAAATATTAAAATTAAAAATTTATATATGATTTAAATGAATTATTAATATCATTATTATTACTATCATTATTATTATTTTCATAATAAATAAATATTATGTATATAAAAATATACTTATAATTCTATATTGAACATGGGAACATTATTTATATAAATATTTACATATAATAAATTATTGATTTTTAATATAACACTAATCACACACACACACACACACACACACACACATATATATATATATATATATATATATATATATATATATATATATATATATATATATATATATATATAACTATATAAATATTAATTATTTTAAATATATATATACAAATTAAATATATATAAGATATATAATTTAAGATATAATATATAAATTTGTTCGATTACAAAAATATGTGTTAATATATATACTCGATATAGGTTCGTGAATCTGAGGCCAACCCTGCATTGTTCAGTTCCGTCGTATGCATATTTTTGCTACAAAATATCGTATCGTGAGTCTCATTTGCTCCCTTTTTAAATACTTTTGCAATATATATTTTTGGGCTGAGAATGCATGCACTGTTTTTATAAATGTTTGACGAAATAGACACAAGTACTTAAAACTACATTCTATGGTTGGATTATTAAACCGAATATCGCCCTTTTTAGTCTGGTAATCTAAGAATTAGGGAACAGAAACCCTAATTGACGTGAATCCTAAAGATAGATCTATTGGGCCTAACAAACCCCATCCGGGTTATGGATGCTTTAGTACTTCGATTTTATCATGTCCGATGAGAGTCCCGGAATGATGGGGATATTCTAGATGCATTTTGTTAATGTCGGTTACCAGGTGTTCACCATATGAGTGATTTTTATACACAGGTTATGTGTATCATATTTTGTACACGGGTTACGTGTGCGGTTAAATAAATGAAATCTTGTGGTCTATTAAAATATTGAAATGATTATTATGATAAACCTATGAACTCATCAACCTTTTGGTTGACACTTTTAAGCATGTTTATTCTCAGGTATGAAAGAAATCTTCCGCTGTGCATTTGCTCATTTTAAAGATATTACATGGAGTCATTCATGGCATATTTAGGTCAGTACCTCGCAATGGGACCAAATGTTGATGACTTCGTCCAGGTGGATTTGGACGGGTCCTTTCATTTGTACTCCCTGTGAAGCATTTTTATTAAGTCAAAATATTAAGCAAAGTTCAATTATTAATATGCTTATGAAATTGTGTTGTCTAGGTCTCCATACATGTTAAACTTCTAATACCTTTTTGAACCCCAAATTTTTATATGCCTAACTCTTGCTTAAGATGCATCATTCCAAGTAAGGTATCTACAGGCTGCAAAATAAAGCTACTCCAAGGCCTGACTTGCAATCAGAAATTAAGTCCTCAAATCTCTTGGGGATTCATTCTACCAATTTGTGTTTTGATCCATTACTTTCTGATTGCTTCAGTAAGGTTCTATTTTTCTATCTCACTTCATTCAATGAGTATTAACATATTCTAAATCTTTATATATATATATATATATATATATATATATATATATATATATATATATATATATATATATATATATATATATTGTATATATTGTATATCATTATATGTACCATTGTACTGTATTTTGTTTATATACTATTGTATATATTATGTATAAGTACCTATATGATGTCTAGCAACAAGAATAAGATGAAGAACATGTTTGCCTCATGAATACTAACATGATGCACACCACTGCACTGGTGAAATTTCAAAGTGAAAAAACATAGCAAATTGATATCACATGATGCTTTTTATGATATGCTTTTATTCGTTTATTTTATGTTCACGAGACTTTTTTTAACACTAATTATTTATCATTTTTCTTATTTGGGTTGCTTCATTTTTAAGGATTTCTAGAGTTATTTGACACATAACATTCCAAATGTAACATCCCGCCTTTTTTCGTTAATTTATTTTAACACCCGTCTTTTTTTAGATAATATCTTTCGTTATCTAAATTCGTATCTTTCATTAATTAACGTTCTTCATATTCCCGTTATTTAATTATAACATCTCTCGTTAATTTGCGTTTTTAAAATAATTCGTTCGGTTAATTCACGCACCCACTTTTAAACTCGAGGGACTAAATTCGCCATTGGGCTAAAGTGGCAACTAGTTGAACAAGTCACCACCTCCCACCACTCATTTCCACCTCCCCACCATTTTTGATACTTCTACTTTTTCTCTCATTTCTTCATAAGCAAAGATTCATCATCCATTTCCAATCTAGCAATCAAACATCAAAACGATTTGTACTTTTGGAATCCTCTCTTCATCCTCTACAACTTGATACCAATTTTATCTCGTTTGGGTAATATTTCTAAAACTCTAGATTTCTCTACTTCGTTTTATAGACTTAAAATGGTGCTAATTAGTGTCTATGGCTCGAGTCTAGCATGAATATATGATTTATTTGCTCAATCTTGTTGTTTTGCATAAACTAGCATGAACTTGAAATGGGTGTGCTTAATCTTTGATTTTGGGTGATTAAATGTTGATTAAATGTTTAAGTTCATGTATTAAATGTGTTACTAGCATCATTAGCTTCGTTTAGGTATGTTGGTTGACTTAGAAAAACTTCATAAACAAAAATTGTTGAATTCATGATTTTTGATTAGGGTTTAGTAACCTTGAATATGAATTTTGATGCATTGAATGCTATGAAATGTTGTTAGTAAGTGTTTAGTTGCAATGTATGTTTAATTAATTTCGAAACGGCACATCGTATGTGTAAATTGGATTCCCGGATCACCATTTGCATTTTTGAGCTTGAAACATTAAATAATGATCATTCGGCGAGGTTTTCATTGTTGTTAATGGTGGATTTGATTGATGAAATGTGTTTAGTTGTATTCCTTGTTAGATTACATTTCTAACGATATAAGATACGTGTTTTGAATGTTTGGGGGTTCATAAGTTATGTTTGTTTGAAGTTTGGTTCGAGCATATACATGAAACAGCCCAGCATTTTTTTCTAGTGTTAAGCCGCGGCGCGACTACTCTAGCCACGGCGCGGCTTAAAGCGTGGAAAGTGGGCTGTCCAAAATTACCAATTTTCGTAAAATTCTAACTATGCTACGCACCTCTGATTGACATGAAACTTGGCCAACATGCTTATATATGACTTCTAAGCGTAGAAAAATTGTCCGAGACCCAACCCGAAGATGTTGACTTTTTCGTTGACTTTGACCAAAGTTTGACTTTTAGTCAAACTTAACCAAACACTTATGCAATCATTCTAATCTTCTTTTATACTTGATTCTTGCATGAAACTTGACAATGTGACTCACATGCTATATAATCGAGTCGTAACGAACCATAGGACTAATTGAACACATTTTAGCCGACCTTGTGTCGTAACCAGTAATTGATACAACTTACTTTCTTAGGTCAAGGCTAAACAACTTTCATACACACGTTTACTTTGTGAAGTACCTTTATACTCGTGCACTCGAGGTGAGTCCCACCTTTTCAATAACTTTTATACTTTTAAATCGTGGGCTGAGAAACATATACTTTGTATACATTTTATACGGTTTATACTTTTATACTTTGGACACAAATAAGAAAGAAAAGATACATACGAGTTAGAACAAAAATCCTCAAGTCCAATTATCATCAGTTACACTTGTAGGGTGTAAGGATGAACTTATGTTGTGTGGCCATACGGGTTTGACGAACCCTCATTCGGATGAATGAAACGTATTTTGGGGATATAATGTGGGTTCTAACACTATTATGCAAAGGTAAGATTCAGTTAAGCTTTGGTAATTGGGTGCTCGTGATACAAATAACATCTTTTGAGATGTATACGCTTGATAATCAATTTATACTAAATCTTGTGGTTCAAAAATATACTTTACAAATACACCTATGATTTTACCAACGTTTTTCGTTGACAGTGTTCTATATGTTTCTCAGGTTCATACATGGCTACTTAATACATGCTTCCGCACACTTTGATTACTTTCTTAGAGTCAAGCATACATACATACGCTAGCGATAGCACTTTTAGATTTAAACTTAAAGCATATCTGTTTACTCTATTTATAGCAACTGTGATTTTCAACTAATTATGTCGCAAGTCACTTAAATTGTACTTTTTACTTTTGTAAACTCAAACTTGTTGTCGAACCGTTTGGTAAACTAAACATTGTAAGTCTTGTACGTTTCAAATGAATGCAACATAATTTTGGTCAAACGCGTCTCATATAGGGACTATGACCACGTAATGGGACCTAAGTTAACGACGCAGTCAATGACGATTTTGTCGGGTCGTTACAGATGGTATCAGAGCGTTGGTTGTAGGGAACTAGGATGTGCATTAATGTGTCTGACAGAGTCGTTAGGATGCATTAGTGAATCTAGACTACAACCGGATAGTTAATCATTGCATCCTGACTTGCATTTTCTATAGATAACACTTACTTGACTACTTGTGCATTTATACTTGAATCTTTATTAGGTGATCTTCTTAATGTTACCAAATTTTCCTCATGCGAACTCGTACTCTGTCACTTTCTGTTAAGATACATAAATTCGAGATTCATACGCGTAAGGATGACGACGACGTCATCAGTTACACTAGATCGGGAACTTTATCTCCCAGGTTGTTATTCACCACTGTCCCAGCTTACTATCCACGAGTTCTATAAAGTTACCACCACTATGGCAATCACTAGCCACTACCGATGTTACACCGGTGTTCTTCACTATCTACCACTTCTTGTTACTACCACCAATACTCTAGGAGAGTATCGTCATCAATACTTATCACTACGGTTGCGCACTACTCGTTATCATAATTCGTTGCTCTTTTCGTACCTAAAGACATTATTGTTTGACTTGAACTGCATTGACGTGAACAACCAATTATACACTTCCCTAGGGAAATGCATCTTCAGAGTTGCACTAATTTTTTCGATTCAATATGAGTCATGTTAGAGATGTCGCTATACTTTGTTCATTTTAAATCTTTACGATTACACGAACTTGAATCTATGGAGTGATGTGGGAATGGAGGTATGAGTTAGCGTAATATAATGACACTCGATCAACGTGGTTATATTACGGTAAGTCATACCAAAGTTCTAATGACTCGTGATGGTGATTGGACTCGATCAACCTAATCACCATCATGTGCCATGTACATGACTTTATTTTTCTTGCTGGATATTCGAAAACTCCGAGAGTATTGATAACGACCATACCAAGGACACACCTTCGATTATTGCCGAATCATATTTATGCTTCTGAATGAACGACCAATTCTTTCAGCTTCAAAACATATGTTACACGTGTATACTATCTCGTTTTCGCACAGTTTTACCGATGAAATACAATATGCTTGTTATGCTCACATCGAGGCGGAAATTTCTCTCGCATTACACTCGCACTTCCGTGTAAGGAAAACCTTTATCTAAATTCTCAATGGAGAGAGAGACTCTTCACGTTGTACTAGTATTCACCACGGGGGTGAATAGTCCTAACGAACGTTTTCAGAAACCGATAAGAAATTTGTTATAACAAACGTTTTCAAGTCCTAAAAAATTGTTCAAATATATCTTAAAGAAATGTACCTCATTTCAGATCGAGATTCTCGTTTCACTTCTACATTTTTGGAGTGCCTTACAAAAAGCCTTGGGACCACGTTTAGACATGGGTACCGCATACCACCCACAAACCGATGAACAAAGCAAATGTACGATTCAAACCTCGGAAACCATAATGTAAATTTGTGTTATCAACTTCAAATTTACTTGAGAAAAGTATTTGCCTTTAGTCTAATTCTAGTACTACAATAGTTTTCATTCGAGTATTAACGCCACACTTTTCGAAAACACATATAGCCGCAATTGTCATTTTCTTAATTGTTGAACCGAAGTAAATGATAATTAAACCACCGGACCCGAACTCATTCATGAAACAACCGAGAGATCGTTCAAATCTAAGAAAGACTCAAGACGGCCCGTATTCGCCAAAAGAGCTACGCCGATGTTAGACGTAAACCTTTCGAATTCCAAGTGGGTAGCCGCATAACGTTAAAAGTTACACCTTGGAAAGGTGTAATCTGTTTCGGGAAATGCAGAAATCTAAATCCGCGATACATTAATCCTTTTGAAATCTTGGGGCGTATTGGACCCGTCGCTTACCATTTCGAACTTCCAACTCGGTCGAATTCCATTAATTCTACTTACCATGTATCAAACTTAAAGAAGTGTCTTGCCGAACAAGAACTTGTTATTCCTTTTGATGAACATACTATCGATGACAAACTTCACTTCCTAGGAGAACCGGTTGAAATTGTGAATCGTGAAACCAACTCTAAAACAACGTAAAGATCCCTACTGTCAAAGTTCGTTGAAATGACCAAGGAAGTACCATCACCTATTCGTAGAATTTGCAACACAAGATCTCGAGGAAGAAACAACGACTACTACTTCCAACTAAATTTCGAGACGAAATTTCTTTTAAGGTGTAGGTAATGTAACATCCCGCCTTTTTTCGATAATTTATTTTAACGCCCGTCTTTTTTTAGATAATATCTTTCGTTATCTAAATTCATATCTTTCGTTAACTAACGCTCTTAATATTCCCGTTATTTAATTATAACATCGCTAGTTAATTTTCGTTTTTAAAATAATTCGTTCGGTTAATTCACGCACCCGCTTTTAAACTCGAGGGCCTAATTTCTCCATTGGGCCAAAGTGGCAACTAGTTGAACTAGTCACCACCTCCCCACCACTCATTTCCACCTCCCCACCATTTTTGATACTTCTACTTTTTCTCTCATTTCTTCATAAGCAAAGATTCATCATCCATTTCCAATCTAGCAATCAAACATCAAAATGATTTGTACTTTTGGAATCCTCTCTTCATCCTCTACAACTTGATACCAATTTCATCTCGTTTGGGTAACATTTCTAAAACTCCAGATTTCTCTAATTCGTTTTATAGACTTGAAATGGTGTTAATTAGTGTCTTTGGCTCGAGCCTAACATGAATATGTAATTTATTTGCTCGATCTTGTTGTTTTGCATAAACTAGCATGAACTTGAAATGGGTGTACTTAATCTTTGATTTTGGGTAATTAAATGTTGATTAAATGTTTAAGTTCATGTATTAAATGTGTTACTAGCATCATTAGCTTCGTTTTGATATGTTGGTTGACTTAGAAAAACTTCATAAACAAAAATTGTTGAATTCATGATTTTTGGTTAGGTTTTAGTAACCTTGAATATGGATTTTGATGCATTGAATGCTATAAAATATTGTTAGTAAGTGTTTAGTTACAATATATGTTTAATTACCTTCAAAACGGCACATCGTATGTGTAAATTGGATTCCCGGATCACCATTTGCATTTTTGAGCTTGAAACATTAAATAATGATCATTCGGCGAGGTTTTCATTATTGTTATTTATGGATTTGATTGATGAAATGTGTTTAGTTGTATTCCTTGTTAGATTACCTTTTCAACGATATAAGATACGTGTTTTGAATGTTTACGGTTCATAAGTTATGTTTGTTTGAAGTTTGGTTCGAGCATATACATGAAACAACCCATCATTTTTTTCTAGTGTTAAGCCGCGGCGCGGCTCCTCTAGCCACGGCGCGGCTTAAAGCGTGGAAAGTGGGCTGTCCAAAATTACCAATTTTCATAAAATTCTAACTATGCTACCCACCTCCGATTGACATGAAACTTGGCCAACATGCTTATATATGACTTCTAAGCGTAGAAAAATTGTCCGAGACCTGACCCGAACACGTTGACTTTTTCGTTGACTTTAACCAAAGTTTGACTTTTAGTCAAACTTAACCAAACACTTATGCAATCGTTCTAATCTTCTTTTATACTTGATTCTTGCATGAAAATTGACAACGTGACTCACATGCTATATAATCGAGTCGTAACGAGCCATATGACTAATTGAACACATTTCGGTCGACCTTGTGTCGTAACCGGTAATTGATACAACTTACTTGCTTAGGTCAAGGGTAAACAACTTTCACGCACAAGTTTACTTTGTGAAGTACCTTTATACTCGTGCACTCGAGGTGAGTCCCACCTTTTCAATAACTTTTATACTTTTAAATCGTAGGCTGAGAAACATATACTTTGTATACATTTTATACGGTTTATACTTTTATACTTTGAACACAAATACGAAAGCAAAGATACATACGAGTTAGAACAAAAATCCTCAAGTCCAATTATCATCAGTTACATTTGTAGGGTGTAAGCATGAACTTATGTTGTGTGGCCATACGAGTTTGACGAACCCTCATTCGGATGAATGAAACGTATTTTCGGGATATAGTGTGGGTTCTAACACTATTATGCAGAGGTAAGATTCAGTTAAGCTTTGATAATTGGGTGCTCGTGATACAAATAACATCTTTTGAGATGTATACGCTTGATAATCAATTTATACTAAATCTTATGGTTCAAAAACATACTTTACAAATATACCTATGATTTCACCAACGTTTTTCGTTGACAGTTTTTTATATATTTCTCATGTTCATACTTGGCTACTTGATACATGCTTCCGCACACTTTGATTACTTGCTTGGAGTCAAGCATACATGCATACGCTAGCGATAGCACTTTTGGATTTAAACTTAAAGCATATCTGTTTATGCTATTTATAACAACTGTGATTTTCAACTAATTATGTCGCAAGTCACTTAAATTGTACTTTATACTTTTGTAAACTCAAACTTGTTGTCGAACCGTTTGGTAAACTAAACTTTGTAAGTCTTGTACGTTTCAAATGAATGCGATATAATTTTGGTCAAACGCGTCTCATATAGGGACTATGACCACGTAACAGGACCTAAGTTAACGACGCAGTCAATGATGATTTTGTCGGGTCGTTACACCAAATGGGTCACGATTTAAGTTCAATTGTCTTACTTAGCGCATAGCATTCCAAATAGGTCATTATTTAAGTTAAACAATTCTACTTTGCTTTGCTAAATTTATTTTTTACTCTTACACTGATGATGAATTTATATGTACTTAGGCATAGATGACGAAATTTATATGTGCTTATTGATAGTAAATGCTTTTTTGGGTTATACATCTAAGTGTTGTCTTAATGGTTATGTTTGAGTGTTTTTTGATTCAAGTGTTGTTACAGTTATACATATATGGAAGAACTACATAATGAAACAACTCTAATTCTTGAGTGTTATGAAAATATATTTGCAGTCAAAGAACACTGATAATGGTAAAAGTTGAGGTTTCTTATTTATATCTACTTATGGATCGTTCATTGTTGTGATATGCCCTCTTTGGGAGCTAATTTTTTATTGCTTTCGAGTACTAGACCAAAACAACCAGTTTCAGGTTTTGACCCGCTACATTATTGATATACTACTTAACATTTTTGTGTATTGAATTCAGGGGACATAAAGGATTAAGATGGAGTGATGGGTGAAATAACCCAAACCTTATTCAACCCGACTAAATTTTTTTTTTTTCAAAATAATAAACCATTAACGTGCCATTTAAATGGTTACATGATGTAAACCGTTTCATACCACCCGTTTAAACATACAACAAGTTTAGTGTTTACATAAAGAGGCACAAAGGCCTTTAATCAAATGTTTACAAGTTCGACCCATTAAATGATAGTTTTAAACCAAACAACACCCGAGCATGGTTTGGGGCTAAACTACCCAAAACATTAAGTCGACTTCCAAAAGCTTCATCTAGCAATCAACATGGGAATATCTAATCCCCGACAACACCTTTTCCCTTCTCCATAATCGCACCTAAAAAAATGTAAACAACGAGAGAGGTAAGCTAACGCTTAGTGAATACAATAATTATACATATACATATATAACTTACTCACTTGCAATCACTTACACCAATTCCGCATACATACTAGCAATATAATTAGCATACCATCATAAAGTATAACTCTAAACCTCCAATAGCACAAGCTAGTATAACAATAGCATATAACACGAGCAATATAATATGCTACACTACAATACACAAACATTGATGTTCGCAACATCCATTAGTATTCAAATTCCAAGGCTAGCCCTACGAATGGTATCGTTAACATCGAACTTAAACCTCATTCGTCCCAATTAATGTGGTATCGTCAACATCGAACTTAAAACCCACATATGAGGTATCGTCAACATCGAACTTTAACCCCTCATCAAATCACTACAATAGTGGTATGGCATCGTCAACATCGAACTTTAACTCCATACATGAGGTATCGTCAACACCGAATTTTAACATCGAAATTTAAATCCATACCCACAAGCAAATAAATCATATACATACATATATAATTATTCCACTCACCTCAACGCCTTTGGTGAATTAGAATCAAGCTCACAACCTTCAATGCAACGTACCTATTACATTATGTATATAATTAACATACAACTCGTTGGACTAAACACCAACAATTACTATTGTGCATTTAATGACCCAATTGCATTAAATGGCCCATTCGAGGCCAAGACTCATCATTAATCACTAAAAGCTAGCGATTAAGGGCTAACAACACCGACTAACACAAGTGTAATACCCCGTCAGAATCCACTAACGGAATATTAACTCCTGGTCCCACAGTTTAGCGGTCACGCCCTCTATATGAGATGTTTCCGAAAAGTATTCGCATTAATCATTAAAACAAAGTCATTTATTAAAGAAAATATAACTGGAAACATTTGACGTCAATGACTAATGTAAATGAACCCAACATCTTAAAAGAAAACTGTTTAAATGCGAATAGATGTTCTTGAAAAAAAAAATGATAAACATGCTGGACGCCGTCCAGTTCTAGCAGCAAACAGCATATAACTTCAATTAAAGCGGAATCACTAGCTCTATGTACCTGAGATGAAACAAGCAAAACGTAAACAAAAAACGTTGAGTGAATCTACAGGTTTAGTAAATCATTTTTTAAGTTAGGCCACAAGATTTTCTTAGAAAACATCATTGGAAAAGTATACATTATCATGAGCACTTGATTATAAAGCTTTAACCTTTGCGTGAGCCGAGCACATGTATTTAGTTTACCCTATACTGGCGATACACCGATCAAGTGTACATGTTACAACTACATAAGCACCTGTTTAACGTTCCGGTGTGGTTTGTCAAACCTAACTGTACCGTCCCTATAAGTCGAGCTTACAAAGTAATTAATATAATCAAGCTAAGGGATTTTTGATCTGAACTCATATGTATATTCTTAGTAAGTTACTTGTGCCAAACACATAAAACATTTGTAAAAAGCATGCATCTCATCCCTGTAAAACGTAGTAGGGACTGTAGACTCGCCTTAGCAAAAGCACTCGTAAAGATCTTAGTAAATCGTACTGTTGTCGAAACTCTCGACTGAACAACGCAACCTAATCAAGTAAATCATCTTAAGTATACACTAGTAGGTCAAACTTCGTCAACCCATAGTGTATGCAAAGTCCTAGTGCTCAGACTGACTCAACGAACAAGTAAAAGTCAACTAATCCAAGCAAGTCAACTAAAGTCAAACCAAAAGTCAACTCGGTCAAAGTGATCAACTATAGTCAAACATCTCAGTAGGTCATGCAAACATGGTCAAAAAGTCGAACCTATGTCATATAACATGTTATAGCTCGTAGTTTAGCAAATCGCATTTTCCGCACCTTGTAACATACTTTAGAAATTCGTACGTCGTAAAGAGATACATCCATAACACATAGCACATAAATCATATAATTATGAACAACTACAGATCATAACTAGACTTAAAATTGATTCCAAAAAGTTTGGACAAAGCCTCATACGATAATTAAAAGTCAGAAGTCAGAAGGGATCAATTCTGAGTTCATTACAGAAATTTCTGCTCGCGCGTTAGTTTTTAAACATTTTTCAAAAAATATAGAAAATAGATTTTGACTAACGGCCAATTGGTGTCATCTCAAAACATCTCATCATTTATGTGATAAAATAATCAGAAGCATTGCTTTAGCCAATTCGTACAGATTTGCAAAACATTACAGACTCATCAGTTTCTGACCCTCAATCGGACATATCATTTAGACGAGCATATATCTCATAGCAAATCACATTCTCGCAAGTTCGCATACAAATGAAACATGTCAAGAAACATATAAAATAACATATTCTAGATGATAAAAGTCTAAATCAATTCCTAGTTCATTCTAGAAATTATTATGTGAACTTAAAAACTGATTCAGCATACTTTACAAATCAAATATTTGTTTTATCATAACGGGAGCATTACATAACCTTTCGACGCAAATCTTTAGTCCTAATTGCATAACTTTTCACAAGGAATACATTAGTACACTTTATATAAGCTAAAACACATAGCATGTAACTCAGAAAATTCGGATATCGTGCAAACCCTAACGAAAACTTCGATTAAGCATATCTTGAGCATACGATAACGAAATCACGCAAAATCGGAGTCTAAAATTAATAACTTTTCGATATCTTTCTAACTAAACATATTACAAAGTCAGATCTCATATCAATTTAATCTGATCATCAATAAAAAAATTCGTTTTTCGATCATACAACGTTAATTACGAAATCAATCAACAATTAACAACACTAGACATCATTAATTGAGCACTAGACTTTAATACACTATGTAATTGATCAAAAAACTGAATTCATAAGATTAGGGTTTCTAGTTATACCTCAAATGATTAAATCTGATAATGCTAAAAACGAACATATATTTCATAGCATTACTCCTCAAGAAAGACAAGCTTTTAGTTGCAATTGTTCGATTTACAAGCAATATTCGTTTAAATATTAAAAAGTGAAGACAAAAGGCAGATTCGACAAATTGAAGACAAAAAGGTCCAAAGAGCTAAAAAGTACAAGATACAACTAAAAAGGTTCAAAATATTGATGAGGAACGTCTCAAAATGACAAGAGTACAAGTTACAAGACGCAAAGTACGCGATATAAAATAATACGCGAAGACGTCCGAAAATCCGGAACCGGGACCTGAGCCAAGAAGAAACGCCCGACGCAACGGACCAAAAATATCTAGTCTACTATGCACAAGAATATAATATAATATATATATAATTATATATAATTATATATTATATATATTATTATTATTATATTACGTCGGCAAGAAGAAAACAAAGTAGTTGGCTGGATCCAGGGTGGCCATGCGACTCGCATGGCCAGAAGCACAAAATCATGCGAGTCGCATGGAGTGAGATTGCTGGTCAGGTCCTATATAAAGCCAGTTTTGTGCCGAGTTTTAAACATCTTTTTCTCTTCCTCTTCATACGTAAATATATTTATATTTATAATTTATATTTTAATTTTAATTATAATTCTAATAATAAGGGTATGTTAGCGAATGTTGTAAGGGTGTAAGTCGAAATTCTGTCCGTGTAACGCTACGCTATTTTTAATCATTGTAAGTTATGTTCAACCTTTTTATATTAATGTCTCGTAGCTAAGTTATTATTATGCTTATTTAAAACGAAGTAATCATGATGTTGGGCTAATTACTAAAATTGGGTAATTGGGCTTTGTACCATAATTGGGGTTTGGATAAAAGAACGACACTTGTGGAAACTAGACTATGGGCTATTAATGGGCTTTATATTTGTTTAACTAAATGAAAGTTTGTTAATGTTAATATAAAGATTTACAATTGGGCGTCCCTATAAATTACCATATACACTCGATCGGACACGATGGGCGGGGTATTTATATGTACGAATAATCGTTCATTTTACCGGACACGGGAATGGATTAATAGCCACTAGAATAATCAAAACAGGGGTGAAATTACATTCAAGGGTAATTGGTGTAATTGTTAACAAAGTGGTAAAACCTTGGTTTACACGCAGTCGATAACCTGGTGTATTCATTAAACAAAGTATTAAAACCTTGTTACAATTCGAATCCCCAATTAGTTGGAATATTTATCTTCGGGTATAATAATAATTTGACAAGGACACTTGCAATTTATATTTATGACTGATGGACTGTTATGGACAAAAACCAGACGGACATATTGAATAATCCAGGACAAAGGACAATTAACCCATGGGCATAAAACTAAAATCAACACGTCAAACATCATGATTACGGAAGTTTAAATAAGCATAATTCTTTTATTTCATATTTAATTTCCTTTATTTTATATTTAATTGCACTTCTAATTATCGCACTTTTATTTATTGTTATTTAATCGCACTTTTAATTATCGTACTTTTTAATTATCGCAAGTTTATTTTATCGCACTTTTATTATTCGCAATTTCATTATCGTTATTTACTTTACGCTTTAATTTAAGTCTTGTATTTATTTTATATTTTACATTAGGTTTTAACTGCGACTAAAATCTTAAAATCGACAAACCGGTCATTAAACGGTAAAAACCCCCTTTTATAATAATAATATTACTTATATATATGTTTGTATTTTTATAAAAGTAAACTAATATAGCGTTGAGCTTTGTTTAAAGATTTCCCTGTGGAACGAACCGGACTTACTAAAAACTACACTACTGTACGATTATGTACACTGCCTATAAGTGTTGTAGCAAGGTTTAAGTATATCTATTCTATAAATAAATAAATATCTTGTGTAAAATTGTATCGTATTTAATAGTATTTTCCTAGTAAAATAATAACTATTTTATATACACCTCGTTCGACATCAAGTATTTTTGGCGCCGCTGCCGGGGAACTCGCCGAAGCGAAACGCCATATTTTTAATTTTTAAGTTATAATTAGTTTTGGTAAAATTTATATTTTTAAAAAAAAAAAAAAAAAATATATAAAAAAAAATAGAGCTTTTAAAAACCGAAAAAAAAAAAAATCTACTTATATATATTTTTAAGATTTTTATTTACAAAATTATCAAATATTTCTATTTTTAGTTTTATAAAAATATAAGTTTTTATTTAAACTATATAAATATTTTATATTAAATTTTAAAACAGAAAAATTAAAAATAGAAAAACAGAAAAAAAAAAAAAAATAATAAGTAATCGGGCCAAAGTACTGTAGCAGCCCAACTTTTGGCCTGGATCCGAACACCATGCGACTCGCATGACCCACCCCCTTAAACCATGCGACTCGCATGAGGGGTCTGACAGGGCCACATCCAAACCCTAATTCCGCATTTATTACGATTATTATTTAATTATTATTAATTAAACCCTAATACTATTATTATTATTATAATTAAGTTTTTAATTTATTTAGTTATTTTTACTTTTTGTTTAGTTTTATTATTTATTTACTTAATACTTTTATTATAAAATATAAAAATAATATTTTTATAAAATCTAATATTTTTATAACTTTTTATAACTTTTATATTTTGTCCCTTTTTAATCGTTGTAGCGTAATATTTATATTTTTCGCTCATATTTAATTTTAAACTTAGTTTTTGCTATAGTTATTTTTACTCCTAGATTTTTAGGCTTTGCCGTAGAATTCCTTAAGTGCTTTTTCTTTAGACTAAGATTTAGGTGCTTTAGAATTTTGCGACGCCTTTTTAAGTTTTAGTTTCTTTTTAAGTTATTTCCATTTGGAATTTAGTTTTTCCTTGTAAGCTTTAATATTTTTAGACCTTTTACTATGTATCAATTATCATTCCAATTAGTAATTTCAATTTGCGATTATAATTTTAAGTTAGTTGTAGTAATAAGGTTAGGTTAGTTAAGTATTTTTAAGTTTTTATAAGTTTCTTTTATTTTTCCGTCGTCTTTTATTTTTCAACCATTTTTTCTTTTTCAACCTTTATCGACAAACTCTTTTTCTCTCTTATTTCTCGCTATTCTAGTTTTAGGACTTAGAATTTTTTCTACTTCTTATCTAAATTTCTAAAAATTACGAAAATTTATTTTAAGTGGTTAAATTGATAGACATCAAAATTTTCTGGTTCGTAGTAATAGTTGGATTTGTACGTGGACCGGGTTATTGGAGCCAAACAGTCCTCAATTATATTGAGACCAAACGAATCCTGCCCCTCTGCTGCATCTTTTGGCTATTCGAAACGTGGGCAAAATCAGAAAAGTCTATTGATTGGATAACTTATTATAATTTTTCTTTCCTTTTAAAAACTAATAGGATATTCAGTGAATGCACCGAGCAAGACGTTCATCACCTTTTGTACGTTCACCACCTGTAACTCGATCAAGACATCGTTTAACAAATATAACCGCCGTTGATTTTTCTTTAGAATCGTCATCCAGTCGACCAAGTACTTCAGTTCAAATTTCCGATAATCCAGTTTTTGAAACAAACCTCACAATTGAGAATCCAGAAAATATTCAGGAACGGTTCGTAGATCCTGAACCACTAAACTTTCCTCCGGAACCACCAATCATTCAAACAGAGATTGTTGAGGAACTAACTATTAAATCAGAATCATCTAGTGATACCGATTCAACAAATTCAATTATGGAGAATCTGGAACCTTTAAGTATGGAAGACCGAATGAGAGCTAAACGCACTGGCCAAGGTCACGCAATTACTCATCCAGACATTAATGCGCCAGATTATGAAATCAAAGGACAAATTCTACACATGGTGACTAATCAATGCCAATTTAGTGGTGCGCCGAAGGAAGATCCAAATGAACATCTACGTACCTTTAATAGGATCTGCACACTATTCAAAATAAGAGAAGTGGAGGATGAACAGATATATCTCATGTTATTTCCCTGGACTTTAAAGGGAGAAGCCAAAGATTGGTTGGAATCGTTACCTGAAGGGGCGATCGATACATGGGACGTTTTAATTGACAAATTTCTTAAACAATTTTTTCCTGCATCTAAAGCCGTAAGACTTCAAGCAGAAATTGTTACGTTCACACAGAAGCCAAATGAAACTCTATATGAGGCATGGACAAGATATGGAAAGTTGTTAAGAGGATGTCCGCAACATGGTTTAGACACCTGTCAAATAGTACAAATATTCTACCAAGGATGCGACATCACTACAAGGAAAGATATAGATATAGCAGCTGGTGGTTCTATTATGAAGAAAACCGAAACTGATGCTTACAAAATTATTGATAATACTGCTTCCCACTCACATGAGTGGCACCAAGAAAAAGATATCATTAGATCATCTAAAGCAGCTAGAGCCGATTCTAGCCATGACTTAGATTCCATTTCCGCAAAGATAGATGCTTTCGAGAGACGAATGGAAAAGATGACTAAGGATATTCACTCAATACGAATTAGTTGTGAGCAGTGTGGAGGACCACATTTGACAAAAGATTGTCTCAGTATTGAATTAACAATGGAACAAAGAGAGAATATTTCATACATAAACCAAAGGCCTGGAAATAATTATCAGAATAATTATCAACCGCCAAGACCGATTTACAATCAAAACCAGAATTATAACCGAAATATTCCATACAACAACCAACAAGGTCCTAGCAATCAACAAGTATCCAATAATACTTACAATCAGCAAAGACCGAATTTTCAAAACAAACCACCGCAACAAACCGATGATAAAAAGCCGAATTTAGAAGATATGATGACGAAGCTAGTTGAAACTCAAACGCAGTTTTTCACATCTCAAAAACAAACAAATGAACAAAATGCTCAAGCATTTAGAAATCAACAAGCTTCTATTCAAAATCTGGAACAAGAAGTAAGTAACCTAGCAAGGTTAATAGGTGAAAGAAAACCGGGAAGTCTACCTAGCGATACAAATGCTAACCCCCGGAATGAAACAGCTAAAGCTATTACCACAAGAAGTGGAACAACACTTAAACCACCTGAAATACCTGTAACTTCTGATGAAACTATTCCTACTACACAAGAACCACAACCTGATCAAGATAATGAAAAAGAACCGGTAGTTGAGAAGGTTAATGAAGATAACACAGTTAAGGATAAACCTTATGTTAAACCATACCAACCACCACTTCCTTATCCGAGTAAAATGAAGAAAGAGAAACTTGAAGCCGAGCAATCCAAATTCTTGGATATGTTTAAACAGATAAATGTAAATCTTCCTTTCATTGATGTGATTTCAGGAATGCCAAGATATGCTAAATTCTTGAAAGATCTAATCTCAAATAGAAAGAAAATGGAAGAACTCTCGGCTGTTACTATGAATGCTAATTGTTCAGCAGTGCTGTTGAATAAGATACCAGAAAAACTATCTGATCCAGGAAGTTTCACAATTCCATGTTTTCTGGGTAGTCTTAGTTCAATAGAAGCATTAGCAGATTTAGGTGCTAGTATAAATCTAATGCCGTATTCACTATACGCTAAACTAGACCTTGGAGAATTGAAACCAACCAGAATAAGCATACAACTAGCCGATAGATCAATAAAATATCCTAGAGGGATAATGGAGAACATGCTAGTTAAAGTTGGTACTTTAGTATTTCCAGTAGATTTTGTTGTTTTGGACATGGAAGAAGATTCTCAAGTTCCTCTCATATTAGGAAGACCATTCTTAAACACGGCTAAAGCAATGATAGACGTGTTCGGTAAGAAACTGACCCTAAGTATAGAGGATGAGAGTGTTACCTTTTCAGTTGATAGAGCCATGCAACAACCACAATCTGCAGATGATACATGTTATTATATTCAAACTATAGATGCACATGCAGAATTATTAGAAGAATTTCCAGAATTACAAGGAACAGGAGAATGTTCTTTAGGAGAAGGTAATGAACCAATTGATGAAGCTGAAATGTTAGCTACACTTATAGCTAATGGATATGAACCAACAACAGAAGAAATTCAAATGCTAAAAGAAGAAGACAGATATCGATATAAATCATCGATAGAAGAACCTCCGAAATTAGAGTTAAAGCCACTTCCAAACCATTTGGAATATGCTTATTTACATGGTGAATCTGAATTACCTGTAATAATATCGTCTTCTCTTACTGAAAATGAGAAATCACAACTCATTTCTGTGTTGAAAGCTCATAAACCAGCCATTGCATGGAAGATTCATGATATTAAAGGAATAAGTCCTTCGTATTGCACACATAAAATCCTTATGGAAGAAGGTCATAAAACGTATGTGCAACGTCAACGAAGACTAAATCCTAATATGCAAGATGTAGTTAAGAAAGAGATTATTAAACTGCTAGATGCAGGTTTGATATATCCAATTTCTGATAGTCCATGAGTAAGCCCAGTTCAATGCGTGCCTAAGAAGGGTGGCATGACTGTCATCACAAATGAGAAAAATGAGCTTATTCCTACTAGGACTGTAACAGGATGGCGTGTATGTATTGATTATAGAAAATTAAATGACGCCACCAGAAAAGATCACTTTCCCTTACCTTTCATAGATCAAATGTTGGAAAGATTAGCCGGAAATAGTTACTATTGTTTTCTAGATGGATTTTCCGGATATTTTCAAATTCCAATAGCACCCGAAGATCAAGAGAAAACCACATTCACGTGCCCTTATGGTACTTTTGCTTACAAAAGAATGCCATTTGGACTTTGTAACGCCCCTGCAACCTTTCAAAGGTGTATGATGGCGATTTTTCATGACATGATAGAAGAATGCATGGAAGTATTCATGGATGACTTTTCAGTCTTCGGTGATACATTTAAATCATGTCTAGTTAATCTGGAACGAATGCTAATTAGATGCGAAAAATCAAATCTAGTACTTAATTGGGAGAAATGCCATTTCATGGTTAAAGAAGGCATCGTTCTTGGACATAAAATTTCAAAAGAAGGAATTGAAGTGGATAGAGCTAAAGTAGATGTAATTGCTAAACTTCCACATCCCACCAATGTTAGAGGAGTTAGGAGTTTTCTAGGGCATGCCGGTTTTTACCGACGTTTCATAAAAGATTTTTCTAAAATTGCCACTCCTATGAATAAACTCCTAGAAAAGGATGCGCCATTCATCTTTTCAGATGAGTGTATCAAATCTTTTAATATTCTTAAAGAAAAACTCACTAATGCACCGATCATGATAACACCAAATTGGAATCTACCATTTGAACTAATGTGCGATGCAAGTGATTTTGCAATGGGAGCCGTTTTAGGACAAAGGATTGAAAAACTATTTCAACCTATATATTATGCTAGTAAGACGTTACAAGGAGCACAAACGAACTATACAACTACTGAAAAAGAACTCCTTGCTATTGTTTTTGCTTTTGACAAATTTCGATCATATCTCGTTCTAGCAAAAACGGTGGTCTATACCGACCATTCTGCTCTTAGATACCTATTTTCAAAACAAGATGCTAAACCAAGATTAATCCGTTGGATCTTACTCTTACAAGAGTTTGATATTGAAATCCGAGATAAAAGAGGAGCAGAAAATCTCGCCGCTGATCATCTTTCTCGTCTTGAAAATCCCGAATTAGAAGTTCTAAATGAATCGGCCATACAAGACAACTTTCCTGATGAATATCTATTGAAGATAGATTATAAAGAAATCCCATGGTTTGCAGACTATGCAAACTACTTAGTTTGTGGATTCCTTGAAAAAGGATTATCGTACCAAAGACGAAAGAAATTCTTCAGTGATATAAAACACTATTTCTGGGAAGATCCACATCTGTTTAAAAGTTGTCCCGATGGAATAATACGCCGATGTGTATTTGGAGATGAAGCTAGTAAAATTTTAAACCATTGTCACACAGGACCAACAGGAGGGCATTATGGGCCTCAACTAACAGCAAGAAAAGTTTATGAAGCTGGATTCTATTGGCCTACAATTTACAAAGACGCACACCTTCTTTGCAAATCCTGTGATGCATGTCAAAGGGCCGGAAAAATAAGTCAACGTGATGAAATGCCACAAAATGTCATCCAAGTATGTGAAGTATTTGACATTTGGGGTATTGACTTTATGGGTCCATTTCCAAAATCTCATAATAATCTATATATACTCGTAGCCATTGATTATGTATCTAAATGGGCGGAAGCACAAGCTCTCCCAACTAACGATGCACGAGTTGTAGTCAACTTTTTAAAACGTCTTTTTGCAAGGTTTGGAACACCGAAAGCTTTAATAAGTGATCGGGGTACTCATTTCTGTAATAATCAACTTGAGAAAGTTCTTAAAAGATATGGAGTAACTCATAAAATCTCCACCGCATATCATCCACAAACAAGTGGACAAGTTGAAAATACCAACCGAGCTTTAAAACGTATTCTAGAGAAAACCGTAGGATCAAATCCGAAGGAATGGTCCATTAAATTGGAGGATGCACTCTGGGCTTTTAGAACAGCCTACAAAACTCCAATTGGAACCACACCTTTTAGACTTGTTTATGGAAAAGCATGTCATCTTCCAGTAGAAATTGAACACAAAGCATTTTGGGCTTTGAAGACATGTAATCTTGATTTACATGAAACTGGACGTCTACGATTAAGTCAACTAAACGAATTAGAAGAATTAAGACATGAAGCATACGAAAATTCGTTAATCTATAAAGAAAGAACGAAGAAATGGCATGATAAAAGAATCAGAAATTCAAAAGAATTTAAAGAAGGAGACAGAGTTCTTCTTTTTAATTCACGATTCAAGCTATTTCCTGGAAAATTGAAATCAAGATGGTCTGGACCATTCATAGTCAAAAGAGTTTTCCCATACGGAACGATAGAATTGATAAATTCAAATGGGATTGAATTTAAAGTTAATGGTCACAGAGTTAAACATTACATACATGGTCCGATGGAAGTCGACAACGAAGTTAATCACAATTTCGACACCACAGCTAACTAAGTGTGGGGAGAATCAAGTCTGTAAAGGATAATATGTATTTCTGTTAGAGTTAGATTGTCTGTTTTCATGTAGTTCTCGAAAATGGAACACGTATGGTCTTTCCCTAGCAGACCCTAAAGAACTAGTCTTCTCCCCCCATTCTGAATTTTTATTTTTTTTTAGGTTTTTACAAAATGAAGACTGCCTGTGAACTAAACCATGGTCTAATGCTACA
Source organism: Rutidosis leptorrhynchoides (assembly GCF_046630445.1). Taxonomy (NCBI): domain Eukaryota; kingdom Viridiplantae; phylum Streptophyta; class Magnoliopsida; order Asterales; family Asteraceae; genus Rutidosis; species Rutidosis leptorrhynchoides. The sequence continues at coordinate 181,311,475 of NC_092340.1, read as the reverse complement.
CGCTTTGATCACTAAACGTAATAATGACATACTCCCGAGTGAAATAGTATCAGTAATCAGAGAAAGAATGGACGGAGTTAGAAAAGGATCCAGATGCGAAGATAATAAGTTACAATTTGGTAAAGGAAAATCAAAATCCGCAGCGAAAAGAAGAGCACGACACCTAGAACGATGTCACAAATGCGGAAAATGGTCACATGGAGGTAAATGTTCAAATAATCAAACCTATTCAAATACCGAATTTGTTACTTTATGCAGAGACGGACCGTTCATATGTTTAGAAGAAAAGACAATGAATGCTCGAGGTTACGCCTATGCAGCCATGGAAAACCAATTAAACCGACTATCTTATGAATATAATAGATCATATAACTAAGAAATCTATTTCACAGGTATGTCTGTACAGTTTTTATTTTTATTTTTATTTTTAACCTTTTGATAATAAACGCTAATTTGTTCGCTAAAAAGTATTAAATTGGTATTAAATAAAATTAGGTTTGGCGACCGAAATTATTGATATCATTCAAAAATTTATTACATCACTGCGAAATTTAACGTTTATTCTTAAGGTATAAATATCTTTAATCAATCAACCCAAAATATTTCTTAGTTATTCGTCATGAGTTAAATTAGGTCTTGGAACCGAAATTACTTTACCGAAAAGAGGGGCGCATATTTTTGATAATATTTGATTGATTAAAGTGGGATAAAAAGACAAAAAGATTTTTAATTTTATTTTTACCATATTTTTAAAATTAATATTTAAACCTTAAATTAATATTGTAAACTTTATAAAAATAATATATTTAAAATTGTAAATATTTGAAAAATTAATATAAGTTTGGTATGAATTTATGAATTTTTAAATTAAGTTTGGTGTGAATTTTTAATTTTCAAAATATGAATTTTTAATTTTATGCATTTCAAATTTTTAAGTTTGGTGTGATTTTTTTAGTATTAATTTTGAATTTTATAATTGTGTGAATTTAAAAACAAAAATTTACTTTATCTCATTAAGTTAAGAATATGATTTTTAAAATTCGTCGTAAGTTGAAGACTAGGTCTTTGAACCGAAATTGCTTTACCCGAGGGAGGGACGAGAACTTTTATTATCATTATTTTTAATCTTATTGATTTAAAGTATGCCAAAAACATTAAAAAACCCAAAAATCTAAGCTTTTAAAACAATCGCTTGAAAATGACAAAATTTTAAAATTTTGTCGAGGGACGGACTAGGGCATCTTCCCGAAACGACCTCGTCCTAAAAAGAAACAAAATTTTTAAAATTTTATTTAATTCTATGTTTTAAAAGTATAAGGTTTTATAAAAAAAAAAAAAAAAAAAAAAAAAAAAAAAAAAAAACAAAACCTGGAATTTACCCCCATGCGACTCGCATGGGGGAAAGGAAAAAACCATGCGAGTCGCATGGCCATAAAAAACTGGACAGGATCAAGTTTCAGTCGAGTTCTGTTTCTTTCTCACAATACACACACATATACACGAAAACTCTCCAAAACACTCTCAAAAATTCATCATTTTTCACCAAATTTCTTGCAAAACTTCACAATAATCATGCCTAGATTCAGTAGTCTCAACCCCTTCAGGAGAAAGGTAAAGATTTCACCCCTAATCTCTTTAAATTCGAATTTTTGTGTTCTTGAGCTAGAAATTTTATATTTTGATTTTGTTAAATTTAGGTGTAATTAGAGCTAAATTGTTGTTATATTATGCATGTATATCCTAGATAGAAGCTATTTAACATGAATTGAAGCTAAAAATTTCAAATTTTTAAGAATCTAGGGTTTGTGTTCTTGAGCAATTTGGGGCTTTTTGATATAAACAGGTTATGGCCGATTTTTGTCATGAATTGTTGCTAAATTGAGTAGTGTAACATGTCTAGGTAGTTAATTGATCCAAACTTTGAGCCTAAACATGTTTTTGAGAATTAAAGTGGACTTTTTAAGTCCAAAAATTCATGAACTTGGATAAATTGATATAAAGGCCATTTGAAACTTGTTTCATTGCTAGTAGTGATTATTTTGGCATGTTATTTGAGATAAATGCTTATGAACCTGATGTACATTTTTCGTATATGCTTATTTGATAAAGTGTAGACTTGACAAAAATATGAAAATGAGCACTAGTTTGATTTGAATGCCATGTAACAAGTGTTTAATTGCTATAATGATTATTGTTGACATGTTTAAAAGTTTAAATGTGATAAAACATTGTATACATTTTCGTATGTAAAAATGTAGAATTGTTATTGTTAAGAAAATGTGTATAAAATGTGTTATGAATTGAACATGTCATCATAATTGTTTCAAGTTATTATTTTGCTAACACTAATGCATATTTGGATGCACAATTTTTGTGTTTAATGTGTTTTACAGAAAGCCGATACTGGAGGTTCAGGAGCATCATCATCCAGGCAACCAGAGCCCGAACCGGAAATGTTTCATGAACAAGAACAACATATGCAACAAGAAGAAGAAGAACAGGAGGAGCAACATATTCCTTATCACGATCAAGATCAATTATTCGTGAATCAGTTTCGTCAATTCGCTCCACATCAAAGGATTCTGAGCTTAGACATTAATGAAGATCAGTTACACCCAAATCTGAGATTTGATCGATGTTGGATAGAGTATCCAGATTATCAAAAGAACATGCACATTCTCTACTTTAAGGTTGTTGAAATGCCAAGGGCAATTGACTGGGTACCTTTGGAAACAGTTGACCTTGCCGAACCGATTCGGGAATTATTGGTGCAAAGGTATGGTAATTCTCAGTTTAACGATTGGATGCGCCTATTTTCCATTCGTAGAACCATATATAGGGAATGGTGTATAGAATTACTTAGTACTATTAAGTTAAACAGTGATGTTAGGAGGATAGATGATAGAAGCTTTATTAGATTTCTGTTAGGTGGACGCATGTACAGAATGTCCATGATAGATTTAGCTAGGGCCTTACAGATTTATACCCCTGCTGAACTTTTGAGCCCCGACTGTAATAGCTTGATTGCCCAAGGAGAAAGGGTAGATAGGGAATTTGATATTAACGCTGTCTGGAGGCGTATGTCCCACTTTAATGAATTTCACGCCAGTGGAAATCATACATACTTAGATATAGACAGAGCTGAACTCCGGGTGATTCATAGATTCTTAGCAAACACAATTACACAAAGGGGAAGAAATAAGGAGAAATTGACCGTAAACGATTTGTTCTACCTCAAGTGTATTAGAGACCCGAGGAGTTTCGTTAACATTCCCTATTGTATTGGTTATTATCTCGCTAATGTAGTTTCGGGGATGAAATCGGGGAGTATTATAGGTGGTGGTATTTTCATTACTCTCATTGGAGAGTATTTAGGTGTAGATAAGCACCAAGGGGGTCCAATGAACGAAATAGAGGACGGAGGTGAAACTATAAGTTCAAACCTTTATCACGGTGCAAGGGTATTATTAATGAGACGTGGTCGGGTATATCGATACGAGGGACCTCAGCGACAGGTAGAAAGAGGTTCGGATGACGAGATGGAGGATGCGAACAACATTATAGGAGTTGTTCGGGAGACTGCTCTTGATTTAGGCGTTCGTATGGAGGATGAATACATGACGAACTATGATAGGCATATGCAGTACGAGGCATGGCAACGTCGGAATGACTACGAGCATTCCCGGCAACGAGAGCATGGCCGATGGGATTATCATCAGCGCCAAATTATAAGCCAGTTGCAGCCTGGCGAGATGTATTATCTGACCCGACCCGCATACTATCCCGCACATCAGCCAGAAATGAGACCACCCTATGATTCATATGATTATGACGCAGCATACCAGTTCACCTATAATCAGCCATGGAACCCGGACGCGAACATGAATTGGGATCCCTATCCTAATTATCCTCCTAACCCACCTCCTGATCAGTAGAGATAAGTTGGTAATTTTTATTTTTATTTTAAACACTTAACATTTTATTACGTTTATGTAATGTTTGATATTCTTATTATTATTGTGTACTAATATTTTTCTTATAGTTTGAAAGTGGGATGCCAAAGTTCCATTTCAAATTGCATGTATGATTATATTTGTATTGTATGTATTCTATTTTATGCACAAAACAGGGTAAAACAACGCATTTTCAAAGACTGGCATTAAGTTCAGCAAAAGCAAGTAATTTTGACGACAAGATGCAAAATATATGTGAAATAACAACAAGACGGAATGAACAAATGATGTGCACCATTTATCATTCAGCAAACAAACGCCAATATATTTGGAAACTTTGGTAAAAATTTAATCATTTTCACACAAATCACCCTCAATAATTTAAATTGTTACTGATTTCTTGCAAATGAGGGCATTGCAAGATCTTAAGTGTGGGAAGGGGTTAAATTCTTTCGGATTTTAAAATTTTTACTTTATACACTTGGTTACCATTAAAAATACTAGTAAAGCAGTAGTTGTATTAGAATCTAGTGCTCTCTGATAAAAAAGAACAGCCCTAGTCTTATATACTGACTACCCAATTCTAGTAAAATTTTTCAAAATTTTTAATTAAATGAATTCAAATCATGTTTATACATATTTATGAACGATAAAACTAGGTTTTAACACCGAAATTATTGTTACCTCGGAAAGGACATAAATTGAGAAACAAACGAAAATGTTAAAATTCATTTAAAATGGAATAGAGGACGATAAAAAGGAAAATAAAAGCCAAGTGTGGGAAAATTTACCAAGTTATTTTAAAAATATGTCACATATATCTGTAACAAAAAACTAAAAATACTTTTGCTTTGGACTAAACTAAACTGTTTTACCCGATGAAAGAAAAGAAGAGATGGATCTACACGATGAATCAATTCCATCATTAAAAGGAAGTAAAGTCTTCCGAAAAAGACACGCGCTTCTTGATTTAGGTCATGAAGTTGTCGTTCAGACCAGCTGTAGGTTGACGAAAAATCTAGAAAAGTCATCACTAAAATCAGCTGGAAATCCACGGACCTCAGCATTAAACAGGGTTGCCAAGTGGTCAGATTTATCCTAACCATGAGAAGGATTTATCTCGTACAATGGGGGGGCACCATGCAAATTAGCTGGATAAGACTAATGAATCAGATCCCCAGAAAGGATAATCTCCTTAAAGATTAAAAATCAGCTTTTAAGACTGATATTACTCAATCCTAGAGATTGACCTTAAAGATTGAGAATTACAAACTCATGGAATTCGATGATATCTAAACTCGAGCTTGAACGAGAAAATATTTTGATCAAAATTACAAACCGATTTGTTTTCTGAAAACCCTATTTTCAATGCGTTCATTACCATTGAACGTAAAATCCTAGGAATTCACCTGGAATTCATTAGGTCACCTGAACTAAATCGGGTGTCAACCGTAAGAACGGTGGTTGCATAGTGGTCAAAGACATGACCTTGTGCCAGACCGAAAAAAAATTATAAGGGTGAGCTTTACTATTACTCCTACCAAGGATAGTAATTGCGTCCGACACGTTATAGACCATAATCAAAAGCATGTCACGGGACATTGCCTTAACAGTTGCTTGTTCAACGCTTTCCTTTACAACCGGACGGTAGTTTGCCGAAAGGTAATATACGGAACAAGTAAACTAGACGTGTTGCTTTCCAAATACAAGGTTAGCAAGTGGGTGACACAAAACCGCAAGTTTTGAGCTAAAATTTTCAAATCTGAAACCCACCAAACCCACAAAAATATTTTGCAAACACCGGTAAAGGGTTATTCCGGAAAACTTATCTAGGGTAAAAACTAGATTTCGAAAGATCAAATGTTTTCATAAAGATCCAATTTCCTTAATGGATCTAAATTTTTATAGTCATGTGGGACTGTAAACCATATCGTTACTACCATTGTTTATACCGCCGTATAGAAATCACTGATGTACAAAGTGTGAAGAATAAAGAAGTGATTCTAGTATTTCAAGACAATATTGCTTGAGGACAAGCAACGCTCAAGTGTGGGAATATTTGATAATGCTAAAAACGAACATATATTTCATAGCATTACTCCTCAAGAAAGACAAGCTTTTAGTTGCAATTGTTCGATTTACAAGCAATATTCGTTTAAATATTAAAAAGTGAAGACAAAAGGCAGATTCGACAAATTGAAGACAAAAAGGTCCAAAGAGCTAAAAAGTACAAGATACAACTAAAAAGGTTCAAAATATTGATGAGGAACGTCTCAAAATGACAAGAGTACAAGTTACAAGACGCAAAGTACGCGATATAAAATAATACGCGAAGACGTCCGAAAATCCGGAACCGGGACCTGAGCCAAGAAGAAACGCCCGACGCAACGGACCAAAAATATCTAGTCTACTATGCACAAGAATATAATATAATATATATATAATTATATATAATTATATATTATATATATTATTATTATTATATTACGTCGGCAAGAAGAAAACAAAGTAGTTGGCTGGATCCAGGGTGGCCATGCGACTCGCATGGCCAGAAGCACAAAATCATGCGAGTCGCATGGAGTGAGATTGCTGGTCAGGTCCTATATAAAGCCAGTTTTGTGCCGAGTTTTAAACATCTTTTTCTCTTCCTCTTCATACGTAAATATATTTATATTTATAATTTATATTTTAATTTTAATTATAATTCTAATAATAAGGGTATGTTAGCGAATGTTGTAAGGGTGTAAGTCGAAATTCTGTCCGTGTAACGCTACGCTATTTTTAATCATTGTAAGTTATGTTCAACCTTTTTATATTAATGTCTCGTAGCTAAGTTATTATTATGCTTATTTAAAACGAAGTAATCATGATGTTGGGCTAATTACTAAAATTGGGTAATTGGGCTTTGTACCATAATTGGGGTTTGGATAAAAGAACGACACTTGTGGAAACTAGACTATGGGCTATTAATGGGCTTTATATTTGTTTAACTAAATGAAAGTTTGTTAATGTTAATATAAAGATTTACAATTGGGCGTCCCTATAAATTACCATATACACTCGATCGGACACGATGGGCGGGGTATTTATATGTACGAATAATCGTTCATTTTACCGGACACGGGAATGGATTAATAGCCACTAGAATAATCAAAACAGGGGTGAAATTACATTCAAGGGTAATTGGTGTAATTGTTAACAAAGTGGTAAAACCTTGGTTTACACGCAGTCGATAACCTGGTGTATTCATTAAACAAAGTATTAAAACCTTGTTACAATTCGAATCCCCAATTAGTTGGAATATTTATCTTCGGGTATAATAATAATTTGACAAGGACACTTGCAATTTATATTTATGACTGATGGACTGTTATGGACAAAAACCAGACGGACATATTGAATAATCCAGGACAAAGGACAATTAACCCATGGGCATAAAACTAAAATCAACACGTCAAACATCATGATTACGGAAGTTTAAATAAGCATAATTCTTTTATTTCATATTTAATTTCCTTTATTTTATATTTAATTGCACTTCTAATTATCGCACTTTTATTTATTGTTATTTAATCGCACTTTTAATTATCGTACTTTTTAATTATCGCAAGTTTATTTTATCGCACTTTTATTATTCGCAATTTCATTATCGTTATTTACTTTACGCTTTAATTTAAGTCTTGTATTTATTTTATATTTTACATTAGGTTTTAACTGCGACTAAAATCTTAAAATCGACAAACCGGTCATTAAACGGTAAAAACCCCCTTTTATAATAATAATATTACTTATATATATGTTTGTATTTTTATAAAAGTAAACTAATATAGCGTTGAGCTTTGTTTAAAGATTTCCCTGTGGAACGAACCGGACTTACTAAAAACTACACTACTGTACGATTAGGTACACTGCCTATAAGTGTTGTAGCAAGGTTTAAGTATATCCATTCTATAAATAAATAAATATCTTGTGTAAAATTGTATCGTATTTAATAGTATTTTCCTAGTAAAATAATAACTATTTTATATACACCTCGTTCGACATCAAAATCGAACACATTAACGTGTAGAGAACGACACAAGGAATGTCTTTCGTGTACGGAGTTTCTTCAAAAATCAACTTGTGATGGTGGTTGTGGGGTGGTGATGGCCGACGGCCTCAAGGGGGAGAGGGAGAGGGAGATGTCGACTTGTAGGGGAAACAAATGAGGGCTTCTAGTCTAATTTTTCCTTTTACAGTTAGTAGTTAGGGCCTAATTGAATCACTAGTCACACATAAGCCCAAGTTTTAGTCCATAAGGGGTGTGTGGGTTAGGTTCGGCCGAATGGCCCTTTTTTGGGTGTCCGGGCTCGTTTTTTCTTAACTCTTGGTACGCACGTGGTCCGTTTCGTTGCCGTTAATCGTACCGGGTCTCCGGAACATTAACTAGTCGTTGAAACGCAATCACCGTGTTTAATTCATTAAATAAATAATAAATTAAAAATAATTTTCATAAAGTCAATAATTATTGAAAATAATTATTGTGTCGTTTTCTAAGTTCCGTAAACTGAAAAGCTCTATAGACGATAAACTTAATCGTAACGTTTCTAGTTATTTCGCTACCCGAAATAAGTCCGTAAATTAATATAACATATTATTTCAAACATTCCTCTAATAAGTATGCATTTAATTCTACTAAACACACAAATCTGGGTAATCACCGTTAAATACTTAACGGACAATTAACGATAGTAAACGAAAAAAGTCGGGTTGTTACATTACCCACCTGTTATGAAAATTTTCGTCCCGAAATTTTAGTGGTCATCCGCCGTAGTCGTCTGCTCGGGAAACAGTTGCGGATACTTAAGCCTCATCTGATCTTCACGCTCCCACGTGAATTCCGGTCCTCTTCGGGCATTCCATCTAACCTTTACCAGTGGAATTCTGCTTTGCTTTAGTTGCTTAACTTCATGACCCATAATCTCAGCAGGCTCTTCAATGAAATTAAGCTTAGGATCAACTTGCAGTTCATCTAAAGGAATCACCAAACTTTTATCTGATAAGCACCTCTTCAAATTGAAAACATGAAAAGTATCGTGAATCTCGCTAAGTTCCTGCGGTAGTTTCAATCTATATGCTACCGGTCCAATTCTTTCGGTAATCTCAAATGGTCCAATATACCTCGGACTTAACTTTCCTCTCTTTCCAAAGCACACTACACCCTTCCAGGGTCACACTTTGAGCATAACCTTGTCTCCAACCTGAAATTCCAAATCTTTCCTTTTAAGATCTGCATAGCTCTTTTGACGATCTCGTGCTATTTTCATTCTTTCTCGAATCTGCACAATTTTCTCTGTCATCTCATGTACAATCTCAGGACCAGTTAACCGACTATCTCCTAACTCAGTCCAACACAAAGGTGATCTACACTTTCTACCATACAGTGCTTCAAAAGGAGCTGCCTTTATACTTGCGTGATAAATATTGTTATAGGAAAACTCTACTAACGGTAGATGTCTATCCCATCCAATTCCAAAATCAATCACACATGCTCTTAACATGCCTTCTAGTGTCTGAATCGTCCTCTCATTTTGCCCATCAGTCTGCGGATGGTAGGCTGTACTCATGTCTAAACGAGTTCCCATGGCATCTTGCAAAGCTTGCCAAAATCTAGATGTAAATCTACTATCTCTGTCGAAAATAATGGATAGCGGCACTCCATGTCGTGAAACTACTTCCTTTATGTAAATCTGTGCCAACCTCTCCATCTTATCCGTTTCCTTAATCGGTAGAAAATGAGCAGACTTCGTAAGACAATCAACGATAATCCAAATCGTATCATAACCTCCTACCGTTTTAGGCAACTTAGTGATAAAATCCATCGTAATATTCTCCCACTTCCATTAGGGAATCTCTGGTTGTGTCAACAAACCTGACGATTTCTGATGCTCTGCCTTAACTTTAGCACAAGTCAAGCACTTACCAACATAAGCAGCGATTTCAGCTTTCATATTAGGCCACCAATACAGTGCCTTAAGATCTTGGTACATCTTGTCAGATCTAGGGTGAATAGAATACCTTGTCTTGTGTGCCTCTTCTAGAACTAGTTCCCTTAATCCGCCAAACTTCGGTACCCATATCCTGTCGATAAAATACTGGGTTCCATCGTCTCGAGTAACAAACTTCTTATCAATTCCTCGAAGTGATTCAGTAGCAACGTTCTCTTCTTCCAACGCCTCTAGCTGTGCGTCATGTATCTGAGAAGTAAGGTTCCTTCGAATAGTCAAGTTCAATGCTCTAACTCGAATAGGCTTAACTCTCTCCTTCCTACTCAAAGCATCTGCCACTACATTAGCCTTACCGGGATGATAGCTAATGTCGCAACCGTAATCGTTCAACAATTCGATCCAACGTCTCTGTCTCATATTAAGTTGTTTCTGATCGAAAGTATGCTGCAGACTCTTGTGATCAGTGAATACAGTGAACATAGTACCATATAAATAGTGTCTCCACATCTTCAGTGCAAAAACTACAGCACCAAGTTCTAGATCGTGAGTCGTATAGTTCAACTCATGTATCTTTAATTGTCGGGATGCATAAGCAATCACTTTCGTACGTTGCATCAACACGCAACCAAAACTTTGTCGTGAAGCATCACAGTAGACTACGAAATCCTCGGTTCCTTAGGGCAAAGACAAAATCGGCGCAGTCGTTAACTTCTCTTTTAACAACTGGAATGCAGCTTCATGCAACTCGGTCCATTCATACTTCTTACCCTTGTGAGTCAATGCTGTTAATGGTCGGGCAATAGTAGAAAATCCCTCAATGAATCTTCTATAGTAACCAGCAAGACCTAAAAATTGTCGTATCTGCGTTGGCGACTTAGGGGTCTCCCATTGCTTTACTGTCTCTATCTTCGCAGGATCAACTTGAATACCATTGACACCTATGATATGACCCAAAAATTGCACTTCTTGCAGTCAAAAGTCACATTTCAAAAATTTCGCGTACAACTGCTCCTTCCTGAGCATCTCTAGTAACAAACGGAGATGTTGCTCATGCTCTTTCTCATTTTTGGAATATACCAATATATCATCAATAAACACTATAACAAAATTGTCTAGATATGGCTTACAAACACGGTTCATGAGGTCCATGAACACAGCCGGTGCGTTCTTCAATCCAAATGGCATTACGGTAAATTCATGATGACCATAGCGTGTCGTAAACGCCGTCTTTGGTATATTTGCTTCCTTCACTCTCATCTGATGATAACCTGACCTTAGATCAATCTTAGAATAACATGACGACCTTTGTAATTGATCAAACAAGTCATCAATCCTCTGCAACGGATATCTATTCTTAATAGTCAACTTATTCAACTCCCTATAATCAATACAAAGTCTCATAGATCTATCCTTCTTCTTCACAAATAGTACTGGAGCTCCCCGTGGTGATGAGCTCGGTCGAATAAATACTTTATCTAAAAGCTCTTACAGCTGACTAGATAACTCTTGGAATTCGGGTGGTGCAAGTCTATACGGTGCACGCGCTACCGGTGTCGCTCCAGGAACTAAATCAATCTGGAACTCTACATCTCTAGGCGGAGGTAATCTGGGTAACTCATATGGAAAAACATCGGGAAATTCTCTAACAATGGGCACATCTTCAAGTTTCTTGCCTTCAGATTCAGTTTTGCTTACGTGAACCAACATAGCAAGACAACCCTTTCTCATGTGTTTCTGCACCTTCAAGCAGTTAATGAAATGTAACGGCGTATTGCTTCGCTCTCCATACACCATCAAAGGTTCACCTTCAGTAACAGGAATACGAATCGCTTTCTGATGACAAAAAATGTCAGCTCTTTTCTCGGCTAACCAGTCCATTCCAACTACAGGGTCGAAACTTCCTAGCTTAATCGGTATCACATCTATCTTAAACGACATTTCAGCCAAAGTCAAAGTACAATCATGGTAAACCTTATCAGCGCTCATTAGATTACCAATACCTAGCTCCATAGAATATAAGTTTTCTAATAACGATGCAATATTCTTAAGATTATGGCAAAAATCTCTAGACACAAAGCTTCTATCAGTTCCGGAATCGAAAAGTACATAAACATGTTGATTATCGAGAAGAAACGTACCCGTGACTAGCTTAGGATCATCACGAGCTTCACTGGAGTTAATGTTGAAAGCTCTTCCTCTAGCAGGTTCATTAGTCTTACTAGCAGTTGGGCAATCCTTTCGGAAATGACCTTCCTTTCCGCACCCATAACACATATTCGTACCAGTTTTACACTCGGCAGCCAAATGTCCACTCCTCTTGCACTTATCACATTTTCTCAAACAATCCCCCGGATGATGCCTATTACACTTAGCACACAACAGGAACTTTCCCTTATAACCAGAATTAGCATTTGGGGTTGCAGCATTACTCTTAGCAGCATTACTCTTAGCAGTTGTTTCTTAAAGGGCTGCTGACTGTAATTCTTCCCTGAGTTATTGTTGTTGTTCCATTTCCTCTTATTATCATGAGTTTTAGTCTCAATTGAGGCAGGAGTCTTTCCTCGCTGTTCAACTTGATCGATTAACTCACTAGCCATCTCGACAACTTCTTGTATAGTTCTCGGCTTTGAAGTAGTCACACCACTTTGAATCTTCTCAGTTAAACCGTTCGCATAAAGAGTGATCTTGCGGCGTTCGGGAGTAACCATATGTGGACACATGAGAGCAAGCTCATAGAATCTCTTATTGTAACTGGCCAGATCAGTACCTACTAGCTTCAAGTGTTGGAGTTCCCGCTCCATCTTAATAGTTTCAGTGTAGGGACAATACTCTTCTATCATCCGTCGTTTCAAATCCTCCCATGGAGTCTCAAAAGCCTAATCCATACCTACGGAATTTGCATAAGTATTCCACCATGTCAAGGCGCCATCTGATAACTTAGAAGTTGCAAACTTCATTCTATCCGCATCTCTACAGCCACTGATACGGAAAACTGACTCGAGCTTCTCAAACCAACGAGTCAAACCAACTGGACCTTCGGTGCCATTAAAGGAGCTTGGTTCACAACTCGAGAAAGTCTTATACGTACACCCTGCTTGTCCATTGTTCTGAGTATAGGCCGTATCCTGGTTTCGCTAATTCGTAGCGTTCACATTGTTGCTATTGGTTCCATTACGGAGTTCTGCCAGTAATCCACCGACGAACATCAGCTTGGGAAACTTACTTGGGCGGCATTATCTTTCTGGTCAAGATAATACATTCGGTTAGTGTCAATGAAATCGATATATAAAATATACTAGCAACGGAATGATGCATAGTAACTAATATTAAATCACAACGATTCTAGTAGCACTAGTGATATGTAGTAGCGATACATAGTGTTTAGTAGTAACAGTAGTAAGAACAACGTACACTAGTAACATTATCACTAATTAGCAATAGTAGTAGCAACACTAAGCATAAATCGCCATTAATAAACCAATACATAAAGAAACAAACTTTTCGTTCAATAATCATGCATAACCAACGAAGGTAACATATTCCTCACGTCATAAGTAAAACCACATAAGTAAAGTCACATCTAACAATGTATGTGCGAACACCATATAATAAAAAATAATAATTAAATAATGTTCAATAGCGTGGAACAAGTCTAGTCGAGCGATCTCTATTTGCGTTTCTGAAGTTCCTTCAACAGGTACTCGACCATTTTCTCCAAATTTTCGACTCGCAACATGAGGTCACTAGGGTTGTTGTCATTAGCAACAGTAGTAGGGGTACTAGGTTTAGAAGTAGATGTAGAAGCGTCATAGGGATGGTAACAGCGACACATCTCAAGTGACTGGTTATCATAGTGAAAACTCTTATAAAATGGGTTATTACGCCGAGCAGGTCCTTTCGGTATCCTACGGTGGCCTCTCGGTTCGTAGGGGTTAACATAATCGGGTTTAACAAAAGGTGACTGGGGTGAATCGGGTACATCAGGTTCAGATTCGGATTCGGGCTCCGATTCTTCCTCGGAATCCTCTGTCGGTTCCTTTCCTTTAGGCTCATTCTCATGCTCAGTTTCCATCTCGAGTTCCGATTCGGTATCATCCACAAACTCGAGTATTGTATTTCCTTACGCTTGCACAGTCTCCTCGGATTCAGTGTCAGAGTCGGTAAGAATAATAGGATTGGAAGAAGTCATCTAGTACTAAAAAAAAAACACAAAGTTAGTCACTTAGTAATCATGCCATAATAGATATCAAGTAACATAGTAATTTATTTAACTAGGGTTCATGTAACTTAACAAGTCTATGGTTATAGTCTAGATGCACTAGTTGTCCTAATGTTTGACTCTCTAATGCAGCCTAGTCCTAGGTAATTGATCTGCTCTGATACCAAATGTAATACCCCGTCAGAATCCACTAACGGAATATTAACTCCTGGTCCCACAGTTTAGCGGTCACGCCCTCTATATGAGACATTTTCGAAAAGTATTCGCATTAATCATTAAAATAAAGTCATTTATTAAAGAAAATGTAACTGGAAACATTTGACGTCAATGACTAATGTAAATGAACCCAACATCTTAAAAGAAAACTGTTTAAATGCGAATAGATGTTCTTGAAAAGAAAATGATAAACATGCTGGACGTCGTCCAGTTCTAGCAGCAAACAGCATATAACTTCAATTAAAGCGGAAGCACTAGCTCTATGTACCTGAGATGAAACATGCAAAACGTCAACGAAAAACATTGAGTGAATCTACAGATTTAGTAAATTATTTCTTAAGTTAGGCCACAAGATTTTCTTAGAAAACATCATTGGAAAAGTATACATTATCATGAGCACTTGATTATAAAGCTTTAACCTTTGCTTGAGCCGAGCACACGTCTTTAGTTTACCCTATACTAGCGATACACTGATCAAGTGTACGTGTTACAACTACATAAGCACCTGTTTAACATTGCGGTGAGGTTTGTCAAACCTAACGGTACCGTCCCTATAAGTCGAGCTTACAAAGTAATTAATATAATCAAGCTAAGGGATTTTTGATCTGAACTCATATGTATATTCTTAGTAAGTTACTTGTGCCAAACACATAAAACATTTGTAAAAAGCATGCATCTCATCCCTGTAAAACGTAGTAGGGACTGTAGACTCGCCTTAGCAAAAGCACTCGTAAAGATCTTAGTAAATCGTACTGTTGTCGAAACTCTCGACTGAACAACGCAACCTAATCAAGTAAATCATCTTAAGTATACACTAGTAGGTCAAACTTCATCAACCCATAGTGTACGCAAAGTCCTAGTGCTTAGACTGACTCAACGAACAAGTAAAAGTCAACTAATCCAAGCAAGTCAACCAAAGTCAAACCAAAAGTCAACTCGGTCAAAGTGATCAACTAAAGTCAAAAATCTCAGTAGGTCATGCAAACATGGTCAAAAAGTCGAACCTATGTCATATAACATGTTATAGCTCGTAGTTTAGCAAATCGCATTTTCCGCACCTTGTAACATACTTTAGAAATTCGTACGTCGTAAAGAGATACATCCATAACACATAGCACATAAATCATATAATTATGAACAACTACAGATCATAACTAGACTTAAAATTGATTCCAAAAAGTTTGGACAAAGCCTCATACGATAATTAAAAGTCAGAAGTCAGAAGGGATCAATTCTGAGTTCATTACAGAAATTTCTGCTCACGCGTCAGTTTTTAAACATTTTTCAAAAAATATAGAAAATAGATTTTGACTAATGGCCAATAGGTGTCATCTCAAAACATCTCAACATTTATGTGATAAAATAATCAGAAGCATTGCTTTAGCCAATTCGTACAGATTTGCAAAACATTACAGACTCATCAGTTTCTGACCCTCAATCGGACATATCATTTAGACGAGCATATATCTCATAGCAAATCACGTTCTCGCAAGTTCACATACAAATGAAACATGTCAAGTAACATATAAAATAACATATTCCATAAAATAAAAGTCTAAATCAATTCCTAGTTCATTCTAGAAATTATTATGTGAACTTAAAAACTGATTCAGCATACTTTACAAATCAAATATTTGTTTTATCATAACGGGAGCATTACATAACCTTTCGACGCAAATCTTTAGTCCAAATTGCATAACTTTTCACAAGGAATACATTATTACACTTTATATAAGCTAAAACACATAGCATGTAACTCAGAAAATTCTGATATCATGCAAACCCTAACGAAAACTTCGATTAAGCATATCTTGAGCATAGGATAACGAAATCACGCAAAATCGGAGTCTAAAATTAATAACTTTTCGATATCTTTATAACTAAACATATTACAAAGCCAGATATCATATCAATTTAATCAGATCATCAATAAACAAATTCTTTTTTCGATCATACAACGTTAATTACGAAATCAATCAACAATTAACAACACTAGACATCATTAATTGAGCACTAGACTCTAATACACTATGTAATTGATCAAAAAAACTGAATTCATAAGATTAGGGTTTCTAGTTATACCTCAAACGATTAAATCGAACACACTAACGCGTAGAGAACGACACACGGAACGTCTTTCGTGTACGGAGTTTCTTCAAAAATCAACTTGTGATGGTGGTTGTGGGGTGGTGATGGCCGACGGCCTCAAGGGGGAGAGGGAGAGGGAGATGTCGACTTGTAGGGGAAACAAATGAGGGCTTCTAGTCTAATTTTTCCTTTTATAGTTAGTAATTTGGGCATAATTGAATCACTAGTCAAACATAAGCCCAAGTTTTAGTCCATAAGGGGTATGTGGGTTAGGTTCGGCCGAATGGCCCTTTTATGGGTGTCTGGGCTCGTTTTTGCTTAACTCTTGGTACGCGCGTGGTCCGTTTCGTTGCCGTTAATCGTACCGGGTCTCCGGAACATTAACTAGTCGTTGAAACGCAATCACCGTGTTTAATTCATTAAATAAATAATAAATTAAAAATAATTTTCTTAAAGTCAATAATTATCGAAAATAATTATTGTGTCGTTTTCTAAGTTCCGTAAACTGAAAAGCTCTATAGACGATAAACTTAATCGTAACGTTTCTAGTTATTTCGCTACCCGAAATAAGTCCGTAAATTAATATAACATATTAATTCAAACATTCCTCTAATAAGTATGCATTTAATTCTACTAAACACACAAATCTGGGTAATCACCGTTAAATACTTAACGGATAATTAACGATAGTAAATGGAAAAAGTCAGGTTGTTACAACAAGCTTAGGGAATTTCATACCCATCTTGCCCAACTAGGTCAACAATTACCCATTTGACCCATTTTATCATCAAAACTCATAATTTGGTCAAACTTGAACCTATTAACAAAACTTCCACTAACACATAAATGTATTAGTGATTTAACAACATAATTACACCTTAAACATCAAATTACAAGACCAAACCCTATATTACAACACCTTAGGGTTTTCTTATATCAACTTAACCCAAATTCGCCCATTTAACCCCCAAATGGGTCTTACAAGTCTTAAATGATAAAACCCTAGCCATAAATCAAATTAAATGCAAAATATGGAGTTAAGATGTACCAACACTATCAAATCGTAGCTAGAGACGTAGGGAACAACTTTAAAACTTGGACTTGAACAAGATTCGGTCTCCTTCTTCCTCAAAGTGAGCTTTCTCTTACTAAAACCCTAGCTCTCTCTAAAATTGAATGTGATGTAGTTGGAAGAGTGTTTAATGAGTTATGATATGCTTGTATCAGCTTTTAAGTCCCCAAAACCGGCTACAAGTGAAAAGACCAAAACACCCCCAAAAGATGCCATTAAAAATGGGTAAAAAGTAATTTCAGCGACAAATGTCGCGTTTCGCGACACACGGTCGCATTTCGTGACACCAACACGTGACATACATTAATCAAACGCGATAACTCGGACAATCGAGGAGTTTTGAACAGTCGTGTTTAAACGACCCGGTCACGTATCGCGACGTACCCTAACTCGATAAAACACTTTACAACGCAATAGAAGGCCTGATCTCCCATTTTCTAACATTTAAACTATAAAAAATCGTTCGCGGTTAATATAAAATGTTTACAAGGTAAAATGCGTACCTTTAGACCACGCATGAGGAAAACGGGGTATTACAACTCTCCCCCACTTGAATCAGAGTGCGTTCTCGCGATCCAAGCCGCATGACAAGCCGGAAGATACACCAATACAAACTCTTCGGGTTCCCATGTAAACTCGGAACCTTTCCGATGTCGCCATTGCACTTTGTAAGTTTTAACCTCTTTGTTTCGTAATGTTTTAACCCTTTCATCAAGAATTGCAATCGGCTCTTCAACATACTCTAATTTGTTGTTCAAAGCAATCTCATCTAACGGCACCCAAGTCGAGTCATCCGCAAGACACTTGCAGAGATGGGAAACATGAAATGTGTTATGAATTCCCGCAAGCTCTTCGGGTAACTCTAGTCTGTAAGCAACCTCGCCAATACGAGCTAAAACTTTTAAAGGACCAATAAACCGAGGAGCTAATTTTTCTCGTTTTCAAAACCGAATAACACCTTTCCATGGCGAAACCTTAAGCATCACCGTGTCAACTTCTTCGAACTCAATCGGTAGCCTTCTTTTATCGGCATAAGATTTTTGTCTATCTTGCGCCGCCTTAAGTCGAGCATGAATCATCTCGATCTTACTATTTGTCTCCAAAACCAAATCGGTACTCCCGATTTCTCTTTGTTCCACTTCACCCCAACCAATAGGAGTTCGATACCTTCGCCCATAAAGCATCTCATACGGTGGCATTCCAATACTAGCGTGATAGCTATTGTTGTACGAGAATTCCACCAAAAGTAAGTGCTCATCCCAACTAACACTGAAATCAATAACACACGCTCGTAACATATCCTCTAATGTTTGATTCGTACGTTCGATTTGACCGTCCGTTTGAGGATGATACGCCGTGCTCATTTTTAATTGAGTACCCATATCCTCGTGAAACTTATTCCAAAACCGAGACGTGAAACGAGTATCTCGATCCAAAATAATAGATATAGGAACCCCATGCCTTAATATCACCTCTTTGATAAACAATTTAGACAAAGTCTCCGACGATATCATTTCCCGAATAGGAAGAAACAATGCACTTTTCATCAACCGATCAACTATCACCCAAATCGTATCAAATTGAGTTCTCGCTGTCTTTGGTAACTTTGTAATGAAATCCTTGGTAATGTGCTTCCATTTCCACTTTGGAATTTCTAACGGTTGCAACATACCATACGGCTTTTGGTGTTCGGCCTTAACTTGCAAACATGTGACGCATTGTTCAACGTACTTAACAACATCACGCTTCATGCCTAGCCACCAATATTCTTTCTTTAAATCAAGATACATCTTCGTCGCACCCGGATGAATGGAATACTTTGACTTATGTGCTTCATCAAGTAGCACTTGTCGGTAATCTCCCATTCTAGGCACCCACACTCTTCCTTGAAAGGACAACAAACCATGCGGGCCTACAGTAATAGACTCCGTTTGCCCCATGATTCGTTCTTCATGCTTGTTGTTAACAAAAGCTTCAATTTGAATTTCACCAAGCTTTACAAGAAAATCATTAGTAATAATCATGCGCATTGATCCTACTCGTATCGCCGGATGTTGACTCTTTCGACTCAACGCATCCACGACCACATTCGCCTTACCCAGATGATAAAGTATCTCACAATCATAATCCTTTACCACATCCATCCACCTACGTTGACAATAATTCAAATCTCGTTGGTTAAAGAGATGTTTCAAACTCTTATAATCCGAATAAATCGTACACTTGACACCATACAAGTAGTGGCGCTAAATTTTCAACTCATGAACCACCGCCGCCAATTCAAGATCATGAGTCGGGTATCTCTTTTCGTGTTCCTTTAATTGTCGAGAGGCGTAAGCGATGACCTTACCTCTTTGCATTAGAAGACACCCGAGCCCATTTAATGAGGCATCACAATAAACCGTCATATCCTCTACGCCTTCCGGTAACACCAAAACCGGAGCTTGACACAACTTCTCTTTCAACAATTAGAAAGCAATTTCTTGCTCGTTTTCCTAATTAAATCTCGCGTTCTTCCTTGTCAACTTTGTTAACGTAGAAGAGATCTTAGAAAAGTCTTGGATAAACTGACGATAATAGCCGACCAATCCGAGAAAACTTCGGATTTCCGTAGGTGTAGTCGGTTGTTCCCAACTCTTCACCGTCTCTATCTTTTACGGATCTACTTGAATACCTTCTTTATACACAATATGGCCAAGGAATTGCACTTCCCTTAGCCAAAATTTACACTTGGATAGTTTAGCATACAATTTCTCCTTCCGCAACGTCTTCAACACTTCGCACAAATGGCGTTCATGTTCCTTCATACTCTTAGAATAGACAAATATGTCGTCGGTGAACACAATTAACGACTTGTCCAACATAGGTTGGCAAACTCGATTCATAAGATCCATGAATGCCGCTAGTGCATTTGTGAGACCAAAAGGCATAACTACAAACTCAAAATGCCCGTAACGAGTTCAAAAATCCGTTTTCTCAATATCTTCCTCACGGACCCGCATTTGGTGATAGCCGGACCGTAAGTCAATCTTATAAAAATACGTCGCGCCTTGGAGTTGGTCAAACAAATCGTCGATCTGAGGCAATGGATAACAATTTTTGATCATCACTTTGTTCAACTCCCGATAATCAATGCACATCTGCATGCTACCATCTTTCTTCTTAACGAATAAAACCGGAGCACCCCATGGTGAGGCACTCGGTCAAATGAAACCCTTTTCAAGCAACTCTTGGGTTTGGTTCAACAACTCTTGCATCTCCATTGGCGCTAAATGATAAGGAGTTTTAGCAATGGAAGTAGCCCCCGGAACCAACTCAATGCGAAATTCAACTTGTCTCTCCCCCGAAACACCCGGTAATTCATCCGAAAACACGACATCAAATTCATTAACCACCAAAATTTCACGAATGGATGGTGTCTCTTTACGAGTATCAACCACATGGGCAAGAAAAGACATGCCACCACTAGTAAGAAAACGACATGCCCGTGCATAAGTGCATAATGGCACAAGTCTTCTTCGTTTCTCGCCATGAATGATTAATTCTCCCCCACTTAGGGTCTTCACACGAATAAACTTTTCATGGCATGCAATATCGGCCCTATAACGATCAAGCCAATCCATACCCACAACAATATCAAACTCACCCAAAGTCATCGGAATGAGGTCAATTTTAAACATTTCGGTGCCAAACACAACATCACAATCTTTACAAACATCAACCCCTAGAACCGTCTTACCATCCGCTATTTCGACTTCTACTGGATGACTTAACTTAGCTAGCGGTTTATTAAGTTTAGGGACAAATCTCGGAGACACAAACGACAAATTAGCACCGCTATCAAAAAGTATCCTTGCCGGATTAGAGTTAACCATGAAAGTACATGAGACAACTTCATTGGATTGTTTTGCTTCATCATTAGTCATTAAATAGTTTTGCCCTCTAGCCGTACCCGCCGCCTTCTCTAACCTTTTAACTTGATCGGTGCTCAAATCGGGACACTCCGACCTTCGGTGTCCTTCCTTATTACAATTAAACAAGTGAGCTTGTTTGTCGAAGAAGGCTTTGTACAATCTCGAGACAAATGACCCCGTACCCCACAATTGTAGCAAGTAGGGATAAAACTCCCAAAACCACCCTTCTTCACGCTATTAACACTTTCGGAACCCTTCTTGTTTTTCTTGTTGGAAAAGTTCGAATGACTCGAACCTTCGAATTTTCTCTTAGAGAAAGAGAAATCTCTTCTTTTTGGAACCTCCGGTTCGAAACCCCAGGCCAACTCAAATAACTCTTCAAAAGACTTAGTCATTCCCCGACTAATGTTGCCCTTCAACTCATCGCTAATGGTACGATAGAAATCTTGCATCAACTTTTGATCATCACCAACATACTCCGGACAAAAACGAGTCTTTGCCAAGAAAGTAGACTTGAGAGTAACCAAGTCCATCGAACCTTGTTGCAAATTGTGCAACTCATCCCGGATTCTACTAAGGTCGCCAGGAGTTCGGTATTCCTTAAAGAATTCCCTTTTAAACTCTTCCCACGACAAGCTCATACATTGTTCTTCACCATATAAATGAATTTTATCATCCCACCACAACTTAGCCTCTTCACGCAACATACTAGAACCGTATCTCATTTTCTTCTCGGGAGGGCATTCGCCGGTACGAAAAGCCCCCTCGATGTCGGAGATCCAACATGTACTCTTCAACTGATCCCTTACCCCATTAAACATAGGAGGTTGAGCATCCTTGAAGTTCTTGTAATGGAAGTCTCGCCTTCCATGTCCACCGTTACCATCACCCCCTTCACCACGAGGATAAATATTTCTAGCTTCTAATGCCTCTTCGATCGCGGCATTCATTCGCTCATTGATTAACTCGGTTACTTGCCCATCAACCGATTCTTGGAACACTTTTCTGACATCATTGAGAAATTCCGCTTTTTGACATTTAAAGATGGCCTCAACTTTAGCCGTGAATTCGAATTCCTCGCTCGGGCCTCCATTTTCGGTATCATGCCCGTTTCTCATCTTCATTCTACAAAACGAAATAAATTAGACAACGAAACAAACGAGAATGACATACGTACACCACACCGCCCCATCTTGCTCAATAATCGTCGTACATTGCTTGCTTAACACGATTTGAACCAGTAACAATGGTAGCTAGTCATTGTTACGCGAGCACATCGCATCAACTCGCTAGTACAACGTCTATCTCGCTCGATGATTGTAAACACAATACAAAACAATTAACACAAAGTTAGTTCACCTAAACATAGGCACTAACCAAACTCGGTCCTACTCGTCTCCTACAAGTCTCACATAAAACGCATACATAATAAAGTCTAAGTCTAGGCATCTATCTCAAGTCGCCTAAATCCCTTAGACCATGCTCTGATAGCACTTGAAACAACCCAACCCGTATTCAACCCGACTAAATTTCTTTTTTTTTTTCAAAATAATAAACCATTAACGCGCCATTTAAATGGTTACATGATGTAAACCGTTCCATACCACCCGTTTAAACATACAACAAGTTTAATCTTTACATAAAGAGGCACAAAGGCCTTTAATCAAATGTTTACAAGTTCGACCCATTAAATGATAGTTTTAAACCAAATAACACCCGAGTATGGTTTGGGGCTAAACTACCCAAAACATTAAGTGGACTTCCAAAAGCTTCATCTAGCAATCAACATGGGAATATCTAATCCCCGGCAACCCCTTTTCCCTTCTCCATAATCGCACCTAAAAAAATGTAAACAACGAGAGGGGTAAGCTAACGCTTAGTGAATGCAATAATTATACATACACATATATAACTTACTCACTTGCAATCACTTACACCAATTCCGCATACATACTAGCAATATAATTAGCATACCATCATAAAGTATAACGCTAAACATCCAATAACACAAGCTAGTATAACAATAGCATATAACACGAGCAATATAATATGCTACACTACAATACACAAACATTGATGTTCGCAACATCCATTAGTATTCAAATTCCAAGGCTAGCCCTACGAATGGTATCGTTAACATCGAACTTAAACCCCATCCGTCCCAATTAATGTGATATCGTCAACATCGAACTTAAAACCCACATATGAGGTATCGTCAACATCGAACTTTAACCCCTCATCAAATCACTACAATAGTGGTATGGCATTGTCAACATCGAACTTTAACTCCATACATGAGGTATCGTCAACACCGAACTTTAAACCCTCATCCAACAAACAATAGTGGTATGGCATCGTCAACATCGAACTTTAAATCCATACCCACAAGCAAATAAATCATATACATACATATATAATTATTCCGCTCACCTCAATGCCTTTGGTGAATTAGAATCAAGCTCGCAACCATCAATGCAACGTATCTATTACATTATATATATAATTAACATACAACTCGTTAGACTAAACACCAACAATTTACTATTGCGCATTTAATGACCCAATTGCATTAAATGGCCCATTCGAGGCCAAGACTCATCATTAATCACTAAAAGCTAGTGATTAAGGTCTAACAACACCGACTAACACAATCTTAGGGCATTTCATACCCATCTTGCCCAACTAGGTCAACAATTACCCATTTGACCCATTTTATCATCAAAAATCATAATTTGGTCAAACTTGAACCTATTAACAAAACTTCCACTAACACATAAATGTATTAGTGATTTAACAACATAATTACACCTTAAACATCAAATTACAAGACCAAACCCTAGATTACAACACTTTAGGGTTTCCTTATATCAACTTAACAAAAATTCGCCCATTTAACCCCCAAATGGGTCTTACAAGTCTTAAATGATAAAACCCTAGCCATAAATCAAATTAAACGCAAAACACGGAGTTAAGATGTACCAACACTATCAAATCGTAGCTAGAGACGTAGGGAACAACTTTAAAACTTGGACTTGAACAAGATTCGGTCTCCTTCTTCCTCAAAGTGAGCTTTCTCTCACTAAAACCCTAACTCTCTCTAAAATTGAATGTGATGTAGTTGGAAGAGTGTTTAATGAGTTATGATATGCTTGTATCAGCTTTTAAGTCCCCAAAACCGGCCACAAGTGAAAAGACCAAAACACCCCCAAAAGATGCCATTAAAAATGGGTAAAAAGTAATTTCAGCGACAAATGTCGCGTTTCGCGACACACGGTCACGTTTCGCGACACCAACACGTGACATACATTAATCAAACGCGATAACTCGGACAGTCGAGGAGTTTTGAACACTCGCGTTTTGAACGACCCTGTCGCGTATCGCGACGTATCTCAACGCGATAAAACACTTTAGAACGCGATAGAAGGCATGATCTCCCATTTTCTAACATTTAAACTATAAACAATCATTCACGGTTAATATAAAACGTTTACAAGGTAAAATGCGTACCTTTAGACCACACATGAAGAAAACGGGGTGTTACAATGGGAAGCTGTATGCAAAATTAGCCACTACTATTGCTAAAGTAGTCCCTGCTACAACATAACTTCTTAATAGAATACAAACCCTTCATTATTTAGATCTTATTATGATGTCTTATGTTTTTTATATCTTTAGTCAAACCTGATGGTTTGTATATCAAATTATTCTGGTCAATTTATTAGAAACCTACTTTTTATTAGAGTATAGGATTGAAGACTATGAAGGAGGCAACCTATTCAGAAATGATGTCTAAGGCGGCTATTGGTTACATTCTTAAAGATTCCAAATACATACGAACATTATCAAGTAACTTACACTTGCTTTATCGATTAATTCATATATAATGGTTGTGTACTAAACTCGCCCAGAAATGTATCACACTAAAAAATAAAACTTTATAAGTCGTGTTTTTCAGGGAAGAGGCCATGGAAAACAAGAGCTTAAATGTATGTGCATTGCATTAAGTATACTCTTAATTTGTTGTGGGTCATTTTTTTTGTACTTTACAACGTACTATTGTTTCAATCATTGTGTTTGTTTTGCAATTATAAATTGTAGGACACAACGACTTCTATCTTTTATAACGGAAAATAGTTGATGTATATAACAGGAGCACCATGAATCTTATTCCGAAGCATCATAAAACTTCTGCCACAACGCGCGGACCCTCAATTGTATCACCCAACCCGCAGCAACGCGCGGTCAACCTATCCACTCGTTATTTAACATTATATCAAAAAAATATTTTCTGGAAGAAATGGAAAAAAAAAATATCAATAAACGTTTCGTTGAAAAGATGAAACTTCCAAAAAAAAGTTGAAGACATACACTATTGTAAAAACTAAAAAGAAAACCGACATAATGCGACCGCTACAACCCTACGCTCGTGAGGGGCGTATCTAATATAGAAACAATGATTGCACGGGACAGGGGAACACACGAAACAAAGATATGAACTGGATAAATAAAAATGGAAAAGAGATGTTTCCAATTCATCACAATGAAAAACTTTTTCTACATCCATATGATCTACAAAAGTAGATCGGTATTGCAAGGGGCGGATCTAGAAACCTTTTTCGATGGGGCAAAACGTAAAAAATTGGAAAAAACGTCAAATTTAACATTAAAATACACTAAAAAATTCCGATCGTCGGGGGTGGCCGACCCCACTTGCACCTCCCTCCCTCCACCCCTGGGTATTACCCATATAATAAAAGCAGATCTTGGTCCATGAAATCCCAAGAAGATATGAACTCCAAGCTGTCTGATATAGTGGAAAATTTTTTGGATTTTTAACTAGTGACACTACTAGATATTGTTAATTTTTGTGAGTGACACCATTGAAATAAGTTATCTAGTAAAAAAAATTGAGTTTTTAATCAGTGATATCACTAACTATCATTCCTAGATCTACCACTACACTCGTCTCAAACAAAATCATCCTAAAAAGACTAATGACCATTGACAACTACAACTTCAACTTCAAAGATCTTAACCTGGGACGAAAACATCAAAACTAACAAAAACCATAACATCCAATTACCTAGATAACAAAACCATACTACAAGCCTATATAGAAACTCAATAAAACTAAAACTTGACAATGTAGACTTAAAAGGATAACCATGCCAATGAATATGAATCTAACGGAACGTCTATGAATAAACAAGAGACTCTACAACCTAACTCCACATCAAAAAGCCTATGCACGTGACTTGACTTGGATTTTAATAGAATGCCCTTCTACAAACTACCTTAATCTACTTTCTTTAGAATACTTTAGACCATCTTTACCAATGATGGATGTGTTGACGTGTTGATGTGTAGGAGTTGAGCGCTTGATGTGCGTGCTAGTAAACTGGTAATTAATGGGGTGGAGTATTGAGTGGCGTGTTGAGTGATGTGTTAAAAGTTAATTGGAAGTTGGGTGAAAAAGATGATAAAAAATAATTAGAAAAGGAAAATTGACCAATCAAAAACAAGAAAAATACTTGCACGCTGACTTTCTTCTCCATGCACCTGTAGGTAAATATATATACGAAACTGAAAAAACTAAACAAGTAATTACAAGCGTAATAATCATATTGCTAATAAATAATCAGATCGTGAAAGTTAAAACGATCTAACCGATATTAGGTTGAACCGGGCTTGTGTTTGACACAATTCCCTCAAACAGATTCGACGTCTGTTCCCAGGGTACATCGGTCCGAAGCAGCGTACTGCCGGACTTAAACACTTGCCTGAAAGGTAACCAGAACGGGAAGACCTTGTTGCGGCTGAGAGGAAAAAACTAAATGTGTTTGTGCTCTCTAGGTTTTGGTGTATCTTTCAACAAAGCTTAAAGGCTTTATTTATAGTGGAGACTAAGGCCATAATTTTGTTCCCACTTCCGATGTGGGACAACTCCACTTATTAACTTATTTTTTCAAGATAACTACCAAACTAGCAACTTAGATACTCGATATCTCATTCACCATTAATCCGTTTTGAACACACTTTAGTTCATTGTAAAGCCCTCGTTAGATGCTACAAAACTCGCTAACTAGTCATTAATATATATCACTCTATTGTGTCCAAATATTGGTGAAAACACACTTTTCAACACTATTTTTTCCAACAATCCCCCACATGAATGGAGATCGATCTCAGAAACAACATGTAAGACCCA
The DNA here is from genome assembly GCF_046630445.1 of Rutidosis leptorrhynchoides. Taxonomy (NCBI): domain Eukaryota; kingdom Viridiplantae; phylum Streptophyta; class Magnoliopsida; order Asterales; family Asteraceae; genus Rutidosis; species Rutidosis leptorrhynchoides. Next base: position 181,283,818 of record NC_092340.1, on the reverse strand, counting down.
AATATTTATTGTACATAATGTATTTATGGTGTACGATGCGTGTATGAAGTATACGAAGCACGTACGTGTTGCTTGCTCGAACGTCGAAGGAAACTGGACGTTGTCTGAAGTGACAATGTGTGTACGTATCTTTTCAACCCCAAATAAAGTTTGAGTTGATGTTTCAAAGCCTTACCATTGGAAAGGAAATCTCATTACGTTTCCAACGATATTTGATTCATCGAAAATGGAGCTACGGTCAAAAAGTTATGGCCAAAACAAGTTTCTGAAAACTGACCTGTAGGTTGGAGCGGCGCTCCACCTTTTGGCGCGGCGCTTTTATCCCGTCTGATGCAATTTTCAGCCTTTTTAAAAGGCTTAAATGAGGGGTACTTTGGTATTTTCATTTAGGGTCGGTTTAGGGTCACCAAAACTGATCTAGAACTCCATTGGAGCTCATTTCTCACCCACACAAACACTCTCATCCATATTTAGAGAGAGAGGAAGAGTTCTAGAGTGAGAGAGCTTGATTTGGAGAAGAACGAGTCGGATTCTCGCCAAAGCTCGGGTTTTAAAGTTGTTCATCTCGCTCCTAGCTACGTTTTGGTAGTATTGGTAAGGTCTAACTCCGAATTTCATTTGTTAGATTTGATATTCAAGTTAGGGTTTGAGTTTGATTTGTAGTGAAACCCTCTTAGATGATGAAATGGGTTTATGGTGACTAGTTATTCTTGTCACTTGACGGGTTTTGGGTTGGTTGACGATTTGGCCTTGATTAGGCTTTAATCTTGAGTTTAATCACTAGGTTTAGTGATTATGGAAGTGTTGGAATCACTTTAGGTGAATTTGAGTTGACTAATTTTGACTTGAGTCAAAATTAGGGTTTGGTGATGATTATGACCCAATTGTCGATTTAATAAGGTTTATAAACTTAAAATGGATTAAGTTGAAGTATAAAACCGAGTTAAACATGTTTTGGTGTCAAAACTCGCTAATGGCGCGATGTTGACTCCTTTGGGTCAAAATTAGGATTTAAGTGTCATTATGGGCAAGATAGGTGTTTAACACCTATGATTGGGTTTAATTGGCGTATTAGGACCATTCACACTTGTGTTAGTGATTATTGGTTAATTTGGGCGCGATTTGTACTTGGAAGTGCAATCGGGTCGATATTGCACTAGGTGTCAATATGGGTTGGTTTGTAATCCACCCTAATTGTGTTGTTTATTATTATGATAATGGATTAGGTACATTCATTGACGGATCAACGGATTTTGCTTGTTTTCTTCAAGACTTCAAGGTGAGTGGAATAATTATACATGTATGTATATAATTTATTTGCTTGTGCGCGATGTGCACAATAGCCGGGTATTGGGGCACATCGATGCGACGATAGCCGTTTGGACACCTTTGGGAATAGTAAGACAATAGCCGGATTTTGTGCGCTACATGTGACTTAAGATTTGGGGACCCGATATATTTATTGTAATGCTATTATTTGACGATGAGTCACATAGCTGTTTTGTGACCATTGAGGTGTTGCATAGCCGTTTTTGCACACATTAATTAATGGTGTCACATAGCCATTTTTGTGACCATAGTTGTGGGACATAGCCGTTTTGTCCAATTGATAATTATGCACATAGCCGTGTTTGTGCATATGGTGGTGAGTAATAGCCGTGTTTTACTCCCACGTTGTTGCCCGTATTAATTGTTGCACATAGCCGTGTTTGTGCACATGATTGTGAGTAATAGCCGTGTTTTACTCACACATTGATCAAGTGATGCCATAGCCGTTTTTGGAATGCTTGGGGGTGATGCCATAGCCGTTTTTGGAACACCTCGAGGGTTAGCATACCATAGCCGTGTTTGGGCGCTAACGATTGTTATGAACATCGATGACTTGTTTCGCGAAGTCATTCCCCTGCGAAGAGTTGGTTAACAATGGATTATAGTTGTTGTGTAGCATTTAATTATTATTATGACTATTATGCTAATGGAGTTGCTAGTTGTACGATTATGATGCTACTAGCTTTGTTACGATATGATATACGAGATTATGCTAAGGTTTATGCTAGTTGTACGTTTGATGTTACTAGCTTGTGCGAATTGATACACGAGGTATTTATGGTGCGTTTGATGTTACTAGCTTTTACGCTTGTTAAACGAGTTCATTGTGGTAAGATTGATTATGCTAGTTTCTTATGCTTTGACATGTGGGATTAATGTGTGGTTTGGATAAGGGAGTGCAAGTAGGTAAATTATATATGTACGTGTGTAACTATTGCACTCACTAAGCTTTAGCTTACCCTCTCGTTGTTGACTTTTTTATAGATTTGCATGGATGCGGTGGCTCGGGTAAGCGCGGGGACTAGTGGACTTGCGTAGTTGCTTTAAAGGCATGCTTTTGGATTCGATTAGGATTGGGTAGCGTATCCCCAATCGCCATGCTCAGCCTTTATTTTGTATTACAAATCATGTGGTTGAAAACTTGTATTTTCGTACGAAAGTCGTAAAACGGCCGATGTGGGCCCGATCTCGTAAAACTTATTTTATGAATGGAACGTGTTAGTTTTTCATATACGACTATGTTGTGAAAAGCGTTTTGTCTAAATACGTCGGGAAGTGGTCAAACATTTTCACGTTTCAAGACTTTTTGGACAGACCAGTTTGGCGCGCCGCGCGGGGTTCTGGCGCGCCGCGCTAGTAGCTGAACAAACATTTTTTTTTTGTGATACTTTAAGCGGGTTCGAACGTGGTTTGGTTTGTGTTGTTACAAGTGGTATCAGAGCATGGTCTAAGGGATTTAGGTGACTTGAGATAGGTGCCTAGACTTAGACTTTTGTGTGTGCTTAATTTGTTGCGGGACTTGTAGGATTACGGGTCAGAATGGGTTCTAGCTAGTGAAATGTCCCGTTCTTATTGATTAAAAACGTTCCATATTAATTGATTTCGTTGCGAGGTTTTGACTTCTATATGAGACGTTTTTCAAAGACTGCATTCATTTTAAAACAAACCATAACCTTTATTTCATCAATAAAGGTTTAAAAAGCTTTACGTAGATTATCAAATAATGATAATCTAAAATATCATGTTTACACACGACCATTACATAATGGTTTACAATACAAATATGTTACAACAAAATAAGTTTCCTGAATGCAGTTTTTACACAATATCATACAAGCATGGACTCCAAATCTCGTCCTTATTTAAGTATGCGACAGCGGAAGCTCTTAATAATCACCTGAGAATAAACATGCTTAAAACGTCAACAAAAATGTTGGTGAGTTATAGGTTTAACCTATATATATCAAATCATAATAATAGACCACAAGATTTCATATTTCAATACACATCCCATACATAGAGATAAAAATCATTCATATGGTGAACACCTGGTAACCGACATTAACAAGATGCATATATAAGAATATCCCCATCATTCTGGGACACCCTTCGGATATGATATAAATTTCGAAGTACTAAAGCATCCGGTACTTTGGATGGGGTTTGTTAGGCCCAATAGATCTATCTTTAGGATTCGCGTCAATTAGGGTGTCTATTCTCTAATTCTTAGATTACCAGACTTAATAAAAAGGGGCATATTCGATTTCGATAATTCAACCATAGAATGTAGTTTCACGTACTTGTGTCTATTTTGTAAATCATTTATAAAACCGGCATGTATTCTCATCCCAAAAATATTAGATTTTAAAAGTGGGACTATAACTCACTTTCACAGATTTTTACTTCGTCGGGAAGTAAGACTTGGCCACTGGTTGATTCACGAACCTATAACAATATATACATATATATCAAAGTATGTTCAAAATATATTTACAACACTTTTAATATATTTTGATGTTTTAAGTTTTTTAAGTCAGCTGTCCTCGTTAGTAACCTACAACTAGTTGTCCACAGTTAGATGTACAGAAATAAATCGATAAATATTATCTTGAATCAATCCACGACCCAGTGTATACATATCTCAGTATTGATCACAACTCAAACTATATATATTTTGGAATCAACCTCAACCCTGTATAGCTAACTCCAACATTCACATATAGAGTGTCTATGGTTGTTCCGAAATATATATAGATGTGTCGACATGATAGGTCGAAACATTGTATATGTGTCTATGGTATCTCAAGATAACATAATATACAATACAAGTTGATTAAGTTATGGTTGGAATAGATTTGTTACCAATTTTCACGTAGCTAAAATGAGAAAAATTATCCAATCTTGTTTTACCCATAACTTCTTCATTTTAAATCCGTTTTGAGTGAATCAAATTGCTATGGTTTCATATTGAACTCTATTTTATGAATCTAAATAGAAAAAGTATAGGTTTATAGTCAGAAAAATAAGTTACAAGTCGTTTTTTAAAGGTAGTCATTTCAGTCGAAAGAACGACGTCTAGATGACCATTTTAGAAAACATACTTCCACTTTGAGTTTAACCATAATTTTTGGATATAGTTTCATGTTCATAATAAAAATCATTTTCTCAGAATAACAACTTTTAAATCAAAGTTTATCATAGTTTTTAATTAACTAACCCAAAACAGCCCGCGGTGTTACTACGACGGCGTAAATCCGGTTTTACGGTGTTTTTCGTGTTTCCAGGTTTTAAATCATTAATTTAGCATATCATATAGATATAGAACATGTGTTTAGTTGATTTTAAAATTCAAGTTAGAAGGATTAACTTTTATTTGCGAACAAGTTTCGAATTAACTAAACTATGTTCTAGTGATTACAAGTTTAAACCTTCGAATAAGATAGCTTTATATGTATGAATCGAATGATGTTATGAACATCATTACTACCTTAAGTTCCTTGGATAAACCTACTGGAAAAGAGAAAAATGGATCTAGCTTCAACGGATCCTTGGATGGCTCGAAGTTCTTGAAGCAGAATCATGACACGAAAACAAGTTCAAGTAAGATCATCACTTGAAATAAGATTGTTATAGTTATAGAAATTGAACCAAAGTTTGAATATGATTATTACCTTGTATTAGAATGATAACCTACTGTAAGAAACAAAGATTTCTTGAGGTTGGATGATCACCTTACAAG